>NW_008795527.1:5774624-5801004 GCF_000699145.1 Aptenodytes forsteri
AAGCTGAGTGGTGCGGTCGACATGCCAGAGGGATGGGATGCCATCCAGAGGGACCTGGACAAGCTGGAGAAGTGGGCCTGTGTGAACCTCCTGAGGTTTAACAAGGCCAAGCGCAAGGTCCTGCACCTGGGTCGGGGCAACCCCCGGTATCAATACAGGCTGGGGGATGAAGGGATTGAGAGCAGGCCTGCCGAGCAGGACTTGGGGGTACTGGTGGATGAAAAGCTGGACATGAGCCAGCAATGTGCGCTTGCAGCCCAGAAGGTCAGTCGTATCCTGTGTACATGGCAAAAGCCACCATTATAATACTGTCCTGCACAGAACATAGCATCTAGGCCTGGAACAGACCTTCTAGATCAAGTCCACTATTTTCCTCTTACGTTCATATAATCACATTCATAAATTTGTTACGTTATTGCCAATTAGCAGCAGAATGAAAACAGCATAATTATGTTTCACAACTGTTTCTGATTCTGTTTCTTTTTTCTTGCCTTCATGCTTGAGAAAAAGGGAGCAGGTAACATTGAATGATGAAGGGCTGGAGAAGGTGCTTGAAGAGCACCTTCATGAACTGCAAGATTCTCACAAACTACATAGTTGTGATTGACTGTTGAGGTTTTTCTACAGCTGGTAGGCATGATGATTTCACTGTCATGTAGGAACAGTTTAATAAATTCAGATCAAAGTTTTCTTATGCCCATGCTCTCATTTTTCATATTATTATCTTGCAATGATATGTAGAGGCATAGTATGTATACCGGTATGTATTGGCATTATTAAGGCCCATGACTAACAAAGATACGTGTTGAAGTTAACAAAACTGTACACCGGGGAGAAAAATATTTGAGAGTATGTTTGTAAAAGTGGTAGGGAACTCGAACAAGTAACAGTCATTGTAGCAGAACACAATTTGAATCCAATATAGACTCTTTGGAACTGTCAAACGCAGAGGAATTACTCAAACTACGTGAATTATAAAGAGCTTTTAGATAACTACTTGGACTTCTAGGTACACTGGTACCTTTGAGAATGTGGCTTTTATGCCTGTCAGGCTGAGTTTGTGATTTCTTTTTAAAAAGACGTGTACAGTTATAAAATCACATATGGGTAGAGCCCACTTCCGCTTCTACAGAAATGTCTGTGTTTTTAAAATAAAGTGATAGATGTGTTCTATAAAGTGTACCTGCAGACCTTAAAAGCAATTGCCATCTTAAAGACATATAGTTTGGTGTATAAACACTGCTTTAATCCATAATACAGCTTTCTCCCCTTCTAAATATATTTGGTAATTGTTCCAACACCACTGTAAGCTAACTTTTGGTGAGTTCTAGGGTTTTTTTATTAGCAAGGAGTAGTACTTCATAACTGTACAATTTCTAAGCACCAGCTGAAGTTTTTTCAATCCATTTACTGTATTTATATTTCCCCAGGCTCCCACTAGTTTGATTCCTTCTTAGACAAATGTTTCCAGTAGCTGCAGGTGTCAGAGCTACCTGATTGTTTGCCTTGAGGAAACAGAAGATTTGCTGTTAGTTAAAGGTTATTGATACAGGGAAGCTCCCTGGTTTGTGTGTCTGCTTATTGATGAGTAGGAATAACTTTCCATTAAAAGGTGTATGTCTGATGTGATAAAAAAAAATTCTAGTCACACACACATACATACATAGCATTGGCTTTTGTTATTTTAGCTCATTCAAAGTGATAAGAAGATTTTCACCTAAAAAATATTACTCAAATACACTGTCTTGTTAAAGCCAAACATTTTTAGGAAGTTCTAGTTATCCAGGAAACTTATGTAATGTCAGAATGGAAAGGAGAATTGTAAAAGCTGAACTTCTGGATTTAAAAAATACTACTTTGAAACAAAGCATTTTACATAAATGTTTAAAATATTCTGTTCAACAAGGACATAGTTCAGAATTTTGAAATACTTTTGCAAAATGGAGTGGATGCCTTCTAGTTATTTGTTTCCTTACTATTTTAGTAGTGACGTAAGTTTGATCTTGCTTATTGTAATTCTGTTTTCCAGGACCATCACCATTTTGTCAGACAGTTCAGAACACAGCTGGAGTTTATTTGCCTTCAAATTACTCTATCTCAAAATTCTTTTCCCTGGTTGCAACAAAAAATCATAGATTAAATTTAAGGTGGAATGCTGTAATATTTAGTATTGATTCAGTTTAACTGTGTAAGATATATAAAAACCACCCTGGTTAAACTAGTCCACATAATCAAGAAGAAATTAGTGTATCTAGAAGGATAATCTTAATCCTTGATTTTCCCAATTTTTTAAATCTAAGCAAACAAGATATATTCCATGAAATTCATGCCAAACTATCTATCATTATATTTACACAGTTTTGGTTCCCAATTTGATGCACTTTAATGTTTCCGATTTTCAGAAAGTAACAAACATCTATCCTTTGAAAATCCTCTAGTCCTTGTTACTTTCTAATTCATTCTTTATGTTCAGTAATTTAGTTTTTACACCCTGTTCCAGACTCCTCTATCTGAACTGCGAATATGCCCAAGTGGGAAGAAAAAAAGAGTCAGATTTCTAAGCTGAAAGTGTGAACCCAGCTTCAACAAATTGTATTCATTCTTCAACCTTAGTAACTGACATGCCCAAGGCAAAAATACAGTATCTTGAGCTAAAATTAGGGATCTCTCAAAAAATTCTCCACTATTGCAGTTTCCCTTTGGTGCTCTGGGACAAAGTGCAGTTCTAGTAAGTTTTTAAAAACTAAAAATTAATGTTTAGCAATCTGATTGACTAAGAAAACCGATTTGTGCTAGGCGTTTTGGAAGGTGACATTAGACACTTGCTTGTAACTCTAGACGTCTGAATAGCTTTTAAATCTAGTCCTTGGTTTCAGCTTGAAAGACAACAAAAAATGTACACGTTTTCTGAAACTACGCTTTATATATGTAAATGCCTTGATTAAAATACTGTGTAGGGCCAGGAAAAAAATATTGCCTAGTCTGCACTGGGATAGTTTTCTACAAGATTTGCTGTCTCTGCCAGTGTATTGCTGGAAATTTACTGGAGTTGGATATATATCGGCAAGCTTTTTATACAGTACCATCTCAACTCTCAGAATGGTCTAAACCACATACTATTAGAACATTAATAACTTCCAGTAAATCTTATGGTTTTTAATGCTAATGCTAGGTCACTAGTAAGCAGTGCTGAATATTTAATTCCTGGGTAGATGGGATTGTAGTTAAATACTGTTTTTTCCCAAATAATCACTAGCAAAAAAAAACCCACCACAAATAAGAACAAGCTAAACTGCCATTCATTGCAACTGGCTTTCTGGGTTTTGTTTTGTTTTGTTTTCCCTCTCTCTATTACTGTGCTAACCACATACATAAACAGCTTTGGCATACAATGTGTGTGCTAAAATTAAACAGCACATCCTGAACAATTTTCTCTGATCTTCTCCCATACTGCCTAAAAGAACCAAAGAAGCCCCAATTAATGTTTTAGAAATAGCTTTAACAAAGGTAGAAAGCAGTTCTGCAGAATTGTCACAGAACTTCAAAAATGACACAAATGAATATTTGGAACTGGTACCTGAGACATCCCACAGTAAAATTCCAAAATGGTGCTCCGTAACCTAAAAGCATCCTCGGTCACCTCGGCAAGGCAGTCAGACCTCATGGCCCTCAGTGTGGACAGCCAGTGTGGACAAGTGCCTTGGCAGCCCTCCTGACAGCAACACAGCGTGACACCTCTATCCTCAATGCTCTGATTGCCTTCATGACTTCACTGTTGGTTTTTAAAGTTCTTAATTGTGCAGCTTCTCATTATACTCTGACTCTCAGCAGATGCATTTACATCAGCGATCCAGTATCACTTATGTTGTATAGCCCATGCCATTTTGTGTCACAAGGATAGCAGAGGAACGGTAGACAAGAAGAAAGAAAAAAATTAAGTTGTTAAATCATAGAGACATAAAGGTAAGATCAAAAAAACAGAAATAAGTGTCCCTGCCTTAACAATCCCATTATGAAATGCAACTGTGTGAAAATCAGGGGAAAGCAATGCCTCCCTTCAGTGGCATTCTTCACACAGGAAAGATTATCCCCTTTTTATCTAACGCTCAAAAGCAGAAGACCTTTATCTAGATTTAAAAGGGAGACATATAAGTTATAAAACTCAGTATTGCTGTGCCGGACTCCTGGAAATCCTCTCACTTACAGAAATTCAGAATTTTGAGTGAACTCACCATGCTCAATGCCCTGGAAAAATTGTCTAGAAAGGGATTAATTGAAATCAGTTTGCAGGGCAGATTGTGAACTAAGCTAGCCAACAGAAAATGCAATTTGCAGCTGTGACTTCTGGGGGAGTTAGGTGTCCAAAGCAGCCCAGTGCCCTTTTCCTCTGCCTGTAAAGAATGAAGAGAACATTCAGAGGTAATTTTTGGGCAGAGGCACCGTACTCAAAGGGACTCCCCTTGTCCCAGAGGCTGTCCAGCATCAGCACAACATGCCAGTTGCATCAATCTTTCTGTGTGCACTTTCTTCTGAGAATATCTTCTATGCCCCATATCCAATGAGTACAGAGGGCCCCAAATCACTCCTCTGCCAGATTTGCAGCAGGAATTTCAATCTAAGCCTTCCATGAGCAAAATGTAACTGCTGGTCCACTGGATATACTGCAAGGGTGAGGCTATTCCACTTACCTTTTTTTTTTGCTTAAGTTTGACAACAAAAACTTCCCTTAAAAAAAGACAAGTGTGGCTGGTGCTATCTTTGCCTTGGCCTGGGATAGCCTGTTTGCCTTCCATGCAGGTGAAAGCTTGTTAAACTGTTCCCTTAAAGAAAGATCAATCATTTTAGGTCTCAAAATTGTTCTAGGATATCCAAATACCTTACAGCTTTTTTGTAAGCCCAGCAACCAAAATTAATCTCATTGGTTTGTGTGAAGAGATACTTTCATCAGTAAATCCTGAAGCTTTCTACCAAGGAAATTATTTTTATCCATGTTCTACTCATGGAGAATTCAAAGCACAGAATTCTAAAAGCACAGAATGGCAGTAATGGAAATAAAATTAAGATCTACTGACTCTCGACTCTATGCCCAAATAGCAGGGCAATTAGGAAAAAAAAAGAAGGTGGATTTAAAGATATTTTAATAAAATAGTTTTTAAAACTTCTAAAATATTTAAATGCATACAGTGGAGTTCGAGTCTGAGAAGAATTTTTTGAAGTGCCTGAAAATTGGTATGTTAAAAGTGATCCTACATTCTTCCTTGACTGGGACACTCACGGAATATAGTGATTGTTTCCATGTTCTATCAGAAATTTTGAAATAACATTTTATTCCAAATTTGGCTCAAAAGTGGGATGTTTTTCAGAGAGAGAACATACTCTCCCTCAGCCTGTGCTTTGTCAAAGTGAATCTGGTCACTCTTCTTGAAAGATGTCTCCGTATTTAATACTAACTTTTGAGACAAACAATTTTTAAATGGGAACATTGTTTTATTCTCTCAGCCTCACAAACTAAGAACTTCCTTTCTATCTCATTTTGAGAGGGCAGATAACTTACTATAAGAACATACAAGAAAAACTGGAAGTTGAATTGAATCCAAGTCCATACCGTGAGAATGTATTTTCATATTTATACGACAAAGACACAACTTCTACAAATAAGCAATTTTAATTGAAAAATGCTGACAAAATCCTTACTATTTGGACTGTGCAATCTGTTTTTGATTTAAGACATAAAAGAGTCTTAATTTTATAGAAAAGATGTGATGGGACTATGTATTATTGAAAGTTCTCAATTGTCAATATAAATATTATGATCTTGTTCAACAGTGAGGGGATTGTATTCATTTTGGCAATATTCAAAATGCAATCAACCATAGATTATGAATGCCTTTAGACACTGTGCAATGGTGCATAAAACCAATCAATTATCCTTTTTGGCTAGGCTTATCTGGCACTGAGACTGGAAACCTGTTCTATTGTGAATTGTATGCACCTCAAAAATACATACAAACTATTTTCTGGTTTCTGTTTGCTTAATTAGTACGCATGACATTCCTAGTCGTACTGGGCATGGGAATCTTTACCATCCAATTTTCACATATGTGTCCTACTTCTATGAAATTTATCTAGGAATTAAATAAATGCAGTTTATCACTCTTTAGAACCTTGTTGTATGTATCTTCTTGTCTCAGTCTGATGTCATACCTCACCACATTATTAATCAACGTGTGCAGCATGGAACTCACAATTGTGCGGCATACCATGAGATTTTTGCAGCATTTTGAACTCCACATGAAAGTAAAGGACTAAATGTGTTTGCAGTGTGGTTCCCTGAATAATTACTCAAATTATTCCGCCAGTATAGGTCAGTTTGGATCTTTGCCACCCGTGCTATTTGTAATCCTGATCAGAAATAGACAATTGTGCCAAACTGTGCATCCTGTCAGTCTGCTCATATGAAACTCAGCAGCATCAAGGAATTTCCTTGAATGCTATACAGTGGCCTCCCACAGAGGAACAAAGGAGCCAGAGAAAGATATTATATTCCCTGAGCTTCCTGCACATCACTCTGGTTTATTCAAAATGTAAAACCCCCTCTCTTCTTGGCTAAATAAGCCATTCATTTAAGACTTGAGTCCAATCAGTAATCCAGTTCACCATTACATTAAAAATGGCATATCCCATTTTATCACAACTGTAAGGCATGGAAGTTTTCTCCACATTCCTTAGTATATGTTGCATTTAGAGGATGCTCTCTTCAATCACACTATTACTGTCTTGACAGTTTAGTCATTGTTATTCATGAGGACTTCTTGATGTTTATCTGCAAGTTGTTCAAACTTGTCAAGAAGATCACAGTGATGACCTTGAAATAAGAATGAATGAGGCCTTTGTGTTCTATAAATCAGTAACAGTCAGCACAATGCTTGTATTTTTCTCCTGGGAGAAAAGAAGATAGCTACCTGTGGCCATAAGTTTCTGTACTTGTACATAGTACTTGTTACTAATGCAAAATTAAACCTCTAACATATGAGGTGGAAAAAACACCCCTCAAATGAAAGCAAAAAGGAAAGTTTTCAAAACCAGTGTTCAGCCTAAGTTGCTAGAGCAGGAGAAATACTGAATGTCAGAGAAGGCAATGAATATATATGATTCAGAGTCTTTGAGGAAAACTTTAAAGACATTCCAGAAGAGCCTAACATAATTAAAAGAGCTGTAGATAGATAAATGCATTAAAGGAATAACCAAATAGCACATTAGAGGAAAGTGTTAAGTATTACTGAGGCACAGCTAAATATATTAGCCTGCTATAGCATAAATGAGGTACTCCTCAAAATTTTAAATTTGAAGTTAATGTAAGTTACGTATAAAATAGTAGGTTGAAATTAGTAAGGAGGAAAATCAAACTATATTCTCCAGAATTAATTTTTTTTGAACCCTTAGGAATAAGCAATAAGGAAAAGTAACCTGTCTTACTAGAAAACCAACTATCAGATCGATAATATGGAAACCTTCAGTTTTCTTTTCACCGGTATGGCAATGGGATCCCAGAATTTGCTGAGAAGCTCTCAAAAAAACTTAAAGATGTCTTGGCATTCTGTGTAACAACATGTAACTCTAAGGGCAACTTAAATGCATAAGGGATTGAGCAGCTACCTTATGAGGAGAGACTGAAAAGTTGGGAGTCTTCAGCAGTGAAAGGAGAAGGCTAGGAAGAAAAGTAATGAAGCGTTATGAAGGCATGAAAATAGTGGATAAGGTGAAGGTAAAACTTCTGTTCACTCTATCCTGTAATACGAGAACTTAATAAAAATAATAGATCAGCTTAAAACAGATAAAACAAAGCATTTTTTTAAACACAAGGTAGCGGACTTCTGGCACTCGCTATCACATGAGATTGTAGAGGCAAATTGTGTCAACAGGTTCAAAAAGGGATTAGACAAATAGATGGACCATAGGGTAGGGATGTACCTCTGGCATCCCTAACACAACAGTGTTGTATCGTGGGAAGTGAAAGAGGAATGGACCTCTGAAAACAGCTGGGCTTGTTATTCTCTGTGAATAACCTCTCCTGTTGCCACTGCTGGAGACAGAAAACTGGGCTGGATAGACCACTGGTCTGACCCACTAAAGCCTTTCTTACAGTCTTAAAATAAAATTAAGAGCTCTATTTAAATGCAAGCATCAATCTGATATGCATTACTAATCCTAAAAGCGAATGTGAAGCTTGAATAGTTAAGTTTGTTGTTAAAATACCTTAAGAAATCAGTGTTACTTATCTTGGCCTCATGAAAGTCAAAATTGGGTGTGCCTAGTAAAAACAATTTCAGTAAACGATGCCCTCTCTTTACAGGAATACTGCTGCTTTCTGAACTGTAAGAATTTGTGGTTACTTTGTTTTAAATATACAGCTTGTATATTTTAAGATTCTATATTGTATCATATAAGGTGAAAGTACTACGTGGTTGTATGTGCTTTCAAATTTACAGCCAGGCTTAACCTAGAAACCAGCATGCAGCAATGTATTATAGCTCGTTAGAAATATAATGGTGCCGATAATATTTCCCTTCACTGTTTTATTATACAGTTATAAAACACTGCTTTATTTTTACATTTATGATGTAGAAGAGTCCAGGCTATAAAACACATTTTGTTGGCATAAAAAGGGGATGATTGTGTGAGGTTTTGTTGAGGATGAGCTCACAAAAGATCAGTAAATTTGCAGCACATCAGCCGTAATTATACACAGATGCAATTCTTTCTCTGTCTCCATTTTTTTTAAATTTTATAAAAGACACCCTATCTCTCTATTTGCTTGCTTCACGAGAAATATAAAAGTAGCAGACAAAATGCATTTTTCAAGCAATTGTATAACCCACGTATCAGTAATGCCATCTTCCAAATGCTAAGAAATTCAGTAGAATACCTTGCTTCTAAGGAAATCTCTCAAAACATTCATCCCATCACACCAAGAAAAAAATTAAGCATGTTCTGAAAATTGTTCTGGACTCTGACTAAGAAGAAAAGGTTTGATCCAGGGCTTTTTACTTAGCTACTAGATTACATACCCTAGAACCACGTAACAAATCCTCAAACACACAGTAGTCTGACCCATCCGTGTTTCCATTTTGAAGTTCACTTTGCTGGATGGACTGAAGTTTCCAGTCAGATTCACAAAGCCCATCTAGGCAGTCTCTGCTCTGCAGGTGGGTTCAGGTGAGCCACATGAATGATATCTACGTTAGTAAGTAGTGCAGGCTAATAGGAAAGGATTTGTGGCATGAAAGAGTTAGTGCTGAGAGCTTAACATCCACACCACACATTTCAGGAAGGTTTACTTAGCGGTATTTCTAGCCTGGTCCTGTGGCTGGAGAGCATTAGGTGTGCTTTTGGAGCATATCTTCTAGTTTAATCTCATCCAAAAGGAACCTAGTTCCTATGCTTTGAGATTGCTTTGTGATGTGAATAAAAGCATGACAAATACTCAGAAGCACATGCCAAAATGCTAATGGTGAAATGCAGCCATGGGTATCATCAACATTCAAAATTAGTTACATTTCAGTACTTTAAGCACAAAGGTCTTTCACGGTCTGGGTTACTTAGAGGCCATACTTGTGAAGGATTTGCATCAGAATAGTACTTCTAACTTTCCTTTAGTATGAAATTAGATAAGGCTAGGGAAACTGTAAGATATCTGAACAAATATGAACTTCATAGAACAAAAAAAAAGAACTTGTTTGCAAATATAAATATTTGCTTTAACTACATTTATCCACCAGATGGTGTCCCACAACATATCCTTTAGGAGCTGCCTGAAAGAATGAGGAATGGTTCTACATCTATTTCACAGATACCAACACTGTATTTTTGAAACTCACAAATATTTTTCAATACATAAATGCTCAAGGACAAATTTTAAATTTTACCAAAATGCCATATCTGGAAAAAATCATGGTAAACAGTGCTCTTTATTGCTGCATTACATTTTTCCCATTTTCGTCTTTCAATGAGCCACGGAGGCAGGAAGCTCTCAAGTGTTTGTATTTTATTAAAAGTGTAGAAAAACTGCATGGTTTAGAGAATATTGACACTAAACTAATCAGTTCAAGCTGGTTTAGGAAAATGTCGGGCTTATATAAATAGAAAATATTCAACAGTCTACTCAATGACAAAATTTTGAAAAGGGGAGGCCACTAAAAAGTGGAAAAATAGATCCTTTTGATTAATGACTCAATAGTGGAAGAATGTTGCCCATACCCATCTGTGTCCCAGACAAAGTGAAGGAGATGGTTTATCTCCTGCCAGGACAAAAGCCAGCACAAAAGGAAGATCTTACAATGCAGAATTCTGGTGAATCTTCACTTATGGTACCCCATGGAGTCTGTAGTAACAATAGGGAAAGGAAATGTGGCAGACTAAAAAAAATCTCACAGAAAGCCAGAAGATGAGAATTTAAGGTTTTTACTGAATAGGGCTACAGGTGTGTATTTGAGTGGAATTTGGTTCCGTGTTTACAAAAGTATACAATATCACTTTAAATTCTCTACTAGCAGAATAGTAAGACAGGAAAAAACAAATAGAAAATAAAAATAGAATCTATGGTTCCTGCAGTGTGTCATTCATTATGTATCTGTTGACTAAACTGAAAGAGCTCATGGCAGGAGGCTATATTACCAGCTGTACAAAATGCTTCATAAATCCTTGATATTTAAGCCAACACTTCCAATACTTTTTCAAAATTAGGGATTTAAAGCTGGTTCTTAAATCAATGGTCCGATTCTCAGTTGTACCAAGTGCCCAATCATACGTGCTGAGTCAGTAAGAACTATAGTGCTCAACATTTTAATATAACTTACACAGGTTTGCAAACTTTTCCCCTCACCTTTGCCACTGCTCTCACCAAGATAGTCTCCCCTGCTGTTTCCTCTTTCCTCTGCAGTATGAGAACTGTTGCCAACAGGCAATTTCTCTGTTGGACAAGTAGATACATAATCATGGGTAAAGAAAGGTTGACCCCATATCATGTAGAACCCACACTCACAGTTGTGACTGATTCAGTTAACTTTGGAGAGTGTCAATGTTTCTTTTCCTGGTGTCCTTTCCAGCATCTGCTTTGGATGAGGAGGAAGGTTCTGGAGCTACCACTGTTCAGGAGGTGGCTTCACTGCTCCATGGCCTCCCTCTGCTCCTGCCCTGTGCATATCAGTCCTTCTCCCAGCAGACACTCCCTCAGCACAGCTCTGTGCCTTGGCCTCATCCATCTTTTAGCCACTTCTCAAGCAGTGTGATTCATGGGGAGTGACCTCCTATGTGGAGAACTGGTCCAGAATAACAAATAAGTAACAGTTACACAAACAGCAAAAAACCCAAGAACTCAGGCTTCTTTTGGCTTTAAGTCATAGATTTCTATGAAATGGCTGAGGTAGAGCTCATAATTTGATATAAAACTGATTAGTAATGATGTGCAGCTATTTGGAACCCTACTTAATAGTATGCTCCATCTTTTTATTCACTATATTCTGCCTCCAATTTTCTAATTAGTTTAATTTAATTTCTAATTAGTTTAATTTAATCCTTGTTTATTAGTAAAAGTATTTTTTTTTTTACTTCTCAGTGACTTTTACAGCACTTACAAAACATGAGGAGCAACTATATGTACCCTTAAGTGATTTAAAATGTCAGCATTCACTGCCTTTATTCCTTGGTATGCACCTGGACTGTAGCACCCTGCTGGTATGTGGGGCATCAGTACAATTGCTAAGACCTTCTGCAGATTCAAGAGCTTGCTCTGATGAAATACAGAAGAAATATACCTCTAGGGGACGGAAATTTTGGTCTGAAACCACAGTACTTGCCTGAACACGTAACCTTGCCCCCAGTTCACATGGAATGACACCAACCTTCATCCCACAAGTTCTAGGAACACATTAGTTTCATGTCCATGAAAGCACCAACCTCCTGATTTGTGTCTAGCTTTAGAATCAAAGACAGTGTCTGTATTACTTACTCATAAACTAGTACATTCCAATGAAATCAGTCTAATGATTCTGGAATTTCTACTGTAAGATGTTTCTATGCATAATTGGACTGTGCAGAGGTACAAATGGCCAGCATCCAACGAAAAATCATGAACCAGCCTGAAACACACACACTTCTTGTTATATGATCTTTATATGTCAAAAAAACAGGGGCAAGGGGGGTCCGCCTCAACTAATTAATTTTCCAGCAGTATCTATTTGCATGATGAAGCAAAGCTTGTAAAAGGTGAGGACGCGTATAACTCTTTTTATTAAGGTATTCTTCACTTTGATACTGCTGAGAATTTGACAGCACTGTTCTTAAATTAGGTTTTTGTTATGAATGCCTCGATGTTTTGTACTCTGTGTATAGTAGGCCTCATACCATATTCTTAGAGACAAAAATAACTCCTTCGTGTTCAGCTGAGTAGCTTGGTAACTGTCTGAGAGACTGAACAGTGATAAATGAGAGAAAAATTAAAGAAGACTTAGAGATTACTGAAATCTAGTGTACCTGTACCTTTACAAGGGAAAGTACCGGGTAGTATTACAGATGAGAAATCTTTTTGCGGCCAAAAAACGAAAGCCCAAACCTTCAGAGTACAGATAAGACATTCTCAATAGCAAGGGTGAATGTCCAAATCAGCAGACGAGATGAATCCTGCATCTGCTGAAGTCTTCCTTCACATTTCAGTGCCTTTCTGAAACACGTTCTTTAGTCAAATACAGGTTATGAAGTTCAGTACAAAAGTACCTGGATGTATTGTATATAATCATCTAGCAGTCTCCCCTGGCCTTCCAATAGTAAAAAGCTTTGGGAAATGCAGTAAAATTGGATCCATGCTCTGTTTACTCTTCCATTTAAAAAAGAGTAACAAATTACATTTAAATATTTTTCATGTGTGCGTGAAGTATTTTGCCATATCTGTAGCCTTTAGAATGAATAATCTGCATAATTTTTTGTGGCTTCCATAGTCTTAGATTCTTGGGCTCTAATGAAAAATAGCACCTTGCTTTAGTGACTGTCTTTTTCAGACAAATGTAAAGCTGATCGAAACGAAACCATTCTCGTGAACCAACTAAAGTGGACAGCTGATTTTCTTTGGCTCTTTTAAAGACTCCAGCCAAAATCAGTTTTCCTTTTTTTATGTTTCTCCTGCAAATACAATCTCAGAAACAAGAAAAATTTGCATTCCATACACTTAAAAAGAAATAGAGTATTTTCCTTCTGTTTTTCTAAACAGTTATCCTTGAAACAAAGAAATACTGTGTAGACTTGACAGCCTGTGGCACAGAACAACACACAACTTGGCCAGTAGACCATGTGTGGCAAAGAAAAAAACAATTTTAATGAACAATAGGTACCAAGAAACAATATCAATTGTTATCATTACTTTCTTTTAAAATTAAAATGGTCCAATTTTAAGATACTTCTTCCAAAAACTACCAAAAAAAAAGGAAAATGTGTATAGTTTACAATTAGAAAGGGAAAAAGAAAATGTACATTTAAAAATGTTTTCTATACATGTTTATTATCTGTACCATATGAGTTGTGCTTTGTCCATAAGTGTTCTATTGATAATTTACTTAAAATGCTTGGATAAGGACTGGCCCTTTGGCACGAGTGAGGTAGCACGGAGTACATAAAACAAGAATCAGTGTAATCTGTTTCTTCTGGTGAAATACATTTTTATTTTGTTGAGACTTTTGTCTCAATGTACAAAAATGCAGTTTCAATTTGATTTAATATTTCTAATGCCACGTACTAAGTCCATTATTTTTCCAGTCTTAACTAACTGCATTTCAGTGAATGGTGCAGCTACTCTTCAGCAAGCTAGATCCTGCCTCACTTATGCGCAATTTCAGTTGAACTTCGTGAGAGTTCGTTCTTCTAAAGAAGTAGACATTTGAGTTCTAATTTGTATCGAGCATTTTTGGATCTTTCAACATGCTTGATGCCAAAATATAATGCTATGTGACAGTTTTGTAAGCTAACAAAACGAGCACTCACTATATCCTCCATTTTATTTCCACTGTAACAAAAAAGCTCATGATCTTAACATATACATTCACCTAACACTATTACTTGGATTAGTTGCTTGCATGCAACACTTATTTTCTTTGTAAATTACTGCTATGTTTAGTATTTTCTATTTTTAACAGAGCATACCAGCCTGGCAAAGGATTGCTAGTAACATTCAGTTCATCACCCTCTTGTAGGAAAGTGCTTTTGCTTGTCTGCAGCCTCGTTAAGGCTTGCAGCCTCGTTAAGGCTTTGTACCCGACAACTGTCTCATCTGCATGCAAAACAGAGAGAGCTGGAACTAGTATCCAGATATATCTGGATAGGAAAGCCTATCACTCTAAGCATTAGTTTTAAGACACCCTGACTATTACTATTCCAGTCCCAACCAAATCATTTCACCGTTTCTACCTTCCCACATACTTAGTAGACTGGTAAAGTTTACAATCAGCTGAGTATTTTGAAAAATCCAGGGTCCTGGCCATTTCATGTAGATAAAAAAAGTATTATTCTTTCAATAGCGATAGAATTTTAGTCTAGTGTTTTTGGCCAAAACTTCCGTGGTCCAAGGTATGTGTTGTGCCTCCATGTCTGCTTGTTGCTCCCCGTGCAGTTTAGTCACATGTAGGTGATTTTGAACGAATGCAGTTTGCAAAGTCCGTTGGGAATTTTCAGGATGGAAAGCACTTTATAAATGTAAAATATTGTATTATTACAGCTGCCTCCAAGAGAGAAGTTGTGTTTAGCAGAACATTCGGAAAGAAAATTTACAGAAATTTATTAGAAGCTTAATTTTGTTTCCAAACCACAGTCACTAGAGATTCAAACTATTTCTCTTGAATTCTACCTGCCAAATTTTGATGAGATGAAATTCCCCCCTCCCCATTTAAAAGACTGGGATTGACCACAGTTATACTGCAGACTTTAAAGTAACCTGCATTATTAGGTTTTCTCCACATTCCAACCCATCTGCCTTAGGGTATTAAACCCTACTTTCATCTCTGTGAGGTTCACTATTTCCAAATCCAAGCCATAAGGCCATGTCTAGACTACTAACTGAAAAGTGGGTTTGACTGCACACATGCGCACACTAAGCCACATGTCCCACAGATTTTCCATCTATACTTTTGTACATAGCCCACTCACAGCTTGGTTTTAAATAATCTACACTGTTATAAAGAAAAACAAGCTCCCAGTACTAGCTGATGAACCATCACTATGATTGATTTTGCCGGGGTGCAGGCCAGGCAGACTGCCTGAACAAAAGCTTGGCCCACACAAAGACACTGAGTATAATCAGTGTTTCTGAGTATAGCGAGAGTTTTTTCCACCTCCTGGCTCTCATGCTAAAATAACGCCTTGGTATTAGCTTAAGGGTTTGTGGTGTGAACTATGGGAGAGTTAGGTCTTGAGAATATTCTGAGATCCACACATGCTTGACAGTATAGATGCAAATCCTAGTCATAAAAACATTGTAATGCCCCCAAAATCACAAGATTAGATTAATGAGATATTTTCAAGCACGCCGCCAACTTTTGATGCTGGAGCCCAAACCAATTAGGGTTCGGGATACAGCCTGAACTTTTACCATGCAAAGATTATGTGCGCCGCAAAGCTGAAGGCTACGTTTGGAGAGCAAACTCAGTGTTCCTGCTCCTCAGATGTTTTGCTGAAGGTAATAAGGCAAACAATGAGCGACTTCAATCCTCTGCAACATCCCTAGCCAAAAAGGACCTTAATAACCAAGAGTAATCCTGAAGTATGATTACATTAAGCAGCCTCTGTATTCCCAGGACTGTCTTCCTTCCTTTAATCTTTGTGTGTGGGATAATTAAGATATTTTGAAGTTCTTTCAGGTATTATAGTTTCACAAAGTGGTGATTAGTCTTATGTGGTGATGTGGTATTAAGTCACTGCTACATTACCTATTGTATCAAAATAAAGAACAGTTAGTGATACAAAGAGGACTTGAATGGGAATGGAGGATTCCCAAGCCTCCCTTTCAAGGACAATCCCAGATTTCTTCCAGTGGCATTACTGCATGTGGCATGAGGTTGAAATTGGAGTCTCAGTGCTGAACGTCCGTCGGAAGCAGTGTATATAGGAGGGGAAGGGCGCTTCTAGGGAATGATGCATTCACTAATGGCCTCTAAGCAGACTAAACTTCTGTCAGGAAGAATGAGAAAAAGTCCTCCCTCAGATGTTTGGAACGAGGACTTGGGAAGGACGGCCACCACATTATAAGCACAAGTGGGCTGACATTAGTAATAAACACTAAGTAATGGAAAACTGAAAAATGTAAACTATTTTTAACACGCTGGATAAATCAAATATTTTATAACTGGTGCTATTCATAAATATGATGAGTTCTTTTTAACATGGAAATGTGAATCTAATAATAATAATTAAATAAAAGCTAATAAAAAGACCACATTGGTTGCTGCATATAGACAGTTACAATTCATATTGGCCTTTTAGACCTAAGTGGTGAAATATAATTTTCCTGTGTTGGTGGTGAGATGCCGTTGCTTATTTACACTTTAGACTAGGAGATCTCATATGCCACCTACTGGACAGATGTTTTAAGTTAATTTAATGTGCATGCTATGAACACAGATTATCAGAACACTGCCAGCTAGTCTCTTGGTGATCGTTTTACTGCATGGAGGCTCTAAACCCAACTCCCTTTAAGACTATCAGAAGATTTGTATTGACTTCAACAAGGTTTGAATTGGACCCTTAAAGAAAGTTAATGCTGCAGCAAAAGCATGAATAGTTCTTCCTTCTGACAATTTATAAAACAAATTATCTTAAACAGTTTATTCTTGGCGGTAAGTATTTTCTGTAATGTAAAATAAAATGAATTATTTCATGGCCATATATACCTCTGTCCTTAGTAATGATCATATCCATTCATTTTTGTTTATACTTGTTGACTAAATGAATAGTAATAAAATAACCACTTTCCTCACTTCACTTAAGAACAGAGAAAGTAATTAAAGTCTTATTGAGTAATTAGTTCCAGTAGTTCAGTTTTAGTGCTTTTTTAACAGACCTTATAATGATACTGGGTGTTGACAAGAATGTATTGGGTTGCCTAGAACCAAGTATTTCATTCTGAGTAAGATATCCTTCTTTTATGTTCTCCATATTATTTTTTAAAAGGAGCATAAAATATCTATTCTATGCACAATTTATAACATGCTACATATGTAAACGCGGTACAGTTCATGTAAGAAGCAGAGGTAAACCTGGATGTAGGCTAGAGTGGGCACAACCTAGAAGTTCATGTAGGCATTTGAGATATAACAGCATTTACTGACATTCTCTACAACTATAAAACAGAAATTAGGCTATAACTTCTTGCACATATAGAAGTAGAAGTAATTTTTAAGTAATTTTCCTTTAAGTAATTTCTTTAAAATAAAAAAACCCCTCACAGATACGGTTCTTTAGTATTGTAAGGAGCTCTACAGCAACAGGTACTTTCATCTGTCATAGAAACTACTGAAATTCTTTTCCAGTCATTTTTTACATAAATGGATGCGAAATGCATTGCCACTTCCTAGTTAACAGAATCTCCTCAGAATACCTATCTTATAAAATTTGTCCCCAAATTGCCTCCTGGACCTGCCTGATCTACTAGCTCTTTATGATGTTGTGCAAGTACGCAGCCTTAATAAGTATCTCAAACACTTTTCCTCTCTTGAAGCTTCAGCTATGCAAAAAAATATCTCTGGAGAGATACCCTCCCAATCCTCTGTCTCCTCTGTTGGTCGTTAAAGGTGCTTCCTGCACAGAGGAACCAGGTGGACAGACATGGAAATGCTAGGCAGCCATTATCACACCTCTTACGCTCCAACAGCTTGCCAGAGTTTGCAACGGAGAAAGTAAAGGAGGGAGTCAGTATGGGACACTAATTCCATTCGGCTACACAACAGGTGGATGGAAACGAGCATCTGTGATGCAAAACTCTGAAGGGAAGCTGGAAGGCAAGATTTCATGATGCTACCCTCCCAAGAGGTAGCAAAGGTAGCAAGTAACTAGAAAAACAAAAATTACGCAGGTCAGAGGCACGTACCAAAACACCGTCTCTTACTGGCTGGTTATACAAAGGTGCTTGCTACATCCAACCTTAAAAAGGAAACATGCATCTCCCGGACTTACAGGAGGCCAATCTGGTTAGCATCAAGGGAGAATCGTGCCAGGGATTTTCACCTGCAGGATTTTCCATTTACAGTAAAAATTGTTATGTTGTTCTAATCAGGCAGGCATGAGTGTGTGAGATGAGAGCTACATTTTAGATGAAAACTACCAGAAGGGAGGACTATTCTGTTTTCTCTCAGAGTGAAAATTTATTGGAAATATTCCTCCTGAAAAACAAATTCAGATGTTGACAGTTATGAAAGCTTTATTTGTATAATGTTTCCATGTTAGGATACATTTTAGAAAAGCAACCCTCTGAAAAGCTTTGAAGAATTGCAGAAAGGCCAAGTGAACAAACAATGTTCTGACATTTCCTTTCTTGAAAACTGTTTATATGTCCTCTAAACCAGTTTGTAATTCCAAATAGACTCAAGACTGAAGGCCCAAAATAAATGTCTCTCACAACAACCAAGTTTTGCATTGGAAAAATAATGTCTTCGTTGCCTAAAGATTACAGACATAAATAGTGACAAGGTTTTGAATATGGGGTAACAAACGGTCGTTACGGAGCCAATTCAGTTTCTGGACACTGATGTCAGGTGCAATAGTGACAAGAACTACTGTTACGGTCAGTTACGAACAGTATGGACAAAGTTTAATCTTTGGAGAAGTAGTAATTTTAAATTCATCATTGCTGACTATCTCTGCTGACAGCAGCTTCATTGTTGTTTTGTAACCATATTACTTTAACTACATTTTAATTCTAAATGCTAATCTGTTGTGATTATAGCTGTGTAGGGCATTAGCTGAAGACTGACATCCCACTGCACTTCATGCTAGAGGACAGTTTTGCCTAAAACTCTGTGATTAAGCAAGTACAGCTAATATTTGTTTATTACCATAAAGGTATACTGAGAGACTTCTAACCTTAGATCAGATAAATAATCCTTTAAAACGTAATGTCGTGCTTAAGGCAGGGATTACCCTGCTGCTGTTGAACCCCATTATTGAAAGTTAAGATTAATCAAAGAAAAAATCAAAACTGAGCAGTAACATCTGCTTAGATTTTCTTTTTTCTCTGAAATTTCTCATTATTGAATTAAGATTAATCAAAGAAAAAATCAAAACTGAGCAGTAACATCTGCTTAGATTTTCTTTTTTCTCTGAAATTTCTTCTGTAAGGAGTCTCAGAATGTGAGGATTTTTTTCTGACTTGGATTGAAGAAGAGATTTTGAAATCTTGACACCTACTGCTGCAAAGAATTTCCATTCTTTGTTCTTCCCTGAAGTGTTTTGATATTAAATTTTACATACAACCTGGAGAATGGGTGGAATGTACTGAATATTCATTCCCACCTCTCAACTTTATGGCAATAGCATTTTTCACACTCTTAGCCAAACTGAGTGTGCATGTGTTTCTATATATTGTATTTGTGTACGTGAGTCAACAGCAACAACAAAATGTTCTCACTGTAAAAACACCTAAAAAACTGTTAAGCATTTAGCCCTAGGATTTTGGAAACTTGACTCTCAGTGTGCATTTTGCCACTTTATTAGTTAGGCTGTACTGTAGTCATAGTAAGTTTTACTAAGCTTTACTTTAGTAAAAATGTAATTTTATTGTTTTAAAAGAGATCCTAGAGCATTCCAGCGAGGAGATCTTCAATTGGCAGGGATCTATCAGCTCTTTCTGTTACATTTTCTTTTACATGTGAATTCAAGGTAATTAAAATTGCTAGAAAGGAAGTCTGGAATGGGCTGCAGTGTCTGCGTAGGCAGGTGATACTTGGTTCCGTGTCTTAATTTCATTCAGCCTGACTCATTCATTGATTGCATGAAACAGTTTGGGACTTAAAAGAGAACTAGGTGACTGAAACTAACTTCAGGTAGGAAGGAAATATCAGTAGCTGAGAGTAAAAACCAATGCCTGAAATTATATTCTTATAGATCCTTTGAGAGAGAGACACATCTCCATTTTAATTAAGGTTCCCAGTGTTTAAAACTGTGTTTGGGGTGATAACATGGAAACATTTGCTGGATTATAGCAGATCCTACATGTGTAAATAAGAGATTTTCAGTACTGTACAAGTGTGCCACAGTATTGGATGGATGAATTTTAATAAAATAAGCTGTATAAACTTTGTTCAATTATATTCTGGTTCATGGGTTGTAAGTGAAACCCTGATACCAAGTGCGTGGTAAGTCTGTGAATTTGTTGTGCAGGATGGGCCATTTCTGTCTCTTGGCAGGGAAAGGATTACACAGTATTACAATTATTAAAATTCTAATTTGGGGCCAGGTTTTGCCCTCAGGTACTTCCTTAATTTCAGTAGGGAGTTGTGCATGTTTATCTGATTGAAGAATTTGGACACTAACATTCTTGGTGAAGGTAATTTTTTTCTCTAACGAGAATATGCACTAGCCAAATCTAAAATCTGAACGTAGCAGGGATAGGTTTCTTACCAGGAGACAAATGTCAGTAACTGTTCTGTTTTGATAAGGTGAAGCGATTTCCTTGTAAGGGAGTGGGAGACGGAGCAGAAGGAAGGAAAGAGGGATCTTCTTCCAGATACCTTGTAGGCTTGTTTTTAAATTACGACTTTGGATCTAACAACAGGTTTGGCAAGTGTTTGCCGAGGAAATCCTGAAACTATGCCAGATTTTCTTAGCTGGTTTGTTGTAGAGTGTGCATTTTTTAAATACACTGTAATCATTTCAGACCACGTAATTAGAAACACAAAGCAGTTTACTGAAACATAGTGATACATTAAGAATTCAGTTAATTACATGTAAAGAAACAAGACAGACTTCAAAACCTTTACTCAGTTTCTATTTTATTTGCAACTGGGGCATGTTGATGGGACTTTGCTTGCTTAACACTGAGTAGGAGTTTCAGAATTTTAACCTGAGGGTAAAATTTTCAAAAGCATTTAAGCAACTGGCTCACTGAAAATCAATAGGACTTTCACTCCTTAGGGCAACATTTTAGAAAGTATGTAGATACCGAAGTCCAGTTGACTTCAGTGTCTACATATATTAAAAAATCCTGCTTTATTACCCTAAATCTCTTTAAAATGGAAATGTTACATTTGAATGTCACCTAAGAGTTTCTGAAAATGTCACCCCAAATAAACAACCTGTTATTCTCATATTTTTTCATTTGTAAAACCCTGTTTCGTTTTTCTTTATTCCTCAACGTATGCAGAAAATCATAAAAAATGTTTTGGATGATAATAAGCCATGCTGTCTTCAATCTGGTCTTAAAATCTTACTGAGACTGCTCAAGAAGAATTGGCAATTATAATTAGTGCAGACAGTTTTTCACTCTACTGTAAGTTTTCCTAGAATTACAAAATAAACTTAAAGATTTTCCCCTTTTCGGTCTATTTAATGTCTTTTTTGATAAAAGTGATAAATTGCCTCCTTTGAAGCCACAGCCTGACCTAAATTATTCTGTCTACATTATGTACAAGAGCAAGTGGAAAAAAATAAAATTGTAATATGAAATCTTAGGGATATGAAGAAGACATAAATCAGAACTAATTAGTCATTCTCATTAATGAGAATATATGTTATGTTTTGCATTGAATCTCTCAAATGTAGTTTACTGAGAGAATTAAAAAGTACCACTTAGTATAGAAAAACCTCAGTATTCAAAAAATCTTTGGTTTGAGAATTTGCCGGGGGGGGGGCGTTCATGGGGGGGCGTATCATGGTTCTCTAACATGTTTTCTGTATGAGCTTTAAAACTATGCTAACTTGTTGCACAACAGCTTACAAGTTCTCAACAGTTGCATTTATTACAATTTTACCTCACTTTCAGACAAGTTCTCTTATCATGCTCCAAATCACATTTTATGCTGCTTTGAAGTACATTACTAATATGCTTATTGCTTAACAGAAAATAGCCTGACAGTCATTTCTGTTTTAAGGTGCAAAGTAATAAATGTCAGTTTCTTTTTTGCAGTCATTTATCTGAGCCTGTACTTATTCTCAAAGTATCTGCCTTTGGAAACAAGTCAGAAGTGCAGTGCTCTAATGGTCTTCTCTTTGGGACCAACAATAAAAATATAAAAATGAACTTCGAACCTTTCTTTCCGTGCCGCCTTCATTCTAATTCTGGCCTTTTCCTGTCATTATTAAAACTGAGCAGGCCCAAGTTTTATGAAAAATTGGGAATTCCATCTTATTTTGTGCATGTTCAGTGATCATGTGGGTTGTAAAGACAAGGCGCTCTGGCAGTCATTTGTACTTGTCAGTGCATACCCTTCTATTCCCTGTGGCTGTTTTGTGCTGCTAGACAGGTGTGTGCACTCCGCACAAAACTTTGCCCTTTGGACATCATTATAGTGTCTAAGAAACATGGAGGATGGGATCCTGACAGACTTACAAATGACCACGAAGCAGGGAATTCTTTTTTGGGATCTTTACAGAACATATGCCTTGTATTATTCTGCATCCATTGAGAGAAGTGTGGTTTTTTCCATCACAGAAAATGGAGGAAGCAAGATTTAAGGCATGGATAACTCTGGATACCATTCTCTCTGAAGAGTGAAGCAAGGCTGTTAAAGTACAAGAAGCAGGTAAGTTGAAAAAGCGTGTAGTTAAATGTAGCACTTTATCCCTGGGTACATGTACAAACATTTAAATTAATCTGGTTAACGGGTTTCTTCCCTGCGCCTTCCCCACAGTCACCCGTCAAGGATCTGACTAAACCACGGCCTTTACACCATGAGCTCTTGTGGATCCTTAGGAGCAGTGAAATCCAGTCTCCTGGGCCCTTCACGCTGAGCATTCAACCTCTCCAGACACTCGGGTATAGTCAGTATGCCCTGGCTGATCATAAGCGTCATAATAGAAGATAAAGGAGAGAGAATTTATTGCCTAGGACTCAAAGCATATAGGGTTTTATAGATCAATAAGAACATCCTGAGTTATGCCCAGAGGCAAAAAGGAAGCCAGTACAGACTTCAAAGACCTTGTGTAATATATTCCTTATGGCCAATATTAGAGATTAAGCGCAGAGCAACGTTCTGCACAAGCCATCGAATCTGACTAGAACAAGGACAGACTATTAAGTCTGTTTAGGAGGCTACAAAGGTAACTTATAGCCATTACCTTTGAGAGCTTATCACAATCAGCTATCTAATGATAGCAAAAAATATTTTAAGTCTAGGAACCCGTTCTGAGCTAAGCATTAAGAAACACGTTTTGATTGTGAGGTTCATTCAGGAAGAATAACCAAATTTGGCTGACCAGCATCCCTTCCCCTCATGCGACTTCTAATCTCTCTCAGGAAGACTCAGAGAAGTGAAAGACTGCAAACTCTAGGTTTGACAAAAGAAAGTATAAATCAAATTGACTGACAAACTGCTCAGAAGCCTGTTTACCTTTCAAAGCAGAGAGGCTGACAGTACTGACCAAGGAACTAAAATAAGGAAATTTTCATACAATATTTGCAACAAGCGGAAAATACAAATGAAATTAAAATAATGTCTACTCTGTCTAGTGCACAGAAAAATGAGGTAATCTGTTATTATCTTTCCTGTAGCAAATTCAGGGCCAAACTTTTCCTTTACAAAGGCTGTAAGAGGCTTGTCTTGAGGTCTTCCTTCTCTAAGTGACAAGACCAAGAGAAGTATGTGACAAACTTCATATAGCCCAAATTTGAAAGGATAATTTTCAGCTGTCGTTGAAAGCTGAAAAGGTTGAGGCTTAGCAAGCTCCTTGCAGACCCAGCCCTATAGCCACTCCAAGGTCCCATACATTTTTCCTGTGAGAAGATTATATGCCTTATTTATTTCAAAGAAAACAGCTCTCAGGGAAACTTCTGACTTTCCCAAGTCTCATCTAATGCGGGAGAATCTTTCTACTAGGAAGAGGTCCCCTGACTGATATCCACAGGTACTGTGGATAACTGGAAAATGGGTTCCGTGCTTTTAATTATATGGGCTCAGTTCAGCACAGAGACTATCCTGCAGGGAAGGTGAGATGTGTGAAGATCTGTATGATCTGTGAATATGAGAAAAAATGAAGTAGGACTTGAACATAGACAAAGTAGACCTTCGGTTAGCTGCTGTTGAAGAAAAATAATGGTCAAATATTAATGGTCTGTAATGTACAAATCTTCTTTGATAATTTGCTTAAGGAAACTTTCACTTTTGACTTTTTTTTAAAGGGAAGGTAAAATGCACATCTTTGCTTTTGTGGTTAAATAAGACGTTCCATGAGAGTGGAACTTGGAGCTTTGTCAGGGGTTAGCAGTGATCCCACTCCTCCATACATTACTCTGCTGAAAGATCTCACTCTGCCTTGCAACATTCTTGTTATTCCAGAACTGGGTTGGGCTAGTCATTATAGATGCAGGCGATCAACTCAACTTCCCCACACACAGCTCCACCAGTAAAACTCACTTCACCTTGCAACACTCCTGTTTTTCCTGTGTCTTTTAAGCAAAGGCTATCAATTTGGCACTTACTGTGGATCTGTCCTTACCCTGCTGAAATCCAGGGTAACTTTCTTAGTGATGAAGAGGAAAGTGTTGCTGATACAGACAAATGTCTGTTTGTGACTAGGATGGAACAAAGTCGTCTTCTCTGAATGACTGAGGTTTTGACCCTGACAGTAGAGGTAACTGACCTGTGTTCCACTTCTGCTTTTGCTACAGCAAATAAAATCCAGGATGACTCTATAAATATCAACTCAGTTACAAAGAGTGTAAGCGAGATTAGAGTTTAACCTTTATATAATGTGGCCTCCTGCATGGTTGTGCTTTTTTCCAAGAAAAAGGTTTCCTTCTAATTAGAACACTATAGCTTTCAGTGTTGATCACTGTTGTTTTATTTATAATGAAAAATCTATAGAGCATTCACCATGATGCACACAAACATTGGCCTACTGACAGCATCTCAGTTTACACTAGTGTTTGGATTCGGGCCATGTAATTTTATGTAGAATCAAATAAGTGTGTGACACAGTAAAATAGTATGTCAAAATAAGGACTATTCTTTCCTCTTTGTTTTCTTTATCACATGAAATAATACATTAAAAATATAAGAATGCTCTAGGCAATGTACAAAACTAAAAAAGACTAGTTTGGTGAATGAGCATAGTGAGAGGCTATGAATATGGGTATGTTTGTACTAAGGAGCCTAGAGGAGATGCTTTTTATGCGTGGTGATACAGAAATACATACTTGTAACTCTGCACACCAGGGAGAGAATATTCCCCTAAAACAAGTCGTTTCTCTAGCAGTGCTCCTTGTTGATCAAAGCTGCATAATTTAAACCATCTAGAGGCAGCTTTAAATTATTCACAATATTTTTTTTTATGTGATCTTAGCATACAGCAGGCAGCATTTGTGTAACTAGCAGTCTCCTGTAAGTTCTATAAACTTTTGCATCCTTACAGAGCTGGCAAATTTCCTGAAAGTCACATTTGAGAAGAGGGGACATGACTTTGCATAACAGGAGCAAGAGAGACCGATTCTGACACCGTGTTAGTCACATCACACAAAAATGCCAGGCATGCAGGGCCATACGGAATGGCAGGGCAGAGCCGGCAACCTCTAGGTCTCAGCCCGAACGCTGCTGTGCGGTGCCTAAGAGTTTTCTGATACCCTCAAAAGCCCCAAATAGGAATCCTGCAATTAGTGCATCTAACTCCTCCTTTACTGCAGTCTTCTCTCCTATTGGTAAAAGGTCTTCACAGGCTCATGTAGGGATCCCACCCCTTTTGTGGGTTTTCATTCTGAAGCTATCCACAACTTTACACCTGAATGAATGCCAAGCCTCTCTGAATATATAAAGGAAACCTTCAAGAGCAATTTCAGAGTTACCCAGAAGAAGCAGAAGAAAAAGATTTCATCCAGCTCTGTCAGACAGAGACCGAACCAACCATGCTTCTGCCTGCCATTCACTTCTATGGCTTTCTCCTAGCTTGCATCTTCACGAAAAGCTACTTGGCTTTCAAGAACGATGCCACAGAGATACTTTATTCACACGTTGTTAAACCCGCTGCAGCGAGCCCAAGCAGCAATAGCACCTTGAATCAAGCCAGGAACGGAGGCAGGCACTACACCAGCACTGGATCCGACCGCAACAGTGAGTATCCTACACCGTGTCCCGCAGCCCTTGGCCCTCCGGCGGCGGCGGCGCCCCTCCTCCCGGCCCGGCCCCGGGAGCGGAGCCCCCCG
>NW_008795527.1:5801128-5817790 GCF_000699145.1 Aptenodytes forsteri
TCCCCCGTGCGAGTCCTGTAGGACCGGCTCTCTCGGGCAGGTTACCTCCCGAGGGAGGTTCATCCAGGAACGCCGGGTTTTATGGGCTATCCGGCAGGGAAGCAAGATAAAGGAAAAGGAGCGAGAGGTATTTCCAAAGCGTTCGCTTTCTTAACTCACCCTGCCGCTGTGAGCCGGGGAGGTGTCTGGGCTGCTTTTCAAATGCAATAAAAACCTCTGAATTTTGTTCCCGCTGTTTAGTTTTACTTCCTGCTGCAGCACTTACCTGCTTAACACCTCCAGCAAAAGTAAACAAATCAGCTCATAATTTACCTATGATCTCTGCTCTAACTTGCCTTTTTATATCTAGTCTTTTCCTGCTGAGTTTTATGTATATATGTCAGATACATGGGGATCTGGAAACCTTTTGCTGACTTTATCTGTTCCCTCCCCTGCCCGCCTCCTTAAAATGAAAGAAATCCAAATAGAGACACACACATACACACACCAACCCACCCACAACGATTCGATAAAAATAGCGTCATCCCTGGAAAGCGAAGGCACAAAGTGACACCGATACCTTTCAGCTAAGCCAGGTGTGTCAGCTCCTCTGAATGCTGAGGGTTTAAGCGCACAGGAAACATCTCATCATTACGAGATTACTGGAGCAGCCCAGTAGGTATTCATCGTCAATGAGCTGTCACCGGGGAAAAGCTGAGCCAGGAAAGACATAAAAACAGAAGGAGAGACAGACTCAAATCTGTGACCAGCTGCTTCCAGGTACATTCCTGAGTGCAGCTGCAGGAAGGCAAGCTCGAATCTTTTCTGCAAGGCAGGAGAACAGCCCTGTAAACAGCCCCTCGGATCAGCCTGCAGATTTACAGTCCCTCTGACTGCCCATCCTGAGACACAGGGGGACAGGGTGAAGTAATCTTAACTCAGTGTCTCTGTTCAGAACTCGCTTCCAAAAACCCAAGGAAAAACAGAAGCAGCCTGTAGCTGTGATACGCAGATGTACCTTCAAAGCCTTTTATGATTCACTCTAAAATGTTTCTAGTAATTACTTCTATTTTAAAGGCGTTAGTTAATTGCATTGTGTGTAGAATCTGTGCCGTAATTGTCCTTCAGAAAGAGGGAGAGCATAGCCAGTAAAGATTGCTTATTAAAATTAAGCGCACTGTGGGCGTTTATTTCAAAGTGTAATTACTGAAATAAACAGTTGTGTTTATTGCAGGGTGCAGAGCTGCACATACAGACGGGTACAAACATGCCTGTATGAGAAGCTCTGCACGTTGATTCCACGTCAGTTGCCCGAGAGAATTTGCAGGATCCTCTGTGTTACATATAATATAAAGACTACTACAGATACAAAGATGGTGTTACCCTGAAGGCAAAATGACCACTCTGAAATCGTTACTGCTAATCATTCAAACTTTGCATGCAGAACACCATTCCCTGGTAACTTCAGCTGTTATCACTTCTGTAGTATCTGCGTTCAGAGCAGCAGCGCTCATGGGAGACTCAGTCCGCTGCAACCGTGGAATGAGAAGAAACACACTAGTTGAAATTCATTTAAAAGCACATAAACAGTTTCCAAAGCACTATTTTCCCCCTTGCTAATGATCCAACATAATTGTTGTAAACATCACAGAGCAGATTCCCTAGACTGAGAACAAGCAGGAAACGTTTCTTCCCTTGGGGCATTTTTTCTCTTCTAAAAGGTATGTCCCTGAGAAGAAGAATAGAGAATAAAATTGCCTCTTCTACCACAACTGCTGAAGTGCGTATCATTATGATTTCTTTATGCTGTGTTAATACCCAGAGATACCATCAGTGCTCGAGGCCCTTGTGTTGGGGGACACAACAGTAAAGAGATGTCCTGTAAAGATTACAGCCTACTTTAACTTCTGCAAAACATAGCTTGTTAATGTGAAAAAGACTGGTTAAGGAAATCTCTCCATTCTGAATCTCAGTGTTTATTATTCTGTGCATTCTGCAGATCGTGTTCAAGTTGGCTGTCGGGAACTGAGATCCACCAAGTACATTTCAGATGGCCAGTGCACCAGCATCAATCCACTGAAGGAGCTGGTGTGTGCTGGTGAATGCCTCCCTTTGCCACTGCTCCCCAACTGGATTGGAGGAGGTTATGGAACCAAGTACTGGAGCAGGCGGAGCTCGCAAGAGTGGAGATGTGTCAATGACAAAACTCGCACCCAGAGGATCCAGCTTCAGTGCCAGGATGGAAGTATAAGAACCTACAAAATAACTGTGGTCACGGCCTGCAAGTGCAAGCGATACACCAGGCAGCACAATGAGTCCAGCCACAACTTTGAGGGAACCTCTCAAGCAAAACCTATCCAGCATCACAAAGAGAGGAAAAGAGCCAGTAAATCCAGCAAACATAGTACAAGTTAGAAGTCAGACATTCTCTCCTCTCTCATCTCCCTCTCCTCCTGCCAAAATTGAACTCACCTGTAACCATTTGCTTTACCGTTCTGACTGCTTAAAGACAAGTCTGCCATTGCTGTGTTCTCAGTTGACACTACACGCTTACTGCTTTGACCAAAATCAAAAGGGGCATTCCCAGCATATGGACCTTTTGGGTGATTTTCCAAATGCTCAAGATGGGGAATAACACAAGCCTTCCAAACCCACACCATAAACTTTTACATTTTCTCCAGCCATGGAGACAAAGAAAATTTGCCACGAATATTCACAGAAGTCTATTTTGTAAAAAGATGTTTTGTTGTGTGTTTTAATGAGAACAGTTAATTATCACATCTATTGCCTTCTATATCATGTTTTATGAACTTCTAACAGCAGCTTAAAAATACAACACCTAGTATCTGCTTTCAGATTCATTCTAAAAAAAAATGCCTTGCATGCTGACCTTTCTCTTATCTCAGTATACCAAAAATTAAAATATGCATGGCAGCAATCAAAAAGTAAAGCTGAACAAACTATTTATTTGTTGTTGTAATTATTTAATGAGCTTTTATGTGTGTTATTTCCCTCCAAAATGTTCTTATGTTTATAGCTTTTCTCACGTATCAAAGTATTTTCCTATGATTTGTGGCTGGATTAGAACATACATTTTGTAGATAATGTAAAATAGACATTTTAGCATTCTTGGTATATATTTTTTCATTTTGAACATTCATAGACTTAGGTGTTATTTTGAAGTAGCAACATAAAAATTGTTTTTTTCATTCTCCACTGTATTATTTTTCTTTAAAAGTGTGCAATCAAAAGACAGATATGATGACTTCCTTTCAAATTCATTGGTTTGTTTTTGGGTTTTTTACAAAAATAAACACTGCTAAAAAACTGTATTGTCTGGCTCTATATATTGAAATGCACGCATTTTATTCAGTCACAACATTTAATCTCAAAAAGTGGGAGGACATTATTTGGTTAAAAAAATCTGTCCATGATATTTAACATTAAAACAATCTTTCTGTGGATTCTTTTTGGATGTAAAAATCTTAGGTGGCCATTTAACAGATGGTGCTTATTAATGGTCCAAGCCAGGTTCTTGTTTAACAATTCTCAAGTTGTACGTTGCAGAAGAAGTGTATATTTGGGAAGTTTTACAGGCTAGTAAGACACCACAATTTTTTTTCTTTTCATTAGTGATGATCAAGTCAAAGACTAACGGTAAAAATAACATGCAGTTTCATCTTTCCCATAGAGCCAATAAAGTCCTGCACATTATCCACAAATTCTTATAGAATGTATCAGGAAATATATAGTAAGTGATCTACCTTTCAACGCATAGTCCATGAATCACCTCTTCTTAATCTTTCAAACTATATTGAAAAACTATGGGCCAGGTTTCATCATGGGATTCTGCTGTTCTTAAAGCATTAACTTTTACCACTCATTTGCACCCAAAGAAAAGATTACACAAGAAGAAAGTAATGAAAAGTCTTGCCTGATAAGGTCTCACACAAGCTCTCTTTGACCTTCTCTTTATCTCATTCCATTTTGCATTTTAATCCCAAAAGATTCATCATTAAGTTCTTGGCAGAGATCTTCCTTGGTCGTTACTGTAGAACTGTTTGAAATTCACTGCTACTGCTTGACTTACCGAATCCTAAATTTTATTGGCAAAATCTAATGATTTTTCCTCAAAGCTACGTTCAAGAATTCTCTTTAAAATCTGCTATATTTAAGAAAGAGATATACCTTTTTTTTTCAATTTTAACTGATCTACATGGTGGCACAGTTAAAAACCATTGCATTAATGACCTACTTGTTTCAAGTTCAGTTCTGTGACCGTGCAAAGATCAGAATGATGAGATCAGAGACCATTTATACTTAAATTCTCTGATCTTAAAGGTGCTTCTTTTAAGCCTAAGAGGATAGATGATGAATAAAGGAGTTAGCAGGGAGAGAGGTGACATGACGTTGCTCCTAGGCATGTCAGTCCAGTGGACCTACAGGTATCCTAGTTTTTTATTTTAACAGACATTATAGTCTCACTCAATCCATTTTATGAAGGAAAGATTATTCCCAAATGCCAAACATCTATCCATTTTTAAATTGTTCTCCAGCTACTTTTTCAAGATGATAAAGGACAAAAGATTGAGATAATGGACCAAAATTTAACCAAAATTATTTTCAAAGCCAGTAGTCACTATGCATCAGTAAAGTTGCCCTGCCTGTTCTGTGTTTGACTCCCAGAAATAAGAATGGCGAAAAAACCCACACATCTTGCTCATGACTCTTCTACAGTCAGTGAGGTTTGACTGTAGGAACAATATGCACATTTTATAAGAGTTTGCATTTAGCAATAGACGTAATTTGTCTTTTCACGCAGAACTACCTGAAGGGGACTAATATGACACACTTCCGTCAAGATGACTTCATGAAATTTTGCTGGACATGCTATAGAAAGACCATGGGGCCCATCTCTAAGTCTGGCATATTTGAGGGAACATGAGGGAAGGCAGTACGAACTTTGTCCCTCAGCAGCGACTTAACTTTGAAGTGCCACCTGAGTTAGCTATGGTCTCTTCTTTGGCCATGACTTCGGCCTTTTGTGAGGGAGATCTGCAGGAAAGCAGTTTTAGAAATATGTTAATCTTGAATTTTCTTAAGGAATAATGTTACCCTCTGTGACTCATCTCCTAGCTCTGAATGCTTCAACCTGGCCTATACAATCTGCCTTCTGTTTCATCCTCTTACATGTGAACTCACAGGGGTCCGTCCAAGGATCCAGACGAAAGGCATCATATGAGTACATCCAACTAGTTTTTTCTATATGGAGAGTCTCCAACATGTAAAGTTGCAGTGGGTAGGATACGGGCCATTGCTCTTGTATCTACAGTGGAGAATCTTGCCAAAGTTTCTCAAAGATTCAATTAAAAGAATAGTACTGCTTAAACTGAAATAATTTTAAGTATGATACATCTTCTTATGTCTGTTTCAGAGTTAAAAAGGAAAGACAAACATGCTAGAATTTTCTTCATTTTCCCCTGAAATATTAAGCCAAATAGATACAAGAAGCATGTAAATGTTTTGAAAAAGTATAATGTAGAGGCAGATCAGATGATAAGTTTTTACACAAATTGGACCACTAAGTAGTCTAGATTACACTAAGAATATATAGAAGTTGACTTTCTTAATAATATCTTATCGTATGGGCAGATCACTAAGTCCAGGGGCTTCTTAAAAAGCATTTCAAACACCTTAAAAAGAACCTAATAATTTTATAAATTCTCACACTTGCTTCTTTAGAAAACTAAAAGCGAATAAATTAGAAATAATCTGTTAATCTGCCATCATTATTTCATTACTTTCGAGTCGATGAAAACTGCCCCCAGCTAAGAGGTAAATTGTTTTATAATGAATGGAAATCAATTTTCCTTAGACATCACTAGAAAGGAACTTAGCCAGATGCTGATTGTTTTGATAGCATGGTAGCACTCAGAGGCACACTTCATAGAGGCAGTGGTAGATAGTATGTGTCATTAAGACATGATCAACTGCAGAAGTCAGAAGGGCCTGACACTTGCAGTCTAGACTAGAAAGGCCCTTTGAGATGTTTGTTTATTCAGTTTTTTAGTAATAGTAACAAATCTGTTGCTCTCTCCTTTCCAGCAGCCTTGGAATCAAAACCACCCAATCCACGTTCAGTCATTTGTTTGGAAATAAAGCAGACATTTGAATAACACCCTTCAAAATACCTAACAGATTTCTGCTAGTAAATCACTGTAGTCCTCCTAACCTTGACCTTTATATCCTTCCTGGAGAAGTACAGCATTAATCAAGAAAGGACTGTTCAACACATTCCACTGTGAGAGTCTTGTTGCTACAGTATTAACCTGGAGGTGTTCAGTGGAAAATTATAAGGAATCCTTAGTGTTGGAAGGTATCCTATTCTCATGATGCATTTCCCTTCCCGTAGGCCAGGCAAGGGGCTTTGATTTTAAGTTCATTGACATACATATAAACATCGCTCCAGGCTAAAACTGAAAATTCGCTAGAGATTTATGAGTTAAGCAGACATTCTGTCACTGGATTTGTTAATTTTGCCTGAACGTCGCCCCCACAACAAAAAGCCTGCCCATGCATCTTTCTGAAAGACATCCAGCCTTTCAGCTCACTGATTGTATGAGTTATGTGGACTGACACACTAGAAAAGTGTGATTTACAAGTGATATTGCCTACCACCAAGTTAATATTCAAACATCTACCTTCCTCAGTACTTCCATGACAAGAAAATACGCTTCATTCTTAATTAATGCTCATCAAACTACATGCCATGAAAATAACTAGTCTCTACTAATTGCTGAGAAAAATCTCTACAAACACTGGACTGTAACTCCATTTTGGGAGTTTGTTTTTTCTTAACTTACTTTGGTTTGACAACCTATTATAGTGAATGAGGCAGTGTTACATTACCTAGCTGGAGTTCAGGCCTTCTTAATGCCTCTGTACAACCACAAAGAAATACAGAGAATATCTTAATATAAATGAAAATCAGGACCACTGACTTTAATAGGGCTGTTTGTAGAATATGGTACTTTATGAAAGTAAAGGAAAATAAAAAAATTCACCTCCCTGGAAAAGAGGCCTAAATCAGAATACACTGCAACAACAATATAGTTCTGTTTACTAAACCCCAAAGACAGCTGCTGTCAAAAAGTGACCTTTGTTACCATCTACTTAAATAAAAAATACTAAATCACCTAAAAATGTTTCCTTGAACACTTTGTCTATTTCTTGTCCCCTGCCCTATTTTAGTAGTTGTACAATAGTGTATTATTGTCTCATTTTTTAAACCCTTAGCTGTTTTGAACTATACTTACTACAGCACACTTGCTTTTTGATACAGAAATATTTTGTCTCTTTTTAGAATGACTGGATGCATCATTTTTTAATTTTGACTACTGAGAGGAAAAGTCATGCTCTGACTTGACCTAGGAGTTCCACATTTGATTTTTTTTGTTAGCCCCAGTGAGAAGTGACTGAGTGAGGAAATTGCAAAGAAACTTAGCAAAAGCATAAACCAGCCTGTAAAGTCTGATGCTTTGGTGGGCTAAAGAAGGGCTAACCAGACGCATTAATTAAAGTTCTTTTATACGAAACAGTGGAGAGTTGAGGGAGAGGGCCTAAGGAGAAAAGTACTTGTCGAGCCCTACCACAAAAGCAGCGCTGAGAAATGGAGGGACTATGCAGAGCTTTAAAACAGACTCTGTAGCACAAAGACTTTGTTTTAATTGCAGCTGAAGCAAGTTTAAACATCTGTTGCTTGTTAGATTATTATTTTATTTATTTACTTATTTATCCATTCATTTATTTTTGGGATGGGTTGAAGAAAGCTCTTTTAGATTCCCTATGGCCATTAAGCTGGGATGGAGAACAGAGGTCCGAGTGTTTCTAAAATGTAAAGCTGCAAAAATTCTGGTTTTAGCAAGGATCACTTGCTTTTTCCCCCCCCCAATGAAAAAGCCTGCTAAAACTTTTGCTTTTGTACATCTTTATTGCAATTTTTAGAACGGTGGCCAGAACAGCTTATAGCAGTGGGGAACAGGTTGTATCACTGCACTGCAACTTTTGTTTTCAGATATTGAAATGTCTGAATCTGGGTGTGTCTAGAAGAGGAGAAAGAACAGAAAATGCATCAAAAAAATGTAACAAAATGACATGTGGAGGACAGCATGTGCTGCATGTCCTTCATTTTCTTCTGATCATCACAGCTTTTCATGAGACTTCAAAACGCTTGTTCTGTCTGCAGATTGCCAAGCCAAACATTAGCCAATGCACATGCTACCCTTGGGATTTAATAGACTGCCAAGTCTAAATTCACATGGTAGATAACCATTTCTGACTGTCTCTGTGTCTTCTCTTCCCATGCAAAGGGAAGAATGCACAGCACAGTGTGTCTGTACCACCCACACATTCCATACAGAACCAGGGTAAGTCAGGGAGACTTCAGAATCTGACATCTTCACAGAAACTCATGTTTCACTGCATTGGTCATATCTTCTGGTGGGTGACCACAGCCTCCTCTTTCTGAGGAGAAAGAATACTGCCTAAGCTGAAAAGGTTCACATACAGGTTTCTTAGAAAGCTATCAGTCTACCACATACCTGGACTTCCTTGTTGAAGAATTTGGCTCAAAATCCTGCTTACAACCTACATAAAATCTATCAGTAGATTCCCTCTCAGTGTTACCCTTATAAAATTACAGTAATCTGATTTTGTGAACAAGACCATTAAGAATACAGGCAGTGAGTTATCCACAAAACCTCTTCTAGGTGCTCTGCAACTATTGTCCCCATATTTTCTTTTGAACTTTTTGTAATCAGTTATGAATCTTGACACTTCTGCCAGAAGAAAATGTTTGCAACATCCTTTTCCAAGAATAAAGTAAATATGAAGACTGATTTCCATTTTTATTTGCTTAATTAAATACTTCTTTGCATACTTCTTCCACAAAAACCCTCATTAGACAGACCATTCAAGCCACTGTCTGAATCTTAAGAATGCAGTACTTTGTGGTACTCTTTATCTACTCAAATACTGCAGCCCCTTGCAAATCTGCCTGCTTCTGTCCTCCACTTTGACACTTCTGGCTCTGACAAAATCTAAATCCTCTTTCCCATGGTGTCTCAATGACCAAGCTCTTTTCTTTCCAGTGGTTAGGTTACTTGTCCCACAATTCTGTTCCTACACACACACAAAAAAAAAAAAAAAGGATGCATTACTTAACCACACACAAAAAAAAAAAAAAAAGGATGCATTACTTAATCCATTTTCAGGTGTTCAGTACTGAAGAAAAAAATGTATATGGAAACACAAGTGTACTGGCACAGGTAAGTGTCAGGAAGAATTTTTAAAGTAAGATGAGTTGGACTGCATTACTCAGAAAAACAGTAACAGGATACAGAGTATTCTTCATTAAGTAGTTGGTTTGCATCCAGCTAGATTAGTATGTTGGAAAATGGTTAACCTTTGATGGTTGCTCCGTGGTATATGTTAAACAGGCGGAGTCTCTATATAACTGCTGGATGACAGGTAGCCACATTACTGCAGTTGGGAAAAATCTGTAACCTTGATCTTTCTAAAAACTGAACAGGAACAAAGGACTGACCCTTTCCAATCTGACATTTTCATGCTAGAACTGGACAAGCCAGCAAAGGATGGAGCAAAGGATTAGGACAGGACTACCGTTTTTAGGGACTATCATCCTGCAGGTTTTGTTCACTATAAAGCAACTGTTTAGAAAGAGAAAAAAGATTCACAAACCTTTCCAGAAGGCAGGCTGCATTTTAAAGCACTTCCTTTACAAACTGCCAAAAAGGTTAGAACATAACACTAAAAATTCAAAAGAAGAGGAGAAAAATGAACCAGCTCCACATGATTGTTTTGTCTGATGTGTACCATACAAATTCACAACGAAGGCAAAGTCCAATTTTTGTGTGGGACAGTATTTTGTCTTACCTGCTGCAACGTCAGTCCCTGATGGTATAGCTAGGACCAGTCTTCATTTGTTAAGTAAAATCTTACACGGATGGAATCCCTCCTATATGAATTCTGGCAAACTGCGTTCATCTACGTCCTTCAGACATGGGACTAATGAATAACATTCCTGGCATTCTAAGGGTAAGGACCATTATTAACATGACAAAAGATGCAGAAGCAATACTTTCAGTGTAGTAATAAATAGTAAAGCTTGTACTCCTATTCATACCAAATCTGCAAATTTTCATTGGTGTTACCTGATTCTCTCCATCACTTTCAGTTTGGTGAATCGTTTCACGTTCCTTCACAGACATTCCACGGAGATAACACAGAACATGATAAAGCAATAAAACACGGCATGATAATATGCACACACCAAAATTAAAACAAACAAAGATTTAGAGCAGTGAAAATCCCAACTCTATTCCAAATCTAACTTCAGCTCTTAAGTATTCTCTAATGTTTCACTACATCATTCTGTATCACTGACATCTGTGGCTTAATACCACATATTTAACCAGTTCATAGACTATCTCTGCTTTGAATCATTTTGGGAAAAGGAAACTACCATTAGTCTTTCCTCAGAGGTAACTGTTTCTCCAGTCACAACTGGACACCTGTCAAAAAAGAATAAATTAAACATTTCTTTTTCTACTGAGATGATAGGGCACTGTCCTAGTGGCTGGTGCCTGCTGTTAAGTCACAGCGGAAAACATCCTCTGGGATTTCCGTCCCTCAGCTTCCACGTCTTAAATCTTTGTTAGGGTCACCATACAATGCACTCTGACAGTTGAACACCCTAAAACAGAATTCCTATAAACCAGCACAATAAATGGTGACGTTAAAGCTGAGCAGATAGGCCTACCCAACCTTGGCACTACTTAACATCTGACGAATGTACCTAGAACCTACGAAGACCCTCCCAGAGCCAAGTGTTTAAGGCTAGTCAACCATTTCTAATGACAAATTGCATGAGGCCTCCACCTCATCACCTACTTGCCAAAGCACTCCCCAAAGCAGATGACTTTCTTCTTTAACCTTTCTGAATTTCACAAAAACTCCTGCAGTCAGGGACTCTTACTCTCACGAATTATTGGATTAGATACTATGGGGTAATTCTCTTATCTTTAAATTCTTTTACTTTGTGTACATAAAATACTCATTAGTTCTTGAACTAACCTTCCATACCCCAGAGAAATAGCCTAAAGGATTGAGTAGAGAACAGATAAACACTCCAGGGTGAATATAACATTTTAGGGTGAAGCTTTAAAATGCGTGTCAAACATCAAATGAAATCTCTGTCAATTTTTTCTCTTGCACTTGCACAGAACATAAGCAAGATGCTTCCTCTGTGTATCAAGTATTCATAGACTCTAGAAGAAATTTATCTACCAGAACCATGTAAAAGAATGCCAAAGGTGTGATGTAAAACACACGTGATACAACAGGTGAAACTCAACATATGTTTTTCAACACTTACCTACAATGATGTGCAAGTATGAATACACTCCATTGTGTTCAGAGACCACATTTCCTTTACACTTGTAGCATTTACATTCTCTATTTACGCTTCAACTATTAACAAACTAAAAATCATGGAACACTTCTACCTCATTAACTAAAATTTATAGCTTGTTACACCATTTTGTCAAAAATCAAAACCATACATCAGAAATATTTTGCAGAACTGCATATGAAGGTAATAGCACTTAGAATTCCGCCTTAGGGATCTGATCTGTAGGTGATTCTATGCACACTGTATATTAGGCATGTAAGCACTCTTTGATATTTGATAGTCAACTATTTACATCATTTAAGTTATGCATGTGCATAACTCCCTTGCTGAATACATGCTGTTTTCATCTCAGTTCCACATAGCAATAGGAGCAAATCAATAGCACAACACTTTATGTAAGAATTCCACACATTTATAGCATCTTTCATCAAAGAATCTCAGAGCAAGAAACAACCCTTTGCAACCATATTTGTAAAAATACAAACATAAAAATATGCTAATATGAAATAAGATAAGATTTCCCCGAAGGTGTTAATTATGATTTGGAGGGAAAATAGTTTTGCCTTTTTCAACATTCCACTATCCATTATACTGCCTCAAGCTATATGTTCCCTAGGACATGATATTGATTTGGGAACCACTGTCACCACAGAGCAAATACTCTGAGGCAGCTGCTGTGCAACAAAGACTGAAACAGCGAAGATGTAAGTCAGTCCAAAAGGACTACGTGGAGGGTCGATTAGGTCTCAGTCGCAGGCAACAAGTAAAAGATTGTGAAGAGCGTGAAAGAAAACCGCACATGATTATTTTTTCTAGTGATCAATCAGAACTGAAATAAAATATCTGAAACAAAATGCCTACCCAGACTATGCTTTCTCAATTTTTTTTTCATATATAGATGCAGAAATGATGACGAAGCCTAAGACTTTGAGATCTCGTGTAAACTGCTACAAATGGCAACAGACATGCAAGATAAAACCTGAAATACTGTCCTTTTGGGGACTTTCTAATCTCTCTAGATATGCAAAGTACCTGTGTCTGTCTCTGTAAACAGTGACTTCAACGATTAGAGATTGTTATTGGTGACTTAAAGAAAGCCAAGACTGCTATTCTACTTGAACAGAAAAAGTCTCTAAAGAGAACTGACATTCCACTTGCTTACTTACAGCTCTGGATGTTCATTTTACGGCTTGCCACCACTGAAGTAATAACTTATATATCTGGATAAAATTAGTGAAATACAATCCTGCAAACACAAGGTTCTGGCTAAAAGCCTTGTCACTGCTCAGAACGCTGAACGCTGCAGATACCATGTTAGCTGCAAGAATGGCTCTCAGGTTTTAAATATTTCTAGCTTTATGTTGTCTTTTATAGATCTTGCACTTCCATGGTAGGAAGTATTGTAGTTTTTTTAATTTTGCTTTTACAATTCACTTTAATTTGCAAAATGTTCCTTGATTACATGCATTTCCCTTTGAAACACATAACAGTGAACCTTGCTGCTGGTCAAGAAAAGGTAAATTAATCTTATTTTGCCTGCATTAAAAACAAAATGCTTCAAGAGCTTAGAAATTACTTTGAAAAAGGGACAGACAATTTCTCAGTTTATTTATACCACATCTACAGAACACTCAATCACAATTTTAAATTAAGAAATTTTACTCTTTTACTCAATTTTCACAAAAACTTTTCAGTACGATTTCTACCACTCCAATAACTTAATGCTCTCTGGAAACACTATTATGAGTTTCAGTCATAGAAACAGATGAATTTTTTTTCCCAGCAGTTAAATTTCCAGGTGAATTTCACTAGTGTAATTTGATTCCAATTTGTACATATCTTCTTCCTTCAATAAAAAAGAAAAAACCATATGATTGGCATATTTACTGCATAATTGCAAACTACTACTGTGGTTTCAGATGTTATACCCCTGCACAGAAATGATGGATTAGCCTGCTCTTTACTTGCTTTGAGGCAAAAATGTTGCCTCTATCCCTCTTTATCCAATTAAAAACCATGTAAAATTATTCTCCCAATATGTCTGAATTTACTTTTTACCCCACTTCAAATGTTTATATAGGAGCATGCACATATATGCACAATAACCAAATTATTTGATTGATTCAACAAAAAATGCAAAATGGAATGGAACTGAAGCGAATTATGTATTCACAAAATGCCACTGTGTTTCATTGCATGTTACTATCAAATGAATATTAAAAAAATGTAAACCTGAAAATCCCAATTTTCTTAACTCATGCTAAGACACAGCATAAATTGATAATGATGTTGAATATGCTCTTCCTTCCGCGTCATTGTCTAAGAAAACAGAAAATGAAAGGAGAAATAGCAGTAACAAGTGCAGACTAACCAAGACTCCAAGAATCTATACTGAAGGGCTTCTTGAAGAACTAACAGGTGCTGTCAACACAGGACAAGAATCTTTTGACTCCATAGGGACAGTGGAAAGCATGAAAACTTCTGAAGCATCTGATGTTCACGTGCAGCCAAAAGCAGCTTCAAAGTGCTGTTTGGCTGGATCATCAAATCTCACCATAAATATACAACATATTTCATGACACTGAAGTCTGTATCCATCAAAGTTATTATCAAATATAATTTCTTCTGGACAGGTCAAGCCTCGTCCACCTAGCATAACAAGGAAAATGGGATTCAGAACAAGAATGGAACCAGTTTGGCATGTGATCCTCTTCCCTCAATCTCTCTTGCCTTTTTATCCTTCACAGAAGAAATTAATACGCGTGAAAGAAATGAAGTGGGAAACACTGGCTGGGCAAGAAAGAAGGTACTAGGCACAACAGACTGTTGGAGTAGGGGAAGAAGTGCAAAATCATAATGTCAAGAAGGAAGGGGAAAATAGTTCTGAAGGTTGTGTTTGTGGTTGGGAACGTCCTACTTACCTACTCCTCAGAACCCATGTACAGTGGGAGGAGCCATGGGAACTAAAAAGACCTTATTTTGATCCATTATTATTAATGCGAACAAGAAAAAAGTCTGGAAAATCAGCTACAGTTGACTAGATTAATGTCTGTGCTCTTTATTAATGGAAGTATGAAGACCTGAGACAGGAATTCAGAATGTTTGTTACACTGAAAAAAAGGAGAAAGTGGGAATGTTGCAGAACAACCTGCCATGAACGTGTTTGTATAGAACTGCTGCAAGAAAAAGTTGGAATAATGTAACCTATGTGATCCAAGATGATTGTGGATGCTGGAGGTGCCTACCTTAAGAAGAAAAATTCATTTTGGGCATTTGATAACAAAGTGATGCTGAATGGATGGCAATATGCACAGAGGGGAAGACTCAGGGCAAAGTTGGAAGTCCTGAAAAGAGACAACAGACAAATATATGTCATCAGTCAGGAATTAGGTGTAGAGAAATACTTTCCAAGAAAAATGTAAGACCTACTGAAAAGGAACAGAAACAGGTAAACAGAGTTTCTGAGCCAATGGCTCTTCTAAAAAAAATCCCACATGATAAACAGTCTTGAAGACAATGAGACCAACACTTGTAGGAAGAAAGCAGTTGAACTTCTAGCTAATGCTTTCACTGGTGAAAAGGGTCTCCATTCCAGAAGTTTTTCAGCAAGCTGTGTAACTCATATTCTTTCCTCTTTTTTACATGCCCGTTTCGTTCAATGCCCATGATAATACATTTGTTCTTTACAGAAGCTTTTGGAGACATCATTATCTAGAAAGCACATCTGTATGTTTGTATCTAAAATGTTTTCCTTTGTTTGCTGCCAGTCCCCCTCATGTTTCACTGCATGGTACGAGCTGATGTGATTTCTGTTCATTGTCTTAACTATCAAGACACCTCTGCATGTAAAGTGTCTATGTTCTCCACTGTACTATCCAATTTTCCTGGACTTTCCTGCTATTGCAGATATCAAGGATATCTGTGAACTCTGCCTTTGATAGCAGGGGTCACTATACTCCTATTCTAAGACTCCTACTAATGATGCCTCTGCGATCCCATATGATCATTCTACCTCAGTCCACAGCTGGCACTGGCAAAGCAGCCCAGCTGGGACATAATAAACTTCCTTCTGTGCTTTTTCGATCAGACCTACTCCTCAGAAAAGTCTCCATGTGTGTTCTACTTGGGTTCCTCTTAACACAACTAAGAGAAACCTGAAAAGCTGTAAATAAGTTAGCTTCTCAAAGATATAAAGAATAGATCAAAAATTCCTGCAGACTCTAAAGCCTCTGGTCATTTTAGGACAGCCTGCATATAAGACACTGATTTTTTCCTAAAAATAATGTCAAAGAGGATAGTGTTAGGGCCCTGAGTGCATCCACCTTCAAGAAGTTTAGTTGGCCAAGTTACGGAGTTTATCTTGCCAAGTCCAAAGGCAGCTCTTCCACTAATAAGAGCTGTTATGAAGAAAGCTAGAAGCAAGGGCCTGACCCTCCTTTCCTCCTTTTCCCTTGGGAGTTACTTTTAAGCAGAGCCTTTATTGTGGCCCCCTATGTCTGCAACTGGTCTGGTGCCTCCCTGACCTTGACCCGCACCCACTGGCTCCATTTCCTGGCTTGCCCTGGGACCTGCCGCCTCACTGAGACCTTGCCGGGTGATCACTGGACTATGCCTGACCCCGAGGGCCCGATCCTGACCCTGACTCATGCTTAGCATCCTGGTTCCTTGTTGGTGAGGCTACTGTTCTCATCTGCCTTCGATACCATGCTCTGCTCCAGGCTCCCCTTCCCGTTTGGAGTGGCTGGCCCTCACTGCTCCCTGATAAGCAGCAACAAGCGCACAACAGTTCTTTCAGATTTGCAAGACTATCTTTACAGCGAGATGTCCAAAACTTTCAGCTGAGGACAGAGTGTAGCAATAGTATTTAAATACACTCAAGTTACAGATGTACTCCAAAGCCAGACATATCAACCCAAGACCTATTTTGCTGATGACAAATGTGTGACCTGATGCCATGCTTAGCAAGCCTCCTCTGCCACCTAATGGGTATCGGCCCTGGGAATATTCTCATCAACCCGTCTCAGCTACTGCCTACAGTAACACCGTAAGATGAGCTGGAACATCCCAGCTTCTCCCAGTGAATTGACTGCTGCTATTTCAACCTCTCCCTCCTAGGATTAAGGGCAACATACACCAGACTTCGGCAGGCGTCCCCAGCCAGCCTGTGGAGAAGCAGTCCTCTCACGGCCGGG
>NW_008795527.1:5818918-5871860 GCF_000699145.1 Aptenodytes forsteri
CCTCGCCTCAGGCCCTGGGCGCCCCCGGCGTGGCCGCCCCTCGGAGGGCTTGGTTTTGCGTTTCGGTGGGATCTCCTTCCCTCCCCGCCCAGTCAAAATGTGTAATAAGTGACATGGGGACCATGTAGGCCTGGTGCAGACCGGGGGTGCTCTGGGCTGTGGCTGGGCAGGCTCACCTGGGGAGAGGTACCGGGTGAGAGCTCGGCGCTCTCCCCTGTCCCAGCCTGGCCTTGTCACTGCCGTCCCGGGCGGCTCTCCTCTCTCCCCAGCGCTGCCGATGCCTTGAAGCCGTGTCGCTTTCCAGTGCTGCCGGAGATCTGTTTGAGGCCTTCTGCCTCTAAGCTCGAGGGTTTCTGTAGCTGCAGTGGCTGGTTTGGTGAGCTACAAGCCTACCATAGCCATCGGAGGCAGTCATACTACTATCCAGAGGCCTTGAAAAAAGATCTATTCTGCCATAACCATTGGAGATGGTCTTAATAGTGTCTGGAGGCCTCGAAAAAAGATCCAGTCTTCATAGTTGGGTGAACTCAGTGGTCTACAGTGCTGCATTATGCTTCACCATTATAGTCCATGGTGGAATGCCCTGCCTCAGCAGGAAGCTTAAATACCTCCTTGGCTTTGTTTAAGATACAGTTACTGGGCTAGAAGCTGATAGCTCGCATAGCATGAGGCTGCACGTGTAACTTTTCTTTGTTTACGTTGGAGCGGAGAATTTAAGTAATGGGATATCTTAGCAGTCAGATTTTTCCTTTTCATAAAACTGTTAAGTTCTAGGCATGTGACTGACAGTTAATATATTATTGTAAAATGTTAACATAATGTAAGTCTTGTATCTAGTGTCACTTGAAACACTGCAGGTAGGAGTGGAGTGTCAGATGTATTCTGGATGTTTTGCAGTAACTTGTAGAAAAACAAACCTTTAGATTTTAGAGAGAATAAATGGGGAGGAGTGGAAGGTGGTGAAAAGAAATGGAACTGCCAACATCTCCCAAAGTTCTTAACTCATGGAAACTTGTATAACATCAAAATTGGGACTCTTCTTCCATTCCCACCCAGAGAGGCTTCCCTCAGGTCACTTATTACTTTATGAAAGAAATATTGCTTGTTTTCTTTATTTAATTTTCAACAGAAACCAAAAGCTTGTCACAGCTGTAATTTCTGCCAAAATTGTCATGGGATCTACAGAGATGAATAATATCCTCACTCAGTGTATTGGAGACCTGGAAAAAACAGAGTGAGGTTTGGGAAGGAAATTATATTCATAGTAAAAGAAAGCATTATTCATTAATAAAAAAAATCTTTCATTTTTGCTGCCAGTAAGCTCAGCAAAACCTCCAATCCAAAGCTTGTCACAGCTGTAATTTCTGCCAAAATGTCATGGGAATCTACAGAGATGAATAATATCCTCACTCAGTGTATTGGAGACCTGGAAAAGAGAACAGAGTGAGGTTTGGGAAGGAAATTATATTCATAGTAAAAGAAAGCATTATTCATTAAAAAAAAAAATCTTTCATTTTTGCTGCCAGTAAGCTCTGGGAGAATTATAGTTCTTTGAGCAAGAGTATTACATTTATGTCCTAAAGCTGCAAAAAATTAGAAGGTTGAATTCTAATTGTACAGTCCAACCAGGCGCGTGATCCCAAGTTGGTTGTGAGAGTAACAACCTACTGCTTTTGCTTAACTTTAGGAGTGCAATAACTGGTGCCAGTGCTCTCACAGGCAGAGCTTTCTGCCATCTCTGCGCTGAATTGGAGTGTTGGCTGGTATGTACGTTTGTGGGGAGTTGGGAACAGATGTACTCTAAAGCTTGGAATGGCCTTCATTTTCATCTCAACGCTTTTACTTTTGACTCTGAAACTGCAAAGGAGGTACCTTGTTCTTACTTTGTGCGAATGTACGCGCAAAAATGTAACATTGAGGATGTGCAAATGTACGCGCAAAAATGTAACATTGAGGAACTGCAGTTTGTCACATAATGTCACCCAGAAGTAGCAGATTTTCTGTGTTTAGCTTGATACTGTCTTCTGCTGTTTATTGTTTATCTGCTGTAATTGAATGAATCATTGACTCATTAGCCTGTAATAACTTCTATTGAACTGGTTATCTCGGCAACTGCAGCTATTTTTGAGCTTTTTTAATCTAGAAAAAATGTAGCCACATATAGACAGAAATAGATGAGGAAATCGAGAATTTGCAGCTGCTTTGCATGTGCTTTTTAAAAATCAGGAGAAAAAGATTTTTACACTGTTCAGCTGAAAGCACTGAGAATCTTAAATATTGATGTGGAAAAACTGGCGGACAAGAGCAGACATGAATGAATAAGCAGTGCATCCTGTTGCATAGGATGACAGCATGTAGAACGTTCGCCTGCCAATAATAAAGATGATGCCCTTAGGAAGAGAAGGTGAGGAGAAATTATTGGTTTTTTATTCCCAGTACAGTGGTACTGATAGGAAGGTCAGGTCCTACCTTGAGGGTAAAATTAAAGTGTGTTTAGACAACTTCAATGTCTGGTTTTCCCATTGCATTTGTTTCTGCTTTTGTTGAACTTTGCAAGGCTTTTGCATTAAGTTCAACAGAACTAGAACAGCATTCCTCCTTTTTGCTTCTGTACAAACTAGTAGGGTTCTTCCTTCATTTTAAATTCTTTTGTGTATGTTTGTTTAGAATAGAACCTTTCCAGTTCCTTTTCTGAGACAGGGAGGAATCTCAGCTCCGTGTGCACATGCACACACATTTTACTAAAGCTATAGAGAGAGGAAAACAGGCTAAGGTAAAGGTCGATTTTAAAATCGTTGTGGAACAAATAAGCTGCTGCTGTTCTTGCTGTGCTCATCTTTCACCAGTTGTTCAAAGTACAGTGAGAAGTTATGAAAGAGGAAAGCAGAATTAATATGTTTACTGGCAGAATAAAAATTTTCCATAAAGGCTTCAGACAGCTTTGTTTACTTTGTTTACTGTAATGCAGTCTCTTAAAACAGGTGGCCTGATATCAAAAAAACATAACCTGGGGGAAGCTTCCAAAGAATCGCTTCTTCGGAAGTGTCTTGTGTAGTTTATTTGCCAAGTATTTTCCCCCATTGGCTGATGCATGTTCACTGGCTCTACACGTCACACAATTACAGTTTTGTTAAATGTATCTATTGTGATGGTTCTTTTTGTCCAGTTATTAGCTTGTTCTTGAAATTGCTTGTGAGCTAAAAATAATCATAGCAAACAATCCAATTGTTTTAGCTTTATGAAGGTATCTTTGTTATCTTGTCTGACTAATAAGGAACACTTTCTTTCAGGAAAAAATGGATGGCTTTTGTACATGAGATGTTCAAAATGTCCTTAATGTACCTGTGAAACTTTTCAGACTTAAAAGCTCCCTGCTTCCATTTTTGTACTGTAAAAGATACATATGTATTCATATATTTTTTTAAAATATCAACAGACATAACAAAGCTGTTAGAGAGCAAAAGGAGGTTATGCTTGCATTCTGCAAATGCATTTTGTGAATGACAAAAGAACTTGACAGTTCTTTTTCTCATTTGGCGCTTGAATAATAAGATCAGCAAAAGTAATATAATGATTTATCTTGTACCTCTGAAGAGTTTCTGTGGCAGTGAAAGATTGTATCTCACACTACTAGAGCCATCTCAGCAGTGACTGCCTGCTTCTGGCCTTGTTTTCCTGATACAACTGCTGATTTCAGTAGGTTATATGTTAAATAGGTTGTTACTACTGGTCTGAGTAAGAGTTGCAAGAAACTGAGTGTGAGTATTTAAGCCTTATGTCAGATTTCAGGCTCAGCGCTGGTTTGTCTGTGAGTGAACTGATAGAAGGTTAAACCTCAGTCACATCTGTACCTGAGCATGCCATTTAGGTGATACAGTCTCAGAGCATAACTCATTGGTTATTTAATTTCCTCTGCAGTCTGTGTTGTGAAGCCATGTAATAGCTTAATCTGTTGCTGAGCTAATGAGCTCCTTTACTTTGAGTTCTAGCTCAGCTAATATAAGTGTATGTACTTTTGTTTGAAATTTAATGAAACAGTACTGTTTTCTGCTAGGTCGGTCTGTCTGTAGGTGATGACCAGAAGGACAGTCGCAGGAAACAAACATACAGTCCTTTTCTGCCTCATTGTTCTCCTTCTACTGATACTGAGGTCCTCCCAAGGCAGTTGTAAAGTGATTATAACTGGGGTTGTTACTTTTGTTTCATTTGATCAGACCTGATTTTCCACTTTAGAACTACAGCCTATGTTGTATGGAAGCACTAGAGTTCTGTATTTAGTGCTTGTTAAAGCACATTGGGGTACAGTATTCTGATCTTTTTCACGCCTTGTGCTGATTCTTTCTGAAGCTTGCGTTATCTTGATCTAATATTACGGTTATAAAATGGAAAGTTATTTTTAAACTGATTTTGAGCAGGTCCTGAGCTTCTTCCTATTTTAGTATGAAATCTTTCTGAAGAAAAGGGTGTGACAAATTGAGGGAGGGGAAAAAAAAAAAATCTATTTACTGCCAGATTGAGGGTATACTGATATCTTTCTACTTCATTAAAACACTTTGCAACATTTCCATGAACAGGTCTTTAAAAGAGTAAGCACCTGTGTGGTGCACAGTTCTCATTCTTGAAAATTTGTAGCATACTCTACTGAATTAGTAGTTTTCATGAGTTTTGGTGGGACATGTTAGGCTTCAAAGCCTAAGCTGTTCTTGTACCTAATCAATCTAGATGATACCTTTATACTCTTATATGAATAGGTTGCATCTCTAAATCCCAGCTCAAATTATAGAACATTATTCCAGAACGAGTTTAAGGAGGACATACTCAAGTTTATAAATGTGTTTATCCAGACACAGGGTGGAGCTGTGACCGCATCCTGTCACTTTTTGGTGTATTGTACCACTGGAGGCCTTAAGCCATTCCACCCTCCCTGTGCAGAGATTTATCATAGGCTGGCCAGTACTTCTGTTCTCTTCCCTTCTTCTCAGAAGATGCTGCATACTACCCAGTTGCCTCATAATCTGTTTAATTTGGCTCCAGAATGGGAAATGTCAGTGCTCTTCTTACACAGTCACTGGTGAATGTGCAGACTGTCCACTGTTTCTGGGAACTGTGTAAGGCTATAGTCTTTCTGTAAAGAGTTCTGCAGAGCTCTTATTCTCCTTTACTGTGAAATAGCTCTTCCTGAATTTTGCTTTATTTAAATGACTGACCCTCAATATTCAAAAGAAGAACTGAGATGAATCCAATTAGTTTGCTCTAGTTCTGAGTTGAATTCATGCAGAGGTGCTAAGTTTTGTGGCTAAATGTAAGACAATGCCAGAACTCATTTGAGAGATTTGAAAACCTTTTGATGAACCTGTGGTGAGTGACAAGTTGAAATGAAACTTGAAACCATATGACTTCAGATTTTAGATTTGAACAACTTCAATACTTAAAAAAAATGCTGGGAATATGTTGGTTTGGCTGTATTTTCTGCCTTTGTTAATAGTAAAATGAACATAAGGACAAATATTTTTCTTTTGAATAATGCTAATAGCTTTAGTAGCTAATAGCTACCATTTATACCATAGCTTCCATTTATTTTATTTTTAATAGTTATTTTAAAATTTATTGAAATGATTTTCCATGGAGTTCTATTAATTACAAAAAAAACATACGGAAGGTGGAAGATGCTCTGTTGTGTCACATAGTTCTAGGGGAGTGATTTGTATCACAGATGACTGCTTTTGGAGTAAGGATAGTTCCTAGGCAATGCCTTCTCGTGCTATTGCAGAAACCAATACCTTGAGTCTGTATATTTCTGAACTGTAAATTCCTTACTCTTATTTTTCTGACTGGAAGTATTTAATACCTTAGTCTGTCTTGTGTCTGCAAAATTAGTTTCAATACCTCTACTAGTTTTAGTTGAGAGAATATATCTTACTTGTCTCCCTTCCTAGTTGGATGTATAGGCTACACATGAGTAACTTTACTATAGTAAATAATAAATTGTTTTTGTAATCATTGCTGATCTGATGAGTTTCTTGTCTGTCATGCTAAAAAACCCTCCTGTCATCTTTGGAGACACAGAAAGGAAATAAAAGAATTTTAAATCCTTGTTTATGCTCTCTACATAGCATTTAGGAAATAAGTAACTCAAATAGCTGAATTTGAATTATGGTGTTTCCGTTATTTTGAAGTACGGTATGCCACATGCAACTATAATTTGTATTTCTAGGTCCTTTGACACAAGTCAGCCTAACTTCAGTTATGACTGGTTTTCATCTTGTGGGTTGTGGGTCATTCTCCCCCCACACCACCCCTCACTTGTAGAGCTAGGCTGATACCAACAGTAGAAGCTTGAAGTTCTCTAAAAATATGCTTTTCATATTTATGGTAATTTTACCTAGCATAGCTATGTTTTTACATTTTGCTAGCTTCCTAGAACAGAAGCCTTTGTGTGTGTGTGTATATATATGTATTTTTTGCAAACTACCAGTATAATGTTTCTTGTCAATATTCAAGTGTCAGTTTTGATTCATTAGCAATTTGTCAATTACTGCTCATGCCTGTCTTGATAGTGGTCTTTGTTTCAGAGTTCTTGATCTTCTTATTCACTTGCACACAGTGTACTGCACAGTAGAACATGGAGTATTCCAAGTCCCAGGATTTACCAATTTATTGGAGGCTGAGTTTAGAGAAAGCCAAAATAACAGACTGTAGTTGATTGATTTAGAAGTTACATTTGAAGCTAGGAATGAGGCTGGAGTAAGAAATGTTTTGAAAGCTTTTCAAAGGGTTGTCAGAAGGTGTGCTTTTTTCCCCTCTGCAAACCGGTTGTTGGAAGCAAGTCCCTTCCCAGAATTCCAGTTACTTTGGTTGACATCCATGTATTGGTAGAGATCCTCTCATGTAGCTCTCTAGGGGTGGAGTGCTAATACACACACAAAAACCATGGACCTGAGTATATTGAGAGATGCTTTATTTAGCCATCTTGAATTTCTTTTGATATGAATTTTTGTTTCAAGGAGATATCTGTACTTTTATTTAGTCATTCATGTCTGCTTTCTCTCTTTGTACTGTTTCTTCTAGGATAAGTTGGATATCTGACATTATTGTGGTGGTCTCTCCTGAAAATATTGAAACAATGAAGTCTATCATTGAAAAATATGGCCACAAAAGAGTTATGATAGTAAAAGGTGGAATAACTCGTCACCGGTCAATCTTCAATGGACTGAAAGTATTTGCAGAGAATGAATTTTCCAACCATCTGCTCCAGAAACCAGAAGTAGTGATTATCCATGATGCTGTGAGGCCATTTGTTGAAGAAGATATTCTTTCAAAAGTGGTTATGGCTGCTAAAGAACATGGGGTATGTACTATACAGCAATGCAACTCTGCAGTGTTCTTTGTATTGTACAGTGTAAAATCATGATTGGAAAAATGAGGATTTTTCTAGCAATTATATTAATGTATTATGTTGATTTTTAAGTAGAACAAATTCAGAATCCCTATTATGCAGAGAGGTCGGATGGGGTAGGGAGACATTTTTAAATGCCGCAGGCGTTATTTGCTACGGGGAATAATTATTGCCATAGAGACTATAGTAAGAGATTGAATTAATCAGCGATTTGTTAGTTGAAAGGTAGATTACATAATGAAAGTTTACCTTTTTTCCATGCAGGATTCTCACCTAATGCTAGAGTGGTTCAGTTAGTGATTACTAATAGTAGCCAAAGAGTACTGCATTGGTTGACTCACAAACTTTGTGTTTTCATCTCAAACTTATATGCAAATCCTAAATAAGTGGCAAGAGAGGTATATCTGTATTAATGCTAAATTTTTCTAGAATCTGTAAGCATTGCAAACTGCTGGGGAAAAGGGGGAAGCAGGAAGCCTCCAACTGTAGGTTGGAGATCCTCCTGGTCGTCACTGCATCTGAGGACTGGGAATATTCATAGGAACCGGAAAGATTTCTGAGAAAGTAAGTGAGATGTGGAGGGGAGGAGTTGGTAGAAGTTGTGTTATGCAAGTAGAATGGTAGTTATTAAAGGCATGCACTAGCAACAAGAGGAACTGGTGGATAAACTGGCTGGCTAAGACAGAGATGTAAGAAATCACGACTTAGCTGCAGGCTTGTTTGTACAATTTGCTCTCTTTACCTTGTACTTCAGTTCTCCGTTAATAAGATAGTAGAATGCTCCCCTACTTTAAGGAGACAATTTGAGGTAGAAGTCATTAGTGACAGCAGATTGTTTGGATATTAGAAAGCTAGGAAAATCTACCACTGTTTGTCTTTTCAGGAAGTCAGGTAAGAGAGAAGCTAATTGATAGATTATTTGCAACTTTGACAGTGGAATAAAGAGTCCAAAGAATGAATTGTGGTATTTCCTTAGCGCTCCTCCACCTTTTTTTGAAAGCTCATAGTGTAGAAGGGGAATGTATGACTTGTTAAAATATTTATTATGAAAATTAAATTATATAAGGTCTCTCAGAACATTATGTTAGAAATCTAAACCTATTGAGCTTCTTACTGTATTTGCAACTTTGACAGTGGAATAAAGAGTCCAAAGAATGAATTGTGGTATTTCCTTAGCGCTCCTCCACCTTTTTTTGAAAGCTCATAGTGTAGAAGGGGAATGTATGACTTGTTAAAATATTTATTATGAAAATTAAATTATATAAGGTCTCTCAGAACATTATGTTAGAAATCTAAACCTATTGAGCTTCTTACTATAGTAGGCCTATACTTTTGTAGATTGGCTTAATAAGAAACAGCAATAAAATAGAAACTCCGCTCTATAGTTTTCAGTGATAAAGAACATAAGTTTCCAGTCATTAAAACTTAAATTCTGTTAGAATTTTAAAAAAGTTTTTGACCTTTCTCATATAGCACAAAATAGCATTCCAGAATTGATTCTCTGCCAAAGACTTTAAAATAGATCCCCATTGTAAATCTGTTTTAAATGCGATTCTTAGAGTAGTAGAAGAATGGGGTTAATTGTACTGATGTTGGGTTGAAATGAGAATAACTGTTTTCTGAATGTGTTGGTGTTTAGGTGTCTTTGCGTGTCACAGTATATCACATCTCATTTGTCTTTGTGTTTAATTTTTTTAACTTGTTCACTTTTTCTTGAAACTTGTGTGATTTTAATGTAATATTTTTTCCTGGTTTTCTTTTTAATTGGGTGTAAGACGTTTTCAGTAAAACGGCGGGGAACTAAGGCAATCTCCATTGACTTTCTCAAGGCAGTGTACTCTAGTTCATCTGAACTTCTGACTGGTAAATATTTCCTTACCTAGATCACTGAAGTATCATTTGATCTTAAAAAGGTGATCTTATACATTTGTCACAGTCTTTTCCATTGTATGATGTGTGTCTGAAACATGTGTGGTATTTATTGGCTCTGTGGTGGCTTCCTGTGTTGGCTTACTGAATTCAGTGAGGCTAGGCCATCAGAGAAATAGACTCCAAAAGCTGTTAGCTATTGATGTTACCTGACAAAGTAATTGATTTAAGGAACATAAGAACTTCATTTTATGTAACAAATTAGAAAAGCTTCCTGCCAGAGAGAGGTGGCTTTCTTCACTTGACAACTACAGAATTCTGAAGAACTGAATGACTGGAAAGCCAAGACTCTTTCTCAAAACTGACATGCATGGTTTTGAATATCAGAAAAAATTTGATAGAGAGAAGCTATCACCTTTAGTTCTTCCTATAGTCAAATTCTTTGCATATCTAAAAGGGAGTCAATTCTTCAATCTTTCAGTACAAAAAGTAATTACTTCCTTTTGCATTATGTAGAAAGGTACAAAACCTGGCAGAAACATCATATTAAATCACTAGTGTAATAGGGGTAATGCTCTATTGTTGTTCATCTGCATACCATATAGATACCATAATTAGGAGAAGCTTTAATGTTCTTTAAAATGGCAATTGATCAAGTAAGTTATTGCACTTCTAGCTGCCAATTGTCAGACAAATAAACTGCTTTATTACACTTACTAATCAGTTTGTTATTTGCCTGTAGGAATCAAAATGTGCACCTTATCCAGAACTAATAAATTATGCCTTAAATCCCCTAAACAATCCCTTGATTATATGAAAAATATTACTTTGTAACCAATTAAATTCCACTTATGCTTTTGGAATAATTTTGTAATTTTAATTACATGTTTCTAGAAACAAATTCTTTATTGCTAGTAAAAGTTAGGAAAAGTAGAAGCTTCAGAAGGCATCAGTCCAAAGCCTTTAGCAATATTTCATTGGCAACATTGCATTTTAAACAACATAACTAAAAAGAAAAATGCTTACAAGAAAAAAAATCAGGAAGGCGGGGGGAAACTTGTCAGCTCTGCTATTGAGAGTTAGGAAAAAAAAAAGCACATAGTCAAACACTTTTTCTTTCTGTAGTTAACGTAAACTAGATTTGAAAGTATAGTTTACTTCTTTGAAAGGACTGAATCAAAACGGCATTCTTAAAAGCTGGTTTCTGGAAGCTGTCTAACATGATTACTTTATTCTCAGCTTTAGCAAGGATCTGAACAAAGCATACATGCCAATACAGATGTACTTTGCTACTCGGTCTCGTGGACTCTTACTCACATACACAATCAGTCAAAATAATACCCCCAGACAGAAAACACTACATATTGTGCTCAGTCTGTTCCTGTCTCTGAGTTTCCTCAGACTCAGTGCTGTGGTTATCAGTCTTACTGTTATGGGAAGGCTGGAGCAGAAAACATGCACCCATACACATGCTGTTCTTTCACCCAGTTAGATAGTAAAATAAAATGCTTTATGTATGATTGTTGAGTTGCATTAGCAAAGTGTGGTGGGTGGCAAACCAAAAAACACCTCTCTTTCTCCACGGAGGTGAAGGAGGACTTGGGTGGATAAATAGGCTGATCTGGTGTGGTATATTGGAATGGGGACGGCAATGCTGGAGCAGTTCTGCTCACTCTGTCCTTTGTTCTTTTTCTCTTAGAAGCAATTATCTTTTTATGTTTTCCTATCTCCTTTGTTTTTGCCATATATGGAATATTTTACACATGATCTTTGTCATCTTTGTTATACTCAAAGACTGATTTTTAGCCAGCTGTAAAGGCTGCATCAGTAACAGACCATTTTTGATTCATATTTATACACTGAGTCATCTGAAGTCGTCCTGTGCCTGTGTTCTCAGAGGTTCTGCTTTCATTGTGTGCTTGATACTCCGGGGGGCTCCTGCTGTCCTGTCAGATACTTGTGCAAAAGCAGAATCAAGAGCTGATGACATGCTACCATCTTGACATGACTTTTATTCCACTGATGGAATGAGTTCTGTAGTTTAGGAGACTGACTTATGTCAATGTAAAAATACATATTAATGAATTGTAGGGTGTTATATAGCAAAGTTAAAGAAAACAACATTTGAAGAGCTACATTATTGTGAAGATCAGAATCTGTTCAGTAGCCCTGAAACTTTCCTGAATGTGTGAAGAAATCAAGTGTGGTTTTGCTGCTGTACGGAAAGTAGTTATACAACGCATTATTCCATTTTCAATTCTGTTTCCAATAGTTATCCATTACTACATACTGATGTTTCCATAGCTTATGGCATTATTGGTCCCATAGAAAGTTATAACCTTCTCAGCCAAGTCGTTAATTGTTTTCTGTGTTGAATGGAGAACTAATGTATTGTTAGCAAATACTTGAAGTATTGTCCTAACAAGATGTAGTGTTTGGTGGTGCGAAAGCACTGGTAAGGGGAGAAACAACTCTGTCATTTCCCAGTCTCAATTTAAGTGATTTAGATGATTCACTGCATTCATTAGGAAGGATGCAATTCAACCAACTGAAATACATAAATCATAGACAGAAACTTAAATTATAATCTCCCTTTCTTCTTTGCAGCATTTCTGTGTTGTACTAACAGAGCCAGCTGTGCCTAATACAACTAGTATTTAATCCTTTTTAAAAAGGTGACTTGATCCCACATTTTTTTACTTCTGGAAGTCTACACATACAGTAATTTTTACCTTTTTTTTAGATAGGATTAGGTTATCCTGGAAATAAATTTTGAGCATAGCTTCCTGTACTTAAGTGGTTGCTGAGGTCATTTTTATGTAATGTCTATAAAATATACCTCCTTCAAATTTAGAGAAACTACATATGACACCACTGTTGATTTGAGGCTGATTAAAATCTGTATGCTTCATCTGAGAAAATAATATGGCTTTGGAAAATGAAGCAGCCTTTAGCAAAGATGTGTCTGTTTAGTCACTCAGATTTCTCCTTCCTGCAGCAGATCAAAGAAGTAAAGAACAGTTCCTTAAAATAAGGGAAATCTCAGCTTGTCCAGCATGTGTGAGGAGCTGAATAAAGTCCTTGGATCATTCTAGCTGCTTCTACATGGCAAGCTCTGGAAGAGATTCTTAGCCATATCTCTCCGGCTAAGGATTAGACATGCACACCTCAAGTTTTTCCTTTTTTCACCAAATACTGCACTGAAAAGAAATCTGAGTTTTCATCCAGAAATGCCCTCAGCTGCATTTTGGCTGAGTTTGTGATCTGGGTGGCTGTGGCAAGGACATCACCAGCCCTGCAGGTTAGGTGAATCTTCTGAAAGCCAACTTGGCCTGTTTCATATGCTGTAATGGTTTGCTGGACTGGTTCTGTGCTTATCCTCCTGTTCCCAAGAAAGTAAGTGGGTTGTGGTACAGGTAGAACTAAAACTGCCTTGAGGAGCATTGGAGCATGTAGGAGAGAATTCATGAGGTATCAAATTCATACATACATGTATTAGAGTCACTATTAGAGCTAAACTCGCATGGTAAGGTATAACAATCCATTTTACAAGGCCCTTGATAACAGAGGAGGTCTTAGATGAAGCTTGTATAAAGAGATGACTTGAAACTTTGAATCTGGGCTGTAAGAGAAAGAAGCTCGGGTGCAAGGTTTCCTGCAAGGAGAGGACACAAGCAGTTTTGGGAGAAGCAGCTGAGTGAATTCAGAAGGCAAAGACATTTGATAAGCAGGTGCAGAGCTGCTTAGGGAACTGCATGACCATGTACTATAGTGCCTGTGGCTTTGATGCCTCAGGACTGTGTGTGTGGGAAAGAGTTATTAATTAAATGTTGCAGTTTTGCATTTGGTTGATTTAATTGTGCAAGAGTCCTCCTACAACACCTCAAGATTTTTTTTTTCTTCTTTCTTCATAATGTGATGCAAATCATGTGTTTAATGATATGCAGTGGATCAGTAGCATTCACATCATGATATTGCTGATTTTGTAATGATGTAGACTTTCTGGAGGTAAAATATAACTTCTTAACTGTAACTGTAACTCCTGTGGCAGTAGTTTCAAGGTTTCTACTCCACTGAATACAAATCTTAACTCCTCTTTATATTGATTTACTCTAATATGCAAAATGTTTTGTGGCACAGTGCACTCTCACTGATAGCTTTTTGCAATGTAAATCAATAATTAGGGTAAGAAAGATGGCTTGCTGACTAAGATGTTTCATTACTTGTTAATGCAAGATAATACTATGCAGTCAAAGTAAAATAAATAGTCTTGTTAATTTTAGAGGCAAAAATGATTGTTTTTGTGATTCATTAATTTTTATAGTAAATATCCTGTTGAGTTTTTGCCACCTAGATTGCAGTATAGCACTAGTTAAAACAAGAAAGCGCTGGTAGCTCATCTTATTATCATCTTATGTTGAATGAATTTCACATGTTATAGAATCCATTGTAATTGTGTATAATATACAACTACTTCTGACAACTGAAAGGATTAAATATGTCATAAGAAAGTCTTGAAGCACTATACCAGCATGTGCTGCTCTTTAGGTGAGGGATGCTATGTGTGATCTGGATCATATACTTAGTATGGATCCTTGGTAGCATTATGCAGACTTTATACAAACTTTGAAGTACTTTAAAAAAAAACTATCAAGAAGAAAACAAAACAAAACCTTAATAAATGAGAACACATTGTTAAACATTACCAGTCATTGCACTGTGACAAAAATTAGCTGAATAAGTTGACTAAGGTAATAAGACCTTATTTGGCTAATAATATGATAAAATGTATTTTACTGAATGTACAGTACTATTGTATTTATAGAAAACATGAACTTCCTCGACTATTCTTGAATTTCTCACAAGGAATGCACAGATAAGGAATGTACTAGAAGAAATGCTTTTTAATTTGTATGATACCATTAAAAACTTATATATTGGTTTAATCCTGCTAACTTTTGTAATTTTATTCTTTATGGTATTAAATAGTTCATCTGACTTATGGCAGGGATTTATGATACAAAAACAACAAACAACATAAACAACATATTTTCAATCTGCTGCTTTTTAAAAATCCAATTTTAATGTGAAATCAAATGTTCACATAAATCAGTTGTACCATTGTTTGCAGTACTGCTCTTTGCTTTTTCTTAGTGCGTATGTACATTCTTCATTGTGCTGCTTTTCCACTTTCAGTATGTTCTTGAGCTTGTTTTCAGTGCTGTGTGTTGAAAAATTGCAGCTTGTGATATGCCTAGTTCTGCTTTCTTCCTCCATGTCATATATATATATATTTTCAGTTGCGTATTCCTGTCATCCTGTCCTTGTGGGATGTCCTGTCTTTTTGAGGGGAATCTTTTTGATTTTCTTTGAGAAATGTTACTTTTTCCACAGAATAACATTTAGAATTTAGCATGATGTTGATTAGATCAAAACGATATTTACTGACGCTTAGAGGTAAATGCTTTAAATACAAAAGAACAGAAATTACGTACAGTAAAAAAGAATATGTGCAGTCTTAATTTTTGAGCAACAGTTTCTGTTATTGGTAATCTTCTTTAGTTTGCTATAGCTAATTGGGGCTCTGACATGTCTTGATGTACATGTACTATCCCCAGTTACTCAGATAGCATGTTCTGATAAAGGTGACCTCATTAGAAGAAATGTTTTCTTTTTCTTAAACAGTGTCATAAATATACATTACATTTGTTTAAGGCATCCTGTGTCTTTGAAGTCAGTTCAATGTACAACATAGTGTCAGCTCATTAACATTGGATCAAAGTGTATATTAAATTTCTGATTAAACATCCCCTCTTTTGCAGCTAGGAATAAACACAATTATAACTTCTTCCTTCCTGGTGTTGGTTTAAGATTAACATGTGCCCAATTTTAGTGAGTTCGACTGTTGCTCCTAGCCAGCTGGGTAAACAGACTTTAAGGAAATTAGGTGAAGTTTAGCATACAAGCCTTTTTTCGTAGTGTTCAAAACTCCTTACATCTGTGCTAATTAACCTTCTTTTTGTCTGGCTGATGATTAGGTTTAATATGTGTTACACCAGGCTTGTTTAACATTTCAGCCAGTGCTGTCCTTGGGCAATTAAAAGCTGCCAGTACAAATATGTCAAGATAGCTGGAGCTGGACTGGTTGGTGATACTGCCTACATAGAAGAAATTTTAGTGGGTATCTTACTAATGAGAATCAAAGACGGTGTGCCCATAATGACTATGAATTTTGTGGGTTTTTTTCCCAATAAAATTCAAAATAAGGTAATTTAAGAATTATTCTTTTTGTTTAAAGAAAGGAAGATACCTGGCAGAAAGAAGGTAACCTTTTTTTCTTCAGCCTTAATCTCTAATGGATATACAGTCCAGGTTGTGGATTGTACTTGTTGGTCGGTGAAGGAAATAGGTAGAAGGACTCCTGTCCCCACCACAGCACTGCCACACAAATTATGTCTGTGCTACATGGTAGAGTCTGGGTGTGAGCGTGGGTGAAAGTATGATATGCCCTGGACTCAAATTTCTGTTTCTGCATGATAATGAGAGTACCTCTACCTTTATTGTGGTCTGCTATTCTTTACTGAGTCATCCTGGTTGTCCTGTAGTCCTGACTGCATGCCATATCTGGTCCTTCAAGAGAAGCATGCAGCTGAGGTACTGGTTTGGGGGGATCTTTAGGACATGGCATTAACAGAAGGAGTTATGGGGCAGAGGGTGACAGGCTTGAGTTGAACCCATGCAGCCAGACTGCCTTGCCTTGCTGTACAGCAAATAGGTGGGTTCTGGATGCAGAATGAGGTTATGAACTCTGTGGACTATGTGCAGGCTTGAATCAGTTCAGTTTGGAAGTTTGGCTAGTTTGGACTTGAACATGTGTTCGCACCTAAGTTTAGAAAACTTTGCACGTATAGCCAAACTGTAGTTATCAACTGTACGTCTGTATAGGAGTGGTAGCTTATAGTTTGTGGTGTTACTTTGTCTATGCCCCAATCTTTGCCATCCAGATAGAATTGTTTTGCCAGGATTTCTGTAGGTTGGAGGAGGAAATATTCTGTCTTCCATCTCTGCAGCAGAATCATAAAACTTATCATAGATTATAACTTTCGGTTATAGAGAAGATAAAATGTAGCCTTAGACAACAGCTGGATACAAAATGCAGGAAAGGAAAAGGAAAAAAAAAACCCATTAAAAAAAGATGTGGTATTTCAGTGCGATACCTTGAACGTGCTTTGGAAGAAATTCTCTAATGGCTTTATTTTACAAAGATAGTTATATGACTTTGTTTTATTAGATACTTTCCCCTTCAGTTTTACAATATAAAAGATTTGAAAAGAACATCCTCTTAAATATGTGAAATATTTTAATCTTATAATTGAGTTTTTGAATTTTGCTTTGAAGATTGTTTGATAAATCTGAAATAAGAAATCTTTCAGTAGAGACAATTCTTCTAACTTAAATGGTAATTACTGAGTGTGGCTGGAGCATGTTGATTACTATAGGTACAATTAGTTTGAGTGCAGATGTCTGAATAGAAATGCATGTTTCTACCTGTTTCATGCATCGCAGATACTGTGTTTATTTCTGTACTTTTTCATGCTGTAGATGGCTGTGAATGCCCTTCATGGCAAGTAGTTTGATCTGTGTAAAAGAATACTTTCCCTGTAGTAACATGTGGAAACAGTTTGATGGAATAAAATGAGAAGAAATTAATCATAGTTATTCTGAGCTTCTTTTGTTGGTTCATAGCCAGACCTAATTTAGACTGAAATCCTTAGGAGATGGTAGTGTTTGGTAACATACAAATAATCTTTCACCTAATAAAAAGCATTCCAGGACATATTTGTAAACTGTTAGATACCTAGCTTGCCTAAATTAACGTCAATTGTTATGTAGTTCAACAGTGTCCTAATGCAATTCTTGTCTTCATGGAAAAGCAAGATAAAATTGTTTGTATATCTACCAAATTCACCTCTACAAAAATGACTTTAATGGAGTTCCAAGATGGATGTGTTTGTCCTACTAAGTGTGACTAGCCCCACAATCTCCAGCATACAGTTTCAAAGAAGTCAGCTGCTTTGAAGTGATGAAAATATATTTCTAAAATACTTCTACTTCCAGTGTATGTATGCAAGACAAGTTTATTTTTTCTAAGGCAGGGTGACTAAGTTATTTGGGAGTCTTGGTTCAGTACTATTTTGCTCGTGAGAGTTGAAAACAACTCTGATTAAAGAATTAAAGTTAATAAATATGAATATTGAGAAAACATGTAAAAACATGAGAACAGGGACATTCTTTTAAAGATAGCACTCATAAGCTATGCTTGTATGTGTTTGACATCAGGCCTATTCCTAAGTAATTTTAAAACGTTGACTCTAATGCAGTTAGGATGATTGAAATATAAACCATACATTTACTTAATGCTACTAGACAGCTAAGAAGATAGAAAGCGTAGGGAAAATGAATTTCAGGGGAGATAGAGGCTATGAATGGGGACTAAAAGTATTGTTGGTGTAATTAAAAAGTAGAAGGGAGTCATGCTAGAGGGATGGAAAAGTCTGCTCATTTAGGACTAGACTCTGTAAAGTTTTAGGCTGTGATTCCCATGCACTTGAAGTTCAGGGCTGCAAATTGACTGTGTAAGTGAACTTTGTGGGTCTGTATTAGTACTTGGGGCGTACTGGGGACAGGGGCATGCCAAAGACATAGCATACTTTTTTTTAGTATGCCAGCCTGCAGGATCTGTGGTTGTCTGATCTTGTTGCTACGCTGTTGTAAAACAAAAGGAATTGTAGTTGTATTTTTTTGTAGGGGTTTTGTGCCATTGCAATTTTTTTCTTTTCCTAGTCCATATCATTCAACTTGTTGAGCTTTGCAGCTATTTAGCATTGTTCTGTTTCAACTCTGGCTACCAAAAATGACTAGATCAGTGATGCGGGTGTGTTGGTTTTTATGCTCTTTTGGCACTTCTGGCTCTTTGATAACTTGTTATTGGTAGGTTTTATTCTAGATGTGGAGTGTTGGTCTCAGCTGAATAATGCACCGTGTGTTGGGGGTATTTGTAACCTGGATAATCTCTTGCTTGTAATATAATCTACATCTCCCCACGCTGCCACCCCCCACACCCCCAGTCCTCTTGGAAATTTTGAAGTGTTCTGTTTGTTTTTTTAAAAAAATAAAATAAGGATTTTCAGTTTTTATGAATATTCAATAAAAATAAGCTATACTGCATTGTGTTAGCCAGGTTGCTATGTTGTGTGTAGGCTTATGTGGCCTAAACATTTATACTTCATTTTGTAATAAAAGGTATCATCAATACTGCTTGGATTTTACTCTCCTTGAACTGACTGTGTTGTCTGATCGTAAAACACACCCTGGTTATGTATTCACTGAATACATGCATCTAAACCATTTACTGTCAGAATGAAAGTATGATAAAATGAGAACGATAATGTTACTGTTTAGTGGAAAGGTGGATTAGTATGCCTTGAATCTATGGAAAATACTTATGATACCCTATTATACTGACCTGCATGATGCACTTCATTCTCTACCTTTTTTCAGTCACCGTCAAGTCTTTAAATCTTGAATGTATGCTATGCTCTAGGTGGTTATACAAAAAACTGAATACAAAACTGAGAACCTGTTTGTAAATGCTTTTGACTTGTGCTGTTTAAAATGGGTTATGAAAGACACCTGTTGTTTCTAAAAGCATCTAGAGACTGGTTGAGTTTTCAGCAGATGGATGGATGAGCTTGCTTCTGAGAGATGCCAGTCTGTCACTTCCGCTGAAGTTGATGGAATTCTGTGTTCTCAGGATGTTTTAGGACTGTTTTAAGGAAATGATAGATTAAAAGGATGTTTTTTGTTCCAATATTTTGTCTGCAGAAGAAAACTAACCAGTTAGCAGTACTTGTTTCAATGTCTGTTATGCTATGAAAGAATATTTTAAGAGTTTGCCCACAGATATTTTGAACCTCTGGCCTGAGAGCCGGGCCAAATACCTGTACATTCCTGACATGAATAGCAAATCAAAGCTTCTCAAATTAGAACAAATAAAATTCAAATATCTGAGACTCAGTATATACTCTCTTTATTAATATGGAAATAGTTCTTTGTTACTGGTTTATAACCAGAAAAACAACATGGAAATTCCTTGCAAAGAATAAAATATTTGGTGTTGTAACTGAATAGATGTAGACTAGCTGGATGATTGTGTTCTTCACTTACACCCCACAGTCATCAGGGGCAAAAGCCCCTTTAGATACAGTAGTACCTTATTGTATTATTGGCCCTACTGTGCCCTAATGTTTAAGTTTCTGAACTAAAAAATGTAGTACGTAGCCCTTAAGTACCTAAATTCCTCATTCAGTTCATTGCAAGACTGCTAGGAGTGGAATTCAGAAAAGGCTTTGTGCTGAGTAGGGAGGATGCTTGCTCTAACCAGAAGGAAATACCGCAGAATGAGCCATACATCTTAAACTGTGCCCCTCTTTGGCCTGTATATGAGAACAAAATTTACACTAAATTCTGTTTTTTATGTTTACACCATGAATGAAAATACCTGTGAGCCAATTTTGGAAGCAGAAGCATGTGCAGTGAGGTCTGTATAAGCCAGCTTGGGTTTGGCAGCTGTGTCAGCGTATGCCAGCTAGAGAATGTCACCAGAAGTACTGCAGATTGCAAGGTTTCCTGTGTTAGGGACTCAGCTCTCTTGTCCCATATAAAAACAATGCAGGGCATACACAGGCCAGTATTTTCCTTTGCTTGATCCCAGTTTCACCCAGGCTGAAAGTGGCCTTAAACTCATGTAGTTCTTGTGTCACTGAGGTAGTAAACTCAGCCCTGTGTTGGGTCACATCATCTGGTTGAGGGAGCCTCTGTGTGTGTGTGCTAAGACAGAGAAAGATCCTGCAGAAAGGTAAGCCAGTACTGAGCAAAACAACCAACCAGTTTCTGTATCTTGCCTCAGGATTTTAAGGTTTCAACTCAGTGCTGCACCTTAGCAAGTATGTTCTAGCTCATGGATTCACAGCTTTTGGACCCCAGCTGCTCATTGTATGAAGGTTTTCTGTGCAGTAGAAACTTCCTGGCTTTAAGTACTAGAACTCCACATTCTGCTTTTAAAGCATAGAGCAGTCATGGACTGAGTTGTCCTTTTTTGGAATAAAAGCTTTTTAAATTTTTTTTAATCAAATGACTGCTAGTTATCCTGTTACTGCATACATAGTTAGAATTTCTCTCTGTTGCATGATCAGAAGTCAGCCATAAATCTTATTCTCTGTATTTAACTTCATGTTTTCAGTCAGTGTCAGGTATAGTTTGAGTGGACTTGCTGTAGAAGATGTCTTATTGTGCCCAACTTGTGATTTCTCATTGAAATGGAGGGAAGACAGGTGAGAAACTCTCAGCCTGCCGTACTGGACTCTGGGGTAATGTAAAGCAAAACTGTAGTTGTTCGAAAAATGCCATTTGTTAAATTTGAGGTGCCATGAAGCTTTCAGTTACTTGAAAAGTTAATTGGGGTTTTTAAAAAAATGACGTTTGGATTTATTAGAAATTAGCTCTTCTGGAATCTTCTGGAAGATCTAGGCCTCAGCAGAGCAGGAGATGTGGTTCAGTATTGTCACAAAGATACAGATACAGATGTTCATGAATTTTTATTGTGCAATAAACCAGATGTCAAGAAAACAATGTGTTTCAGAGCTCTTATAAGAATATAATTTTGAGTATTTCAATTTTACTTAGAATTGCAGTTTGGTTTTTTGTTCCTCAGAGTGCGTGTTTCACTTGTGAGATTTGGTTACGCAAGTCACATTGTATTCTCTTGGCTTGTTTTATGCTTAAAATGTAACATGACATGATTGTTAAAAACTGTAATAAAATATTGGATCAGCATAAGAAATCCTCTTTTGCTAACTGGTTTTCTGGAGTGGTAACTGTTTCAGGAAAAAAAATTCAAATAGACTTAACTAATTACAGAAAAGCTGTGGCTAGCATGCTGCTCTGTCTCTTTTCCCATGACCTTCTAATTTTATCATTTTTTGTGTGTGTGTGACCAATTAAAATATGATGGCAGAGCAAAATAACATTGTCCTAATGCCCAGCAGCTGGGATGTAGAGGTAATAATCCATGTCCTGGAATCATAGGAAATAGAGAGGGGACCAGTTGCAAATAACTTCATCTCTCTACTTCTGCTATGCACAGTTTTTCCTCAAAGTACATCTGTTAAATTTACTCCTCATTTAATACACTGACATATTACTAAAATTATACTGGTGTTTAGTTTTTGTCAGTTTGTCTTTTCTATTACAGAAGTAAAATTGATCCTGCCTAGGACAGAAAGATGGACTAGGTGACCTCTCGAGATCCTTTACAGACATTTCTTCTGTGACTTCATAGTTCTTGCTGATCTTTCTGTACCGTATTTTGCCTTTGGATGATAGTGTTTTGCTCCATGTAGTGTTTTATGTAGTTATCTCTTCCCATATATTGGAAAGAAAAAGCGCTCTTCAGATTTTGAGAAAGTTTCTCTTGTCTCATGAATTTTTTGAATCTTTTCTCTCCCTTCTCCCTGCCCCAGTAGCTCATGCATATCAGAACTCTCTGGGCATGAGAAATTGGTTCACATCTCTGTCCTCATTCTGTAAAAGAATGAACTAAGAATCTGTATTTTAGAGCTCATGAAGTGCTCAACATGCTGACTGCATTCCTCTTTGTTTTATTGTTCAGTAGTGTGAAAGGGGGAGGGAAGACAACTAGTTTTTTCTCTTCTGAGAGGGGAAAAAAATTTGGGCTCACTTTTAGTGTCTCATTCTGCCACTGTATGCTTATCTGAGGTCAGAAACCTTGTAAGAATGGACAGGACTCATATGTATAAGGGCAGGATTTGCCAACAGAAGATAAATGAAATAAACAATAACAGTGCTTTTATTTTATGTGATGAGACCTATTTTTTTTTCTGTGTCAAAGCTCACTAGACCTCAGAAGATCTTCTGTGGCTGCAGTGAAAAGTGTCAGAATTCACCATTGGGAGTGGTTTTCTAGGTATACTGATTTAAGATGTTGGATAATTCCAAAAGTTTTGGAACAGCATCAATTCTTTTTTATTGTTCTTAAAAATAAACAGTATAGTGTAAGGATGCCATTCTCAATGGTTAGCATTGTTAGGGAGCATGCTTTTTGCCCTGTGACTTGATAAGCAATGTTCTGCCGTTGCATCCTTTTCTCCATTATTGTATGGACAACTCTTGTTCCAATTGCCTTTAGCTTCATATAAAGTTCATGTGAACATTTGTAAGTGACTGATGAAGTGTGGGTGACTTTCTGGTGTCAAAATGACTAAAACCAGCCAGGAGAGTTCTGTTTCAGAGATGCCATAGATCTTTAAAAATAGTATCTTTGATCTTTTCATCAATATAATGTTTAATTGGTTTCAAACCTAAGCAAAACCAAAACTGAAATATAAGCATTTAAATTTCTGTTCTGGGGCACAGTGCTGCTGGATATAGAATACTTTCTGATGTATATACTGTGTTCCCAGTGATTTCACTGGTAAGTGGTTGCTCAGTATTTCACAGGGTGAATTCAACATGGAGGAACAAGCTCAATTTTCTGAAACTTTTCTTGTTTCTTATTTCTGAGCAGTTTAGCCAAATTGAAATCTGTGAAAGCAATAGGTGTTGTGGATTGTCAAGACCTCTCAGGTGTGTATCCTGCTGTTTGATATCTGAATAGGCCTAGAACTGTCCTCACGGAAATCACCTAATATGTATGTAGAAGAAAGTCTGAGAAACGAACATCTCGGATCTGTACATGTATTTGCAGTAGTTGTTTATGAAGGACTTAAGATTTTTTTTTTGTAAATTGGCCCTCAGCGTGTACTTTTAGAGTCTTCCATTGCTATATTTGTGGCAAAAGTCTCATACACACTAAGTAGTATGACTTACTCATTATGAGGTATGTAAAAGATAAATAAGTAGAAAATGTATTTTAAAGCTCTTACTTTTGTTGACTGCAGCTATCTGATACACATTAATATTAATAACATTTAGGCCTCTCTTTGTGTTTTGTTCCACAGGCAGCAGGAGCAATTCGTCCTCTAGTTTCTACTGTGATTGCTTCTGCTGCAGATGGCTGTTTAGACCACTCATTGGAACGTGCCAGGTACAGAGCGAGTGAAATGCCTCAGGCTTTCTTGTTTGATACAATCTATGAAGCATACCAACAGGTAAGACTTAGAGACTTTCTAAGACTTTTTTCCATTTACTTTAACTAGTCATCTATTTTTTTATTTCTCTTCTTTCAAAAATAGAGATTCAGCAGCTATTTCAGATCACATCAAACTGTATGTGTATTACTTCTCTGTAGTCTTTTGATGAAAATGCTTTGTCATTCTAATCTATTCAAGTTTTTTGATTATCAAACTGCCAAATACAAGAGGGAATGAGGGGTCTAAACTATTGGAAAGACAGATTGGCTTTCATTTTTATTGTGCATTAAATAGATTACATAGATGAGTGGGTTAATGTGTTTAAAGTTAAGTATGTATTAAGTATGTATTATTGACTGAGTATCAAAGAGTTTTGGATGCACAGTGTGATAATGACATTATATAATAATATGATGGGATACAGGCTGTTCTAAAATATTGAGATAATATTAACTTGATACATCTAGGTAAATAAATGTTTAATTTGTTTCGTGTTGCGTGTGTATTGTACATACTTTGATTAGTGGCTGAAAATATTTACCTAGTCTCTGTTGTAATTCTCCATTTTTCCCTAATATATTGCTTTAACATCATCTTTATTTAAGAAAATAAAAATTGTGGGTAGTGTATTAAACCCTGACTCTTTAGCCTTTATCCCTCTTGAAGACTGCTTTTGTTTGCCCCACCCTGCATTCACAGTTTACTGGAAAAACTCCAGGCTTTCGTCTCAGTGTTCTACTTCCTTTTCATTCATCACCTCGTGGAAATTGCCTGTCCTCCAGGTATCTTCCAGACTGACTGGAAGCAGAGTATTTCTTCATTTGTCACTTGGAGGGATTTATTTTTCACTGCAGTAATGCTGACAGTCATGCTTCCCATCAGTCTTTCATTTCTAGAGTAAACAAGCCCAAATTACTGATATCCACCTTCAGAGAGTACACAGCTTAGAAGTCATCAACAACAGAACAAATGCGTGGACAGGCAACGAAGAAGAAGAAACAGTTGCTTAATTGTTCAGTAATTGTTTTACTTGGAAATGTTGGTGCAAATTCCATGTCATACCCTTTATGCTTGATAATTGAAGCTATTCTTAGATGCTGAAGATGAAGGGCTATCCAAGATGAAGAGCTACTCAAGTGATTGGACTAGCTCCAACCTTTTTACTTCTGATGTGAAGCACGGGGTTGTTCTTGGTGTATATGATAACATACAGCTGATACTTCTAAGTGAGAGTCTAGCTTGAATGTAGTGGGCATACTCGTGATAAAGGCAGCATATATGTGCGTAGAACACATCTTAAGAGGCAACAGCTACTGTTGGTTATACAGCTGTTTGTTTCTTGTTGATGTGTATCTCTTGGCAAATTACATGTTTATGTGTTGTTTCTCAAAAAAAACCCCCAAAACAAACCCCTATTTTTTCCTACTGTGTTTGCTCTTAGTTTGCAGATGTAGTAGAGCTGGCAAATACATAAAAAGCTTTTGCCCTAAATGCCTTGCTCAAAAGGCAACTATATTTGCAGTCCCTATGCTCCTCTGATTTAGTGTTTTCTTCTCACATATGCATTCCATCAGCCTTCTTTTTTTTTTATCCCTGCTCTTTCAAGAACAAGCCACCAAAGTTGTTAGCAAGCAACCAAGGCTATGGTTCCTTGTCCCCAGTTCCCTTTGCATTGGCTAAATTCTGGTCATTTTAAATGCTCTGTGCCTTGGAGCTCTGGGAAGGATAACACTTGGCTAAACCTCTCAACTCATATTGTTTGCTAATTATTTATGTTTCAATGGTGCCTAGCTGTCCAAGTCAAGGATTAAGACCCTATTGTTCTGGGAACTGTACAAACAAATAAAAAGAGATAGATAATCGTTGTCCTGAAAAACTTAGTCAAGCTACTGTAGGACAGATTTTTGTAGGAATGGATGCAGCTTATGATGCTTCCTAAATATTAACATACCCATCATTAGTGGCCACAACAACCTGGTGAAGTAGGTAAGTATCATTGTACAAATGAACAAAAAAGAGAAAATAATTGTTACTCACGTTGCAAGTCATTCACAAAGCTGGGAATGGAACTCATTTTGGCTGACTCAGCATGGGATCATGGTCCCACTCCTGTGTATTTTATACAGTTGTGACCTTTATGCAACAACAGTGTGGGGAAAAACAACAGTCAAACATGCATTCCTTAGAAAGAAACTGTCCATTTGAGTTGTTGCTTCAAATAACATAGGCTTTTCAGTTATGTTGTGGGTAATGTGGAATACTGCTTTTAAACTCCATCTTTATTTAAATGCATCATCTGATGTGAGTAGGTTGATTCAGAGAGTTTACTTCCAGATGTCATCTTTTTCATGAATGTAAGATCTCTGAGTATTTTGACCACTAAGTTGCAACATTCAATTAAAGGTCAGTTCTCTGATCCTTACTGGTTTGCCATCTATAGTCTTTTTTGCTGCTCTTGTCTGGTACCAATCTGGGCAGAGCAGACTAGTGCTCCTTCTTCTTTTATTGCTGTTTTGAATGTTTTTAGAACTAGGAAGGAATAAGCTGTTAACGTTACTAAAACATGTAAAAATACTTTTGTATGATCTTTATCAAATTAAAAGTCCTTAGAAAACTTTTTCCATTTCTTGCTTGATTAAAAAATTATAGTAATGATTTGAGGAAAAATACAATGCCTTGTACATAAAATTAATTGAAGTAGATACAACAAATGCCAAAGATTGGTTCACAACGTTATCTTAAAATGTATGTACTGTCATGGTTTAATCTCAGTCGGCAACTAAGCACCACGCAGCCGCTCGCTCACTCCCCCCCGGTGGGATGGGGGAGAGAATCGGAAGGGTAAAAGTGAGAAAACTCATGGGTTGAGATAAAGGCAGTTTAATAGGTAAAGCAAAAGCCACGCACGCAAGCAAAGCAAAACAAGGAATTCATTCACTACTTCCCATCGGCAGGCAGGTGTTCAGCCATCTCCAGGAACAGGGCTCCATCATGCGTAATGGTTACTTGGGAAGACAAACACCATCACTCCAAACGTCCCCCCCTTCCTCCTTCTTCCCCCAGCTTTATATACTGAGCATGACGTCACATGGTATGGAATACCTCTTTGGCCAGTTGGGGTCAGCTGTCCTGGCTGTGCCCCCTCCCAGCTTCTTGTGCACCTCCAGCCTTCTCAGTCGGTAGAGCATGGGAAGCTTAACTCTAACCCTGCCGAAACCAGGACAGTATACTACAGTGAATTCCCTTTACATTTGGTGCCAAAAATCCAGCACAGATTTTGAGGACATTCAGCCAGGTTGTTTGCATGCATTTCACTGAGATGCATTTCATTTTTGTGTGCTGGATCTCAATTTAGTTTTCACTCTTACCTCTTCTCTGTTGCTTAGAACATACATATTCCAAACAGGTCTCTTTTGTTCAGATATATGTTGCTTTCTGATTAACTGTGACCATGTCAAGATTTCTGACATCATAACTTAATTTCTCAGCTTTATAGTAGTGCTGTTGAAACCTTTTAAATTTTGTTGCTTAAGAATTGCATGTACTCCATTGTCTTTGTAATGACTTTGAGAGCTCATTAAAACAAACATTCTTCATCACTTGTATGTCTGATATTTAAGCCTCCTTTAACAGGGCTTTTCAAAGGTTAAAACCCAGAACTTTCATTTCTTTAATGTGGTTTTTCTGGCTTTGGGTTTTCCTTATTACAACCACTTTGTCAAAAAAAGAAAAAATGTTGGACTGGATGTGACATCAAATTAGAGTCTGTGTTGGTCAGTTACTCAGAAATGGTGTTAAGTATTTCATCCATTACCTCTGAAGTATGCTATGAAATAATTTCCATTGCGTTTCTAATTTTTGCTCGTGTTGTGTGAGAGAATTAGGTTGTGCGAGAAGGTAATTCTTACAACCACTTTGTCAAAAAAAGAAAAAATGTTGGACTGGATGTGACATCAAATTAGAGTCTGTGTTGGTCAGTTACTCAGAAATGGTGTTAAGTATTTCATCCATTACCTCTGAAGTATGCTATGAAATAATTTCCATTGCGTTTCTAATTTTTGCTCGTGTTGTGTGAGAGAATTAGGTTGTGCGAGAAGGTATGCATTATATTGTTTTCAAAAGGGTTTCTTGTTACTACTAGTCACATCTCCTTTTGATAGGTGTATTAACTTGAAATCTTCTGTTCTTTGGGATGGTCCTCCTCTCACAATTCCATAATGTTTCTTGATCCTGATGGGGAAATTATTTAATCTTTCTATTCTGCTGTTGTAAGGTAGCCAAGGACTTCTACCTGCAAAGTAGGGTTTGTTTGTTTTTAATCCTTAGCAGCAAATAAATCTGAAATGGGAAGAGTAATCCAAAAAATGTTGGTGAGGTACTGGATACTGCTAGGTCTTCTGATGGTTAATTTTGAATAGTTTTTTTTAACCGTACTGAAACAATAGTATAGATTTATGAAAATATTTCCTTAAAACTAATATCAGACTTTTTCAGTTAGCATCAACTTTAACATCAGTTAGTGGTGGAAGCAGCTTTTTTTGATATGTCTGTGTATATGCTTGAGAGGAAAAAAAAGACATTCAGATGTCCCATATTTTTATTTTTTTATTGGGGGCATGCAAGCAGTTTGAGAACCATTGTTGTTTCTTGGTGAAAGAAGAATTGGGAGTACTTTGTGTCTGCCTTTTTGTGGTGCAGCAGGCAAGTGGAGGTGCAACAGGGAAGGGAAAGCTTTTTTGGTATTCTTCCACCTCAAATGATAATTGCTCCAGTGCAGCAGGATCAGAAGACCACTGTTCAGGAAATAGCTACTCCTCCTACTCCAGAATAGTGATACTGACTTTAACATTTTTTTATAAAGTTTCTGTTACGTTGTTACACATTTTACTTTTAACTCAGCATACCTCTTGTCCCCTGTATTGGATATCACATAAGCCAGACTAAAAACAGTTGCTTAATTTCAATATTGACTTTAACTGTTCAGAGCCCACAACAGCCAGCAGAGCTAAAATGATGTCTTGATCTTAAAAGGCCTCATGACTCTGATTTATGTGTCATTAGGTAGAGCACTTACGCCTGTTCATTTATTGCAGTTAATGGGATTTCGGCAGATACAGGCCCCTATCCCTGTTATGAAATGCTGCTTAATGCTTTCTGTTGCAAGTCTCCATGTTCAGTTGGTTATATGAAGCATGGGAAAACAGCTGTTTACTTCTATTTCAGTGAAGTATCTTGATGCCTCCACTTTGTAGTAGGACTTTGGAATTTGGCATTGGGATGGTCCTGAGGTGAGAAAAGGATGAATTGTTACAGGCCTCCTTACATATACCTGTGAGTGTTACTGTGTCACTCATCATATATATGCCTCCTCACCTCATATTCTTATGAAGTACAGCAATGCTTTCATGCCCTTCAATTTGCTAAATTTATAAAAGTTATAGCTTTTATTTGTATGATGCATGCTTGATACAAGGTGGACAAGTGACAGATGCAAACAACTGCAAGGGGAGAAAGAACTGTATTTATAATGTGTGTGGTATCTTGCAGGCAGGAGGCTTTACCTTAGCCAGGGGTTTTCCTTGGGATGTTGGGTAAAAGGCCATATAAATGTGTTAAAGGGATCAATGTAATGTTGCATCAGTGCTCTTAGTTCTGGTATGTCCTAATTTGTGAGTTCTTGTTTCCCGCACAGTGTAATGAACCAAACCACTAACCTTCAGTAAATGTTAGTAGTGGACAAGTTAAACTTTTTAAAATCAAAAATGCAAATCTAATAACTAGCAAAACCTGTGGAAAAGCTGCAAAATTTGCAGAACCCATGATTTACTTCAATTCTAACCTACCTGGGACAAAACCAGCCAGTTGGATTTTTTTTTTAGGTTAATAAGAATTAAATTCCTGATCTTTGGAAATGCATGTTTCTTTTTTATTCTTATCAGCCCTAAGGGAAATCTGAAAAGGTTAAGTGTTAATTGAAAATCGACTCTTTCCAAAGATAGCAAATAAAGGATAAATTCCTTAGACCAGACTTGTTCATTTTTGCTTAAGGTAGTTTCATGTTTCTGTTTAGCTTTTTAAATTAAATAGGAGCAAATGCGAAGTATGATCCTGCAAGCCTGGGAGGAGGAGGGTGGGGGGAAGACTTCACTTACTAGAAGTCAAGTGTTCCCCTGGAGCAGTATCTTTAAGGAATTAGAGTATCAGGAAGTCAGGTAGACTACCTTTTCCTTTAATCAGAGTAGGCTGAGACTGATTTTTGTAATACCTGTTTCTGACATATTGTGAAATGCAGAAGAGATCTTAGATCTTTTGTCTTTAACACAAAGCATCTTGTTGTGTCATGTCATGTTAGTGTACAAAGTAACACAACCACAATATGCAAAGGCTGAAATACCCAAACTTAACAAAGCATTGTGTATTTGAAATGTATCTGCCAAAGTAAGGAAGGTAGCAGGAACAATTAAAAAGCTTTGCCTTTCCTGATGTGGCGGAGAAACAACTGAAAATGGAAGCAGAAGAGTGGTATGTAGAAGATCCTGACTAGCTTCTATGTCAGAGATGTAAACAAAGAGCCTAGGGAAGATGATATGATGGTTAGAGAGTTGTCAGCATGAATGCTGGGGATACAACAGAATTGCTCACCAATGTGACTAGTCTGATGAAGCCAAGGACCTTGGGAAGAGCTACACACAGCTGAAGAAAGGGTGGGACATGTTAGAAGGCTATTCTGCAGGAATCCTTTGCATGTGGATGGCGTGGCAAAGTTGGATCGCTATTTAAAGATAGAGTGATAGGTTTATGACAATCTTAATTATAAAAAATAATTTTGATACACAATTTTTTTCTGGTAATCTTTTATACGTTGTTTTAAACTTAGCCTCAAGATCTTCTCTACCTGGGAAAGTTTACCACAAAAACTACACTATCTTTTGGGGGTGTTTGTATTGCATATGTAGTTAGTTTAATCATCTGTTGATAGGAGATCTTTTGTAGATTATGGAAGCTTATATTTAGCTGATCAGAACAATGAAGCTGCAATAAAAAAATGAAAAAATAGGAACAGGAAGCAGGAATATTCATTGAAGGAGGATGAGCTTCAGCATGTTTAGAGATGTTTCTCTGATGCATGTCTATAACCTCTGTAGATATCCACACAGAACAGACTGACCTTAGGGATTCTATCTAATGTGTGTAGAAACTATGTAGAGATTAGTACTTTTTGGGACTACACTGAATTAATACATCTGTTCATAGCCAGCATTACCCACTTTTTGGATAATAAGCAATCACACTTACTTATGGGATGTTATAGCATCTGCCTGCATAGGAGAGAGCTGCTATATATAAGCATAGTAATGACAAGATACAAAATAATAGTGTGTCAGGGAGAATCATGCAAATACTTTGATGCTAAATTCTGGGAGGCAGATGTTCTTCCACTCCCCAAAAAAATCATTACAAGATGTTCCCAGATGGGGTTGAGATGGGGAGAAGAGATATTCTGCAAACTGTCCAACCTGGTCCTCAGTAGAAGAAAAAGAAATTCCAAAATTGTTCTCATCTGACAAACCCCTGAGAATGTTCAGGGAAGATTTTTGCCAGAGTAAGAAAGGAAGTTGGCTATTGTTAGGCCCATTGTAGAAGTATTTGCTCAAAGTATTGTCTTTTCTGTATGTAAATAATAGGGAGTGTATTCCATGTGGATTTTGTAAACTTCTAAAGTGCTTTTTGAAAGGACACAACATTACTGGGATTCTTCTGCAAACGTGTGAAGCATTTTAGTATCCTCTGTAGTGGGAGTGGGGTGTGTGTGGTGTGGGGAAGTGGAGTCAGCTGTAGCAGTTTATTAATATTTTGGCATAGGTCAGGCAAGTCCTTCGAGGCAAAATGTCTAGACTGATTTGGGGATTTTCCTGTGGGTTCATTCTTTGTTAAAGAAATCAATGTCTGTCAAATTAACATTGCCAGGAGCAACAGGCGATTAAATGAACAGTAGCGGACAAATTGTTGACTAAAACTTTGGCAACATTGGGAGCAAGGGTCAGATTCAGAAAAAGGACTGAAGGGTCAAAATGTAAGTGAGGCAGAATTTGGGCATTTAGGTCTAATGCTGGAATCCTGGAAAAAACACTGCTCACCTCCCTCCTAAGATTAAAGACATATGAATCTTCAAGGCACCTCAACTTTTTTAACATTCACAAAATATGAAACATTGTGTGTGCCAAGGCATCTAAGTTGTGGCAAGGCTGAACAGCTTAATATTTACTTCCTGTAAACACTCACTTGGAGAAAAAATTTTTTCCTGATGCGATCCAATCATGAATTGGTGATATGGGTCACAGCTGTTTGTTTTTGTAGTGTAAAAACACTGAAAAAGAAATCACCGTTGTTTTTAACATATGACAAAGAGTAGGTGAGATATATAGATTTTTATCATAAGCTGTAATGCGTTATTTCTTGGCCTGCATCTTTAAAAAAGCATGAGACATCTTTTAAGTGTATTGTGTTGTAAGTTTACCTCATTCTTCTCCAAATGTATTTTGTGGTTTCTATATGTTCTGTGTGTGTATAGAGAGCCACTTCCTTTTCCACTATCCCCAGCTTTGGTCACCCACTTTGCTTTTGTATTTTGTAATTATATGCTCAGGTCTTCTAAACATGTGCCATGTAACATCACTGTTGTGTTTTTCCTAATTCTGTATTCCAGCTTGTGTCTGTAGGTTTTCTTCCTTCCCCTCAACTGTATTCTGAAATACTGAATCAAGAAGTGATTTGTGAATTAGACAAGAGCTAGCTAAAATAAGTGATCTACTACTTGTATGATTTATATGAGGACAGTACTACTAGCCAATGCTGCTCTTTGTATGGAGTCCTAAAGGCAGCATACTTCCATCTGCCTATGAAATGTAATAGGTAATTACAGTTTTAGTGTAACTACCTACTTGGTTGGTCCAAGTCAACCTACTTGGCTGAATAGTAAAGTAGCTTGGATTATTTCAGTTTGAATTTCCTACTCAGTTCCTTTGATGGTATAATAATATAGATTTTAATTAGCTGTATGCTAGTGTCAAGATGGGGAGTATCTGAGTTTTTCAATGTGCAATCTAAGCATATGAAATAACCTAAAAAAGGAAGCCTTTCTGCGGATTTGACCATGGGTCATTAGGATTTTAGATCTGATTGTTTGACGAGGAAATCTGTGTAGCTCCTAAATGTTGAAAGAAAACCTGGTATCTCATTTCTCCTTACATGAGAAGTTTTTACTTCACTAACAGCATCCTTTCATTGTTGTGGTCCATTTCGGCTTGGACTTTATCTCCGGTTTTAGTGTCATTTAAAAAATTATTTCTTTGGAACTTCAGTAAAACCTGAGTTCTGTTCCATTTCATTCCTGCTGGAAATTGGTAATTTTTTGGTTTTGATGCAAAATTGCAATGGAGCTAACTTCTTAATGCAGTTTTGCAGAGGATTTTGATCTGCCTTTCTTCATTCATCTTCAGGCTGATGCACACAGACTGTTGCTTAAATACAGGGTTGTCAACCTCACCTAAATGAATATCTTAATTTGTACAGTCTTCAGGTTGTAGTTCTGAGATGTTTTCCGAAGACATTTTAGAGTTATTTCATCTGGCATGTTTTTACCCTAGCAGCTTTGTCCTGAGATTTAGAGGAATAAATATATATTTTTTTTTTTCCCATTTCCCTATCCTTAAAACCTACCCAATTCTACAGAATTCTCTCCAGGATAAATAGACTAAAGGAATTTTGTCAGTAATGCTTTCATTTATTCAAAACCTGAAGCTAGATTGGTGGTCTGTTGAGAAAACTAAGCTAGTTTAGATAGCTCTGTACTTGATTAGTTCTTTGGTGCAATGGTAGAGCCAGGATATTGTATGAATCCCCACCTTGCCCTAATTAATTTCTGCCACAAGAATGTTTGGAGAAATTCTAATGCCTTGCATAAGAAAAAAATAAAATTTTTTTGCTAATGGGATAATTACTTCCATTTTATGGCACTCCTCATCCTGTAGGATCTCAAAGCACTTCACAAATTCACATGTTAGCTCTTGGAACTGTTTGGTGCAGTGGTGCAAAGCTGCCACACCCTGGGTGAAATCTGGCATCTCTGTAGTAGTGAAAAGGCATTTTGTCTTCAGATATAATTTGGAGGATGTATGTTAGGGAGACACACTGCAATTATTCAAGTTGGAAAATAGACTGGACTATGAATATTGTTGTAAGTATTACTGGATTTACCCTAAGTGTACTGTATCCAGAAGAATCACCCTTTTGGCACAGGCTCAAAAAATGCTGAATAATGAGTGAGAATCACTGTATCCAGCATATGGGAGACCACCCATCTAAATTGTCTTCTGCTGTTTGTTTTGAGAGAGCAAATAAGAAAACAAGGTAGTGATGCTAGAGCTTTTAATCTCTTAGCTACTGACAGTGTAGTATATCAAAAGGCAAGGAAAAGGACCATTTCTGATCTTGCATAATTTCAAGAGGTGATTCTCAAGTAAATTGTTCCAAGAGTGAATAATCTTATCTGTTCAAAAAAATTTTAAAATAAAATATGCATTTTAACTTGGCCTGAATTTGGCTCGCCTCTGCTTCTAAGCGTGATTAAATTCTTTGTTGGTTGCTTAATTTTATAACTTGATATATTTAGAAATCTCTTTACTGGGAGAATGTAAACAATCACTTTACATTTTCTTAGAATAACCTAAATAAGCTGTAGTTTTCTACGGGGGGACAAGATTTTTTCTTGTCCATATAACTCTTTTCCAAGTATTTTTCCAATTTACAAGATAATTTTTTAAAGTGTAAACAATGAGTCCTAACTCATTGTATTTTGACTACTACTGTTGTCACATAGAATATTAATATTCTTTTTTTCTTGACATTGTAACTAAAATATGACTTTTTAAAAAGCTGAAATTGTATATAAGGTCTGAAATTCCATGTTCAGCTGCATGCTCAAAATGACTCCTGTGTCCTTTTCTGATATCAGAAAAATCAATACTGTCTCGTGGTTACTTAGGACCTGTTTTATGAAGTCAATCTGATTAATAACTAGCTCTTAGTTCCATCAAGTATTTCATCTTCATACCAGTACCATTGTTCATTCTCACCTAGTTTGTATTCTCATTTTCATTATGCTAGTTTGTGTGGACTTTGGAGTAATATTAGGAATGTATCTACTGGTGTGGCACAAAGAGAAAGACTGAAGCTTGATTTTTTTTTTTTTTTGTGATCTGTTATTGTTTTGGGGTTGTATGTGTAAACTGGGACTTTACCAGCAGTGATATTCATCACAGTTGCCAGTCGTATGAACACAATGCATGCAGAGTCCTGGCTGCTAGGGCACCTTGTGTCCACACTGCAAATGGTGCTTTAGCAAGTGCCCTTGCATATGACTTTCACCTTGATTCTGCCACAAGGGAAATGACTTTGAGCTCTCCAGCAGCACAGTCAAGTGCATCTTGTATGATTCTGAGTAGGGATGCAGGAAAGACTTGGACCAGAAAGAACCTCTCCTGCACACTGAATTGGTAATGTAGATACAACCCTTGACATTTCTTGTTTGTGCCTACTGGTACCCTTCTTTCCTCGGCAAAGCATGTCCAGTTATTCTTGATTAAATTTTTATTCCTTAATAGCAAAGCTGCATTTTTTCCCCTCTCTCTACAGGTTGGTCATGATTTGTCTAGGAGAACATAGCAGACCTCATTCTCTGGAAGGACTGAATTACTCTGGGTACGTAGGGGTTAGGGCTGTCCGTCTAACTTTCAAACAGAATTAGGGTTTTTCAAAATAATAGTATTAGTGTTTTTATGATTTTGGTGTAAAGTTGAGCACATGTACTTCTTTTACAGAGTGATTAGTTTGTTTGGACCTTTCCTTTTGCAGAGACAGAAGGAGAATAAGATTAAGACTTAGAGTAGGCTTTAATCATAGAATTGTTTAGGTTGGAATAGACCTTTAAGATCATCGAGTCCAACCGTTAACCTAACACTGCCAAGTCCACCACTAAGCCATGTCCCTAAGCGCCACATCTACACATCTTTTAAATACCTCCAGGGATGGTGACTCAACCAGTTCTCTGGGCAGCCTGGTCCAATGCTTGTCAAACCTTTTGGTGAAGACATTTTTCCTAGTATCCAATCTAAACCTCTCCTGGCACAACTTGAGGCAATGATACAAATACTATTATAATAATCCTGTAGGGTATCTGCAAGTATCTTGAGGCATGGATTTAAGAACAGAAAAGATAGCTCTTACACTTCCTTAAAATAACTTTAAAACTTGATCTTTCTGTCTCTTTTATCCAGAGTCACTTAAGGATGCTGAGGCTAGGGCCTAGTCTTGTGATTACACTTCAGCTTCTGTTTCATTTTGAGGTTAGAGCTAGAAAATGACAGTCAATAAAATGGGTGTCTTTTCTAATTGTCTAGTTACCTTATTTCAGTATTTTTGTTGTAGTGATTCCTTGATGAATCTAAATTAACGTAAATGACACTTTTTCTTAGTGGTTTTGATAGAATGGGACACTGAAAACAAGGGTTTTTCAATCTAGCTCACTAGTCGTAGATCCTATCTTTTGGTTACAGAATCATGTGTGATTTGTTGCTTAGAAGAAGGTTGAAGGAACCTGTCCAAAATGGATAGAAATATCCACATAAAAATTTTGTACCTAGATCTTACACAATGATTATGTTTAATTTGTGCTCAGAATTGCAAACTTTTAAATATTTGTTCTCTGCATCTATATGCATTTCTGGATCCCACTGAGTTTCTGCTTTTACATATTGTGACAGTTTTTCAAGCAAATTTGTGTTTAAAGAAAAAAAAAAAGCGGCGTTATCCCCAACCTTGGCTAGTAGCTAAAACTTAAAACAGTGATAGGAAAAGCAAATTTCATGTTGCCTACACTGCACGTTCATGCTCTGCATTCTTGCCTATGGGACTCCTACTGCCTAGCAGCAAGTTGTGTGCAGTGAACAGTAATTGTCAGCCTCAACATAAAGAGAGATTATAAACTGCTTTCAAAGAGGACCAATAGGAAGAAAATGCATAGCTGACTTGACTGGGGAGCTCATATGCCTACTGCAGGAGTATAGAACATGGCTGCTGGTGATGGCAGTGTGGATTGCGTTCATTGACCTAGGACATTTATTCCAGAAAGGGAAGAAGCAAAATTACTTTCATTTGTAACTTTTACTATTAAAAAGATACTTGAAAGCATTACTTGTTTTTAACCTTTGTCTCAATAATATTTTAAACCTTTAATTGCACATTTTGTTCAGTTTCATAGAATCATAGAATCATTTAGGGTGGAAAAGACCCTTAAGATCATGATTTCAATCAAAATTGACGGAGGTGTAGAGATTTCAATGGTGTTAAGCGCCTATATAGTTTTTGAAAAAACAGTGAGTGTGAGGAGGATGGAAACCTGAATGAATGCCTTCACTGAGAGGAGGCTGGAGCCTCGGAGCCTTCAGGCTCTTAGGTCTTCAGCTCTGGCTGAAATGTGAATTCAGCTGTTATCTTCCGTTTTTCTTGGTCATACACCTTTTAGCGCATGGGATCTTGGAACCAACTAATGCATAAGTTCTTTAACAAGTATTTAGTGGACTTAGAAGCAACTTAAGTACCAAAATATTTCAGTGGGCAGTCAGGAAGTATTCAGGGGATCTGACAGTAGAGTGCAGGGAAATCATGGCATGTATGGAGAGGGCACTTGCAGTTACTGCCGTGAAAGGCATTGGGATATAGATACAGATCTGTAGAAAAACAGGCTTGCTTAATTCTGTTACAGAGTAAATTGCTGTATCTTTATTCTCTTCACTGTGAAGTACTACTGCATCTGGATGTATGTCACAGCAGTTTTAATAATTAACCACAGTAGAAATTGTTTCAGAGATGAGCTTATCTGAACTCACATTAATCTGGGTTTCCTCATTCACGTGTTTTCTCCTTCTGTTTGCTGCTTCTGTTATTTCTCATTTAGCTGTGGTGTATTGCTGTGGGCTGAGTGTTTGCTGCAAATCCACTGTTGGATTCAGCATTTTTTGGTTTCCATGGTAATGAACATGGCAAAAAAAATTCTTTATAAAAATACGATAAAAATAGGCCAATTCAGGTTGAGCAAGAGCTTGTCTGCTTCTTTTTTAACTTAGTAGAATGTTCTTGATGATGAATGTTCATGATGTACTCTGGCACTTCAGCCGTGGAAACTTGATTTGCAAGGATCTGGAAAAATCATAAAGCTCTGCTATTGTTAATTAGTTATGCATTTTAATTGCAAGTGTTCTGATATTGTTATAGAATGGATGTACATGGGCAAGTTAAATGGAGACACTTGCTGACAATGGAAAAAGTACTGAAGATGTCACAGCCAATGGTTACAGAAGTGTAAAAGGCTGGCTTTATACAGGCTTTAAAGGTACCTGTGTAAAGGAGCAAATCTGAAGATTTTCTTTCAGTTAATGCATAAAGAATATTGACTTTGTTTCCTTATTATAAAACTAAGGAATGATGAAAAAATAAGAAAATGACAGTGCTGTAACAAAAATTTTTCTTGTATCTGTGTTGCTTCTGCTGTATGATTACTGGTTCCCATATATCCATTCAAAATCTTTTTTCAGTATAAACGTACAGTAAAATAGTGCATGTTAACAGTAAAAGCAATTGTTAATGTTAAATACTGCTTCTTTATAATTTTACTTGTTCAAAGTATTATATTGGAAACAAGTTAGCTTATGGACTATTAGTAAGTACTAGGGAGATACAGGCTGCATAGCTGCTCTTTTCTCTAACCCTTTGTTCCATGTTTACGGCTAAGCAACAACAGTATAGCTTGCATTGTAGGAGAAATATTATTTATCAAAATATTTTCAAACTGATCTAGGGGGCAGGGAAAGAAGAATTGGTGTAATGCTAAAATCTGGATCTCACTCCACCCATAACACTTTATTCAAACATCCACTCTTGGAAAACAAACAAACAAAAACCCACCCACAAAAAAAGTCAGTCCCCAAAGCTACCTATTAGAATGTCTTTGAATATTCAACAGTTCAAAAGCATTTTTAAATAACCTATTTCCTTCTGTCATCTAAAAAGCTAAACTAATCTGTTTTCTTTCTTTTGTGGATATGTTTTGTGCCAATATTTCCAGCTGTTTCCACCATTTCAAATCTGAAACTGTCTATTGTTTCACAAAGCTATGGGTGCATGTCAAGTTCAGTTAACTGTACTCTGTCAAACTTTGTTTAAAAAGCCTTTCAGTCAAAAAGAGACTTCAGAAATAGTAAGAGTTTTAAACAGATTGTTGTAATGCAAACTGGCTCTAGATGTGCAGTGAAATACATACAGAAGACTTAGGATGAGAATGTTTGCATGCCTGGGTCAGTAAGAGTTTTCCTCATAGATATTCTACAACTTTTTGTTATAGGCACTCCCTGATAATGCTTAATTTAACTGAATTTCTTAGAGCAATATAGAAGCTTTCAAATTCTGCACCTTAAATATGGATTTAAAATTTCACTTGTGGAGCTGTTTAGTGTGTGTATAATACATAAACTAAGCTGGTCTTGAGCTGGTACACTGATGTCAGAGGAGAACAATGAAATGGAAGTATCAGACTTGCAGAAGAGTACACTGTGACAATATGTTTAGGTTTAAACAATTACAGATAATGAATGGTAAATGTCATGATGTACAAGTGTTAGTGAAATATGTTTTTAATTAATACTTTGCTTTGTGTCATATTTCATCCCTTGAAGCCAGCAATACCCTCAAGATGCTTTAGCCTGTTTATGGAACTTCTCCACTCCCTACTAATTATCTGTAATTACTACTTTGCTAAAAAGTTGGAATTGCTTAGTCTTGTCCTAGTATCATTTGTTACCTATATATTTAAAAATGTAACTTAATTTTAATTCAAAGTAAATTTTTTCACATAAATTTTTCTGAAATTTCTCTTTCATTCTGAGGCAAAAGAAAACCAAGGGTTTTTTTGATCTGTGTGTTATTCACATTAGTAGAAAATAGTTTGCATTCTACCAGAAAATTTTTTCCTTAAAAACAAAACAAAAAAAGGAAACATTTTGGTATTAAATATTTGGAATTGAAAGTTACTAGGCCATTTCTGGCTTCATTGGCAATTTATCTCTGGATCTCCCTACTCAAGAGATCACTCAATTTTTCCATACTTTGGAGCTAGAGTTCCCTATTCCTTTATATTTTCTGTTGACCTTTTTTGTATCTTGATTAATTAAAGAATATAAATAATTTCTGCTTAATTTTAAAATATTCCAAAGTGTCTTTTTGAAACCCCTGTTTTCTTTTAGTATTCTGAAAGAAGTCTGTCGTTTTGTTTTGTTACTCAAAGTGCTTAAACTTCTCTACAGAAGTTTAACACATATTACTTTTCTAAGCGGGCTGTGTAAAAGGATCTTCTTTTTGATTGCAGTCATGACAAACTAAAATGACAAAAATTACTAATTTAAATAATATAGAAGTGATAACTATGATTTTAAGACATCTGCGTGTGTTAGTAATACAATTCAGATGTATAATGCTGATGAATACCCTGAATTTCACTGATGCATTATAAAACAAGAATAGAAACTGAAAATTTTCTTCATCTTTTTTATTAAACTTCTTGAGGAAATTATTAAAAATAGTCAAGTTGTATTGCAGCACTCATCTGGATCTTCTTCAACCACTTAGACTTTTGCATTCTTGACAATTTTGAATTCTTGAATCCTGGAGGAGACTGAGTTACTGAGCACAGTATCTGGACTGTCACATCTTATTTGAAACATAAATATATATGAATTTATAGACACATAGATAAATTTGACACAGTGGAAGGGTTATTTCAGCTTTTGTAAAGGAAAGCTTATGCATTGCAGAGCTAATTGTTGTTTTTTACAGAGTTAACCGGCATCTTGTTTGAGGTTGCTGAAGCTGATAACAGCCTATTTGCATAATAAGATGTTTCACTGAAGCTTTTACCAAAGGTTTTTTTAAGGAAACTGAACAGATTTGGGATAAGAGTAAAGACTTACCAAAGTAGATTATTTGTTAGAAGATAAGAAACAAGGTAAAGTGCATGACCAGTTTTCATAGCAGTAAATCACCAGTGCAGTTTTGTGAAGATCTGTGCTGGGACCTGTGCAGTTCATTTTGTCATAAATAATTTGGAGCAGGAAGTGGAGATACCCTTTTTTTTTTTTCCTGGGTAGTAGAGATGAGGGCTGACTAAGAAGGTTTGTAGAAGGATGTTATGATAAAATTGATAGGTGAGTGTAGATAAATGTAAAGGAGGGCAAAAGGGTTGATTAAAGTTTTGAAGTAGCTTCCACACATGAAATGACTGAATAGATGTTGATCTCTTTACCTGTGGAAAGATGTGGGAAGAGATGTGGTGGAGCTTTTTGAAGGGCTGAGAAGGTGGTTTTGCACTCCCTTTTCTGTCAGAACAACAAAGCATGTGATGAATCAGATGCTCCCTGATGCAGGTGCTAAAAAAAACCCCCCACCTGCTATTCAAAAAGTAATTGGGTGAATTCAGGATTCCTGTAATTCACTGAGGACTGTTAAGGCAGTCATTTCTGGTTCAGTGTGTCCCTCGGACTCCTTAATTTAGGGATTTCCTAAGCTGGGATAATAGCTTTATATGAGGCCAAGGGAGTATTCTCAGAAACTAAGAAGATATGGTTGCCTTGTTCTTATTTACTTACCCTTGACTATGCACTGTCAACCTCTACTAGAGACTGGATACTGCGGTAGCCAGCCTGTGGTCTTAGCAAATATATCCATTTTTATGAATGACCCTATCTTAAATTATCCTTCCTTTTTACATGTAATTCATGTTTCTGGATGGACTGGTAAATTAGCAATGTGAAAATAGACTAGAACTTTCTTATCTTAATCAGGCCAATTCATCTTGAGGTAGTCCTGTCTGATAAGCTCCCAGTTCCTGCTTTCACACCTACCTGTGTTTTGGCTCGAGAGATTCTGCTCCCTACTCAGTTTTCCATTAATAGGATTCTTATAATCACTAACTATAGGAAGCCAAACTGCTTGGGAAGGGTATGTTGAGAGAAGAATGCCTCTTCTAGATGAATAAAAAGTGGACAAGCTTTTTTGGTTTTCTGTTGATTTTTTTTAATCTGAAAGGCTCATGGAGCAGCATGAAACTTTGCTATTTTGTGTGCAGATAACTGGAGAAAAATATAAAAGGAAACATGTAAGGAATACAGAGGTTCTTAGTTACTACCATCCTTTTTTGATGCTGCAAAAACCAAAACAGACAAGGCATTTGGAGAGTCATGCTTCTACAATTTGTTAACTTGTTCCCATACTCTAAAAGTTTGTCACTAGAAGGTTGATGATTTCTTTTGGTGAGGCCTCAACTCCATCAAAATTTTTTTTATACATGTAACCTCTCATTGATTTAGTTAACAACATAAAGGTGTAGCAAGATACTCACAGCACCTAACTGAATTAATTTGTAGTTATAAAGTGTTTATTTACTTCTTTAACACTTTGCTGGATAGCTAGAACTTGGCATAAGCTTCTTGAAAGGGTTTTATTTCTGATCCATCCTGAACCTACCTACCTAATACAGCATGTATTATTCTGGACAGGACTGTTGAGATGTAAGGTTTAATTAATGAAAGAAAACCTGTTGTTGCTTAAGTATGATTTCTTTATGACTAATTAAGAATATTTTTTTAATTACTACAGTGTACAGACTATGACCTGGATTATGGAACTGAATGTTTGCATCTGGCTCTGAAATACTGTAACACAAATGCCAAACTTGTTGAAGGAACAGCTGACCTCTGGAAGGTAAAGGCAATAATAATCTCTATTTACATGTCTTTTAAAATTAATAAAATTTGCATATAACTGTAAAAATTCAGATGTGTTTTCAGTTGTAATAGTTAGGCTTTTCTCTTCCAAACTTCAGAATTGTTTTGGGATTATCATGAGCTTTTTTTAGAGCTCATTGTTGTAGACAGACTTGGGCAGATGTTACCTGAGATAATCAATGAAGACAGTATTTATCTGGAAGTAGGAAAACTAACTAGGTACTTGAATAACCTGAGAATCTGTGAAACTATAAATCCATAATCTCTAAAACTAAGAACTTTCTTTGAGATGAGCTTTCTCCTGCTATTTCTATATCTTTTGTCTATTTTCCTCCACTTTTCCTATGAGGACATCGCTACTTCTCTGATGCCAAATACCTGGCTAACAACAGTTTTTGATTTTTAGAGCCGTTCATTACATTCAGTAACACTGTAATATTTAAGACATCTTCAAACAATCTTTTAAAATTTTTAAACATCATTCACCTTGTCTAATAATCTGTAGGTTTCTGACGACTGACAAAGCAGGTGTGTATACAGGTGCCAAAGGATATGTCCTTGCTGCTTAAAAGTATCCCATTTCATTGTTTTGGATGGTGGTACATTATTCTTTCTCACTAACTGTCATGTCATGCAATTTTTAAGTGTTTCCTCTTTTTTTTTATTTTATTCATTACCACATTGAAGGATCTGGAAGCAACTCAAATCACTCCATCTGTCTTTTGACAGTAAATTTCCTCCAATGGGACACGATTTCTAATAATACAACAATAAATCTTACACTGAAAGGTAATTTCCTGAATCTGCAGCACAAATTTCCTGTGCAATTTAGCAGCAAAATTTACTTGTGTTGGTTGCATACAGCAACTTCTTTCAATATCTTTCTGGGGACATAGTCTTTCTGAAACAATGTATTGTCTGTTTTCCTATTCAGCCTTCTAAGGGACAGATTATGTTATGCATATTTGCATTACATCACTCTTTGGATGGTTTCATTGTTCTTATTGCAAAGCATGGTACTTACATGAAGAGTAACAAAATACACCCATAATGTTAGTTTAGTTCTTTATAATATTTATTTAGTTCTTTACTATCTGTAGATACTACTGATGCCCAGCAGATGGAATGTAGTCTTTTGACCTGGAATGACAGAATAATTAAGCCTGAAGGAAATATCTAGATGTCATCTGGTCCAACACCTTGCTGAAAGTGGGGCCAGGTTAGTTAGATTAGGCTGTGCGGGGCCTTGTCCAGTTGAGTTTTGAGTGTCTCCAAGAATGGAGATTTCACAGACTCTCTGGGGAGACCAATTCCAATGCATATCTCCCCGTATGGAAGAGACTTTTTTCATAATATTTGGTCAGCATTTCCTTTGCACTGGAAAGGATGAAAGGCCAACAGAAAGACCTGCGAGAAGTCCAGTTCACTCTTTATGGCCATTAATTATGACCCTTCCCCACCCTTCATCTTCTGTGCTTCGGGCTGAACAAACCAAGTTCTCTCACACCATCTCAGCAGCCCTCTGCTGGGCTTTCTCCTGTTCCTCATTGTGTTATACTGGGGAGCCCAAAACTAGAAAACAGTACTCTGGTGTGTTCTCAAAAGTGCTGAATACAGGGGAATAATCCCTGTATTCCCTGTAATGAAGTCTACTTCCATACTAATACAGCCCAGTCAGTTGGACTCCTCTTTTGCACTGCTACGCACTGCTGACTCATGCTCAGCTTGTCCAGAAGGTCCTTTTCTGCAAAGCTGTTTTCTATATTCTGGCATCAGTATGGACTGCTGCACAGGGTTATTTTGTCCCAGATGCAGGATGCTGTATTTGTGTTTGTTATATTTCACAAGGCTTCTGTTAGCCCCTTTCTCCAGCCTTTCAGGATCCCTCTAAATGAGTATTGCACCCTTGAGCATATGGAATACTTTCCCATTTGTTGTCATCTACTAGTTTGCTGAGGATATTTCCCCTTTCCCAGGTTATTAATAAAGATATTAGACAGTATTGTCCCCAGTATCAGCCCCTGAAGAACAGCACTAGTAACCAGCCCCCAGTTATACTTCAAACTTGAGCTTGTGCACATCTCTGTTTTAAAAGAGAACTGTTGAAATGTTAGTGCCACTCCAACACTGTTGGTGAAATGAAATCCTGATGCTGTTAACTTTCTAGCCTGTGGGACCCATTGCAGTACCACTGGACTTTAAAGAGGCCTGTAAACACATGGAAAATGATAACACATGAGGAGTCAATTCCTTGTAGGTGCTCAGATATTGGACAGAGAACTTTTTTAGCTGGTGGTATACTGGATAATATCATGGAGAAGGAGATACAGGTAGAAAAGCTGAAAATACTGTGTACCAGGTGAAAGAGTCTATTGGGTTTGTGTGGCAAGGTTTTGGTAGCAGAGAGGGCTACAGGGGTGGCTTCTGTGAGAAGCTGCTAGAAGCCAATGCCAGCTGGCTCCAAGATGGACCCACTGCTGGCCAAGGCTGAGCCAATCAGCGATGGTGGTAGTGCCTCTATGATAACATATTTAAGAAGGAGGAAGAAAAAAAAACGCTGGACAACAGCTGCAGAGAGAGGAGTGAGAATATGTGAGAGAAACAACTTGGCAGACACCAAGGTCAATGAAGAAGGAGGGGGAGGAGGTGCTCCAGGCACCGGAGCAGAGATTCCCCTGCAGCCCATGGTGAAGACCATGGTGAGGCAGGCTGTCCCCCTGCAGCCCATGGAGGTCCGCGGTGGAGCAGATATCCACCTGCAGCCCGTGGAGGACCCTATGCCGGAGCAGGTGGATGTGCCCAAAGGAGGCTGTGACACTGTGGAGAGGAGCCCTCACTGGAGCAGGTTTGGTGGCAGGACTTTGGACCTATGCTCAAGCAGTCTGTTCCTGAAGGACTGCACCCCATGGAGCAGTTTGTGAAGAACTGCAGCCCGTGGGAAGGACTCACATTGAAGTTCATGGAGGACTGTCCCATGGGAGGGACCCCATGCTGGAGTAGGGGAAGAGTGCGAGGAGGAAGGGGCAGCAGAAACAATGTGTGATTAACTGACTGCAATCCCCATTCCTCGTCCCCCTGCACTGCTCGGGAGAGGAGGTAGAGAAATCAGGAATGAAGTTGAGCCAGGGAAGAGGAGAGGCGTGGGGGGGAAGGTGTTTTAAGATTTAGTTTTATTTCTCATTACCCTACTCTGATTTTTATTGGCAATAAATTAAATTAATTTCCCTGAGTTAAGTCTGTTTTGCCTGTGATGGTAACTGGTGAATGATCTCTCCTGTCCTTATCTCAACCCATGAGCCTTTTGTTTTATTTTCTCTCCCCTGCCCAGGTGAGGAGGGGGAGTGATAGAGCGGCTTTGGTGGGCACCTGGCATCCAGCCAGGGTCAACCCACCACAGAGTCTGTGTTGACTATATTGTGCAGTGTGTGACAGTAGCAACAACACCTGTTTATGTGCAGATACTGTGCTGCAGGCAGTGCAGAGCAGTGAGTATGCTATATATAGTATACACAAAGATGCTGGTGCCATGTCATTAAAGTTCCTATACCTTCTCACATCCTATTCGCTGTCTTATTTTGTAGCTAGAAGTCATTGGTGTCTTCTGTGCTTTGTGAAGACATTCAAAGTCAAAGGTGTAAAAATGATGAGGTCTGTAAAATAGTAAATTGCTTCTGCAGCAAATAGTCATATCAGATTAGAGGCTACGGAGGAAGACAGCTCCTTTCTGCTTGAGTAGCACCCTGGTATTGGTCACTGTCCCGGGGTGTTTGGCGGGTGACTTGGAGCAGTACCATTGAAGAGAACACTCATGCTCAGTCTGTGCAGTTTGACGACGTGCAGAAGACTGCCAATTTTCTCAAGTCATGCTTGCCTACAAAATGGTTAGGAGCTATTGCTGTTTGTTACTGCTGCTTTTTGCTGCTTTCAGAAGCAAAATTGTCTTTCCTTAGCTGTCCTAATAATGTAATTTGTAATATGTTCTTGGTTTTTTTTCTGTAAGGCTTTTCAGTGCTGAGATAAATTACATTTCGTGTGCCAGAACTGATGTGCTCCCAATGGCCCCAGTCTTACTTTTTCAACAAGAGAGAAAAAGATATTCTATCCAGATAAATGAGAACTGAAATAAATAATCATTGTTCAGTTGAGGTTTCAGAGGATGTCTAACAGAAAAACTGTGGTCAATTAACAGGTGGAGAACATTTCTAAAGTTTCTAAAGTCCAAGTATTACAAACCAGTTTCATCCTTGACTCTTGGAAAAGTAGATCTGATATTTGTAAGAATTCAGTTTATTTATTAGGTGCACAACCTACATAACATTAAATGACTCAAAGCAGTGGGAAAAAGTTACTTATGTGTGCATATATATCATTTTCTTGAATTAACTCTGATTATTCTGCCTGAGTGCTGTCTACTTATAGTGCATTAGAAAAAGTAACGATTTGAAGTCACTTACCATTGGAGCTAAAGCAAGAGAGAGTTTGTTTACTTTCTAGTAACAAAATACAAAATTAAGGTTGTTCTTTGTAGTGGCAACAACCAGGCAGGAACATTCAAATTACTTCAGTGTTATAAATATTTATAAGTTCTATTATAAATGTAGTTATTGTATAACTATTTATAAGATATTTAGGATCTGGCTGCCATAAAGGAAACAGAATGATGCTATCAACACCACATTTTCAGTTTCTCTGTGCTTGACACCTTTGAAACCAAATGACCTTAAATGTTCTGGGGCAATATCCTCTTAAATAAAGTATAAAATCATGTACCAGAATGTAATTGTTGGAGTCTAATATATACGTGTGTGTATAATGCAGATGAAAACTGCATTGTAAGAACACTTCTAAGATTGATACACTTTTAAAGACAGTGCTGATAGTGTGAAAAATCCTCACCATTTCTAAAAACAACAGGTTATTTTCTAATCCTGCAAAAATATCCCATACAAAGGAGATCTGTATGGTACCTTAGTATAACAGAGGGAAATACTTCATGAAACTAAAATGCAGTGCATTTTGTGTATGTGTGATCATAACTTTATTGTGTTTGGTAAAGAGTTATGTTTTGCATTTAACGTACAGTTTTGTAAATCTGAAATGTTCATCAAACTAAATCAGTTTGAAGAAGACTTTTAAACATTAAATGGGAATAACTTTGCGGAACTTCTAAAAGAGCATCTTCCTAGGTAGTGAGAAGTTGCAGTCTGACAGTTGAGAGAGAAGGGCACACAGGAAAACAAACAAACAAACCCTTGTCAGATGATTTTTAGGCTTTACTAAATAGATATAAGTAGATTGCTTACTATACAGAAATAGAGAAATGTTTAGTAAGTCAGACTATTCTGCCTTTGCCAAATAAGCAGATGATGGGGTCGCCTTTGCCAAATAAGCAGATGATGGTTTCATATTCTGTGATAGTGAGGTATTTGTGTTGAGTTTTAGTATTTGGCCTAGCGATATTCTGGACTGCAGCAACAATGTTCAGAAAACCTTGGAACACTAGATGCTCAAGAGGACAAAATGAAAATTAGTGTTGTCACATGAAGAGAGAGGATCTGAGTAATTAGAAGCCTGACAGTTCGATATTAACCAACAAAACAAAAGGATGCACTGCTACAAGCAGAACTTGATTAATCAAGAGTTAAGGGACTAATGTAATTAATGTCAACCAACATGGAATTTACTTATTTTGTGAAATTGACTTCAAGCCTTTTTTTACAAGATTGTAGTCTTGGCTGGTAAAGATGGTAGTGCTGATACAATATATGGTTGGCAGAAGTTTGACTTGTTACTACATGGCATCTTAATTAAAAATAGGATGACTGTAATTGTACTAGTCCTCATTAAATAGATTAAAAATTGGATGACTGATATATTTCAAAAGAGAATTCTCACCATGTACAGTTCTGCAGAAACTGTTATTGTTTCTAAGCTATTTAACATTTGTCTGATAAAGTTTGCAGACAACACAAAGATGTAAGGGTTTGTAAATAAAAAATATAATTGATCAGAAGTAACCTATTGATATGGATTGCTTGGCAAACAATTTAAACAAAAGGTATGCTTTTCATTGCGGCCAAATATAAAGAAGTGTTTTTAAAAAAAAAGTATAGGCCATATTTAAAGAATTGTTCTAGGAAGGCAGTGACTTTGAAAGTGGTGTAGGAATCGCAGAGGATAGCAAGTTTCCACTGTGGGCAAAATACCTTATGTCAGCCATTGATATAGAAACAAGAATATGAAATTAGGAAAGAGATGTTCTAGTATTACAAGTGCATCTAGAATACTATGGTCAAATCTGGACTCAAGCTCTGTGCAACTGTTGGTAAACGGAGAAGGTTCAGAGAAAAGCACGAAAAAGAAGATTAAATGGCAATTTGATAAGTCTGTAGAGATTTAGCTTAGTAATGTGATATAAAAAAACCAGAAATGGATGAGGTAGAAGGTCTCTCCTCTGCAAAGTGAGAGAGAATTCCTGTGTGTCATTTTTCTTGTTTATTCTTTTTCCACTGTGATTTTTGCTCCTCATCTGGGCTGCGAGAGTGGAGAGTGCCATCTTACTTTCTGGTATAGAGTGGCAGTTAAAGTATTCTTCCTGGTTGATTTGGCTAGATCTGAATTGCTGCTGGCTGGGGTGAGCCTAGAATGCAAATTCACTTTGGTGAAACTAGAGATAAAGCAGTATAGCTGCTCAGAACAATAAACTGTTGTGTTGACTAGCCTTAAAAGTTGTTTAAAACAAATTCATGCTAAACCAATCGATGGTTAGAATTAAACCAAAGGGTGTCTCTGTCATGGTTGCCTGTGTTTTAAGTAAGTCTCATCTAAATTGCAAGAACACCTCTTAATCAATACAAGAAAATCCAGAGGCATTATGCATATCCATTCCTTAAGAGAAACTTTGGTTGGATTTAGCATCTTATTCAACACTGAAAGAGGTATAGCAAATCCCTCCCCCCCCAACTGGTAAGCGGTGGTCACCTGTGGTAGCTGGCAGGGTTTTTCTCTCTGTCAACTTTACTATTTTCATAAAGCTTATAGGAGCTTGTATCTGAAATTAGCTTATAGGATCAAAGTTTATGAAAGAAATATATATGGGTAGTGTGATATGGTCTCAGATGATTTATTTCTCTAGAAAACCACCCTAAAAAATGTTTGCTGATGTCTGGCTCAGAATTTTAGAAGTTATTTTAAAGGTTCATACTTATTTTTTTATTCTTCTGTGCTGTTTTCTTGAAGACTGGGCCTACTTTATGAAGTAAGTTCTTTTTAAACTTGGACTATTTAAATACTTTTGCATCTCAAGGTGATTGTGAACCTTAGAGTAACTGAGACCACTTTTGACAGAGCTTAGTCTTGTTTCTTGAAAGGTCTTTAGATGGTAATCTGTTACAGGTTTACTGAAAGTTCAGTATGAAAGCCCTCTAGAAACAGGTAATGAGAAAGAAACCTTGCAACAAAATTGGTCACTCAATAATTCTTTAACCTTTAAATTCAAGACACTGATTCTTCCCAACAGTATGTAAACTCAGACACTTAAGGTTTCTTAGGCTAGATTCATTCTCTGGCTGCTTCTTCTGCAGGACAAGCTGTAGGGGAGTAAGTTAATTTTTAATTTTAAAAGAATATAATTCCTTGGAGAAATGATGAGTAATGAGAAAGGTAATATTATTCATCTGTTTCTGACTATAATACACAGCTTAATTTGAGATGGAAAGGAAAGCAGTTACAAGAATCCTTACATTAAAATCTGATATCTACAATGGTATGTTTCTGCTGTAAGATTTACTTCGCAGCACTAAAGCTTTTGGAACCCTATTCAGTCCATTTCAAAAAGAAAGAGAAAAAATATTCAGACTCTAGAGAAACAAATGCAGAAAATCCAGTAATATTTTATTTAACATAAAAGGAAGTTACAGTAAAAACAAAGGCAAATATTTAGAAGTTATTCTTATATCAGTTCATGTCACTACATGTCATTGCGAAGACATTGCTAGTAAAGACTGTTAATGTCTTGGTTAGATGCTGTCTTCAGTTTTTTGTTATTTTATTTGAAAAGCCTAATATTGGGACTGTCGACCACCATGAGGCTACAAAGGCAGCTATGAAAGCTGTTTTTTGCAAGTACCAAGTAAATATTCAGCATCTTATTGTCCATCTAACTTGATCTGATTAATGTCTTCAGAAAGATCTTGATGGCTTTTAATCCTCTGAAAGTTACTATAGTCTCACTGACTCCCACTGATTAATTGGAATCTCATTAACAGTAATAGTCTTGCACTACTGAAAAATTACACCTATATTAGTAAAAGAAATAACGAGGCTTCTCCCTGGCTGTCATTTTTATGATCACAAGTCCTATAAAAAAAAGACTATATTTCACGATAAAATTATAGAGTAGAATGGATGTGTGAAAACAGATGCAATATCATGTTTTTATGATTCTTCAAAGGGTTAAAAGTAGTTTTTGGTTTCAAATGAGTTCTAAGCAGATCTAAATATTTTTAAAAAGGTTTCTCTCAAGTCTCCCATAATTTCTGCAACTTCTGTTCTTTCTGTTCTCATGACTTGCCAGTGATATTTTACCAGAATTAAGAAATTGACAATATCATTTGTTTATGGTATTTCAAATGTAAAGAATTGCCTTCAGGGCATTGTTTTATAGGTTTTACATTCCTTCCTGCTGTGTTAAATCTAATGAGGCTTGTCTGTCCTTTAGGTGACCTACAAGCGGGATCTGTATGCAGCTGAATCGATTATTAAGGGTATGTGTTTGTCCTTGTGGCTGTCAGTTTGCATATTCCTGGGTCTAATTAAGAATTTTGTGTGCTATAGTTTGAAATGTCCTTAAGAAAAGTTTTATGTTGAATAAAATGTGCTTAGACAAGTTGTTTTAGCTTGTTCACTGGAATACTTACATTATGCGTTATTTACCTTTATTTACTTCTCTTAGAATAGAGAACTTTATAAAAAGCTGTGTATATTACAAAGTCAAACAAAGATTAATTTTGGCTTAAAATGGCTTTATAAGGAATAAACAATTTTTTTTTTTCATTTGCAGTTCAATTCTGAATATGTTCCATCTTTCTAATCTAAGTAATAGACTGAAAATTAAATATTAACTCTTTAGGGCTCTTCACTCTTTTACATACAGCAACTTGTTACCTAAATTGATATAGCAATTATATGATATTGAGGTATTCCATTAATTTATAAGTACTTTGAACCAGTTTTTAACCTTTTCCTGTACTGGTAACAGTGGTTTCATAGCAGTTTAATACAAAGACCAGATTTAGTCTTTATCTAGATTGACTCAATCTAAAAACAATGTAGAAAGGAAGAACTCAAGTACTGTACAATGAGCACACAGATGGTTATTGTAAACTGATAGGCACTGATTCGGGGGACTCTTGCTTGACTTCTTGTTGAGAACTGAGGGATAAAAGCCCAGAAACTGATGAAGAGAAAGGGACTTCCCATTGGATTAAAAATAACTTTCCAGAGAAAAGAGTATGGTTCCTATTTAAGAGCAAAACCCATGTCCTATTAAGGCATGGTTAGTGAGTGGCTAGTTGTTCACTTTGGTGGCTCACGTGTTGTTACAAGATCCAGTATCGTCTTAGCTTCTGGTTTGGGTAAATTAGACCATGCCGAGATCAGCTCTGTCACTGTAGACAAGCTAGAAAGCTTCAACAGAGCTTAGATATCGCTGTGGTATTCTGCATGCTGCTTCTCTAGACCTCCAGGAATGCAGCAAGTTTGAAGTTTCTGGTTATTACAGTGGGCAAATATTGCATATTATATGCATTGCTAGAACTACCTGACTAAATGTTTCAGGCACATATCAAGGTGATAGGGCTGGGAAATCTTGGAAGTTCTGGTTTTGACAGGGAATGGGCTCTCATCTCTGTAGCTGGAGGCCTGGAATTTTTGAGAATCTTGTTTTGAGTAGGATTCTTCAGGGTTCCACACTCCTCTAGCTTTCAAGCTTAGGATTTCCAAACATTAAAGACAAGAAGGTGGCTGGGAGTAGTTGGCATGAATTTACAAAGGGGAAATTATGCCTGACCAACCTGATAGCCTTCTACAATGAATTGACTAGCTTGGTGGATGAGAGGAGAGCAGTGGATATGGTTCGTCTTGATTTCAGCAAGGCTTTTGACACTCTCCCATGATATTCTCATTGACAAACTGATGAAGTACAGACTAGAAAAGTGGACAGTGAGGTGGATTTGAGAACTGGATGAACTGCCAGGCTCAAGCAGTAAAGTCCAGTTGGAGCCCAGTCACTAGTGGTCTACCCTAGGGGTCAATGCTGGTTAAAATCTTCACTAATGATCTGAATGATAGGGCAGAGCACACCCTCAGCAAGTGTTGTGGTTTAACCTCAGTCGGCAACTGAGCACCACACAGCTGCTCGCTCACTCCCCCCTCCCAGCCCCGGTGGGATGGGGGAGAGAATTGGAAGAGTAAAAGTGAGAAAACTCATGGGTTGAGGTAAAAACAGTTTAATAATTGAAATAAAATAATAATAATAACAACAATAATAATAATATACAAAGCAAGTGATGCACAAT
>NW_008795527.1:5872025-5906598 GCF_000699145.1 Aptenodytes forsteri
TACCTAGCAACAACTAAAACATCGGTGTGTGATCAACATTATTCTCATCCTAAATCCAAAACACAGCACTGTACCAGCTACTAGGAAGGAAATTAACTCTGTCCCTGCCGAAACCAGGACAGCAAGTCTGCAGATGATGTAAAATTGGGAGGAGTAGTTGACAGGCCAGGTGGTTGTGCTGTCACTCAGAAGGACCCTGACAGGCTGGAGAAATGGGTGAACACGAGTCTCGTGAAATTCAGCAAGGGGAAACGCAAACTCCTGCACTTGGGAAGCACCATTACAGGCTGGGGGCTGACCAGCTGGAAAGCAGCTCTGCAGAAAAGGCCCTGGGGGGGTCCTGGTGGACAACAGATTGAACAGGAACTGGCAATGTGCCCTTGTGGCAAAGGCGGCCAACAGCCCCCTGGGCTACAGTAGGCAGAGCACTGCCAGCAGGTCGAGGGAGGTGATCCTTCCCCTCTGCTCAGCACTGGTGAGGTCAAATCTGGAGTGTTGGGTCTAATTCTGGGCTCCTCTGTGCAGGATAGACGTGGTCATACTGGAGAGAGTCGAGCAAAGGGCCATGGTGATGATTAAGGTAGCGGAGCATCTGTCGTATGAGGAGATGCTGTGAGAGCTTGGACTGTTGTGCCTGGAGAAGAGAAGGCTTGGGGATTTTAGCAATGTGTATAAATGCCGGATGGGGCGGAGTGAAGGTGGAGCCAGGCTCTCCCTCAGTGGTGTTCTGCAAAAAGAGAACAGGCAATAGACACAAACTGAAATACAGAAAATTCGATTTATACATCTGGAAAGCGTAGAAATTCTTAGGATTCTCAGATTTTTCTTTACAAAGCTGGGAGGTTGGAAGGGAGACTGTCCTTGATTTCCTAGGAATCATTCGTTCAGCTGAGATTGCCAATATGAGCATCTCTTGGCTTATAAATGCCATTTTTCATCAGCCTTTATTGAGTTACTGAAAAGAATATTTCATCTCAGAAATTACTTGGGTTAATATTTTCTGGACAGTATTCTTAACTTATTCAGGCTTATGGGAAGCTTTGAAAATGGGGGTGTGATCTGACTTAAACTGGAAAAACATTTTCAAAATACGCAGTTTCTCCATTATGTCCACTTATTTTTTGATAACTATTGGGTATTTACAAACTCTGTTCAAACAGAATTTATTCTGCCATTAAGAGTTTTTCACAAATAAAATCTAGATAAGAAGTTCCTGAGTTGGCCCAGTGATTATCAAAGCATTTTTTTTAATTTTCTGAAATTCTTGTGCTCTTGGAAAAGTACGTAGTAGTTTTCATTTAATTTTAAGTGATCTTTCCTTGGATAAAACAATTCAGTTTGAATATAAATTTTAAAAGCTCAAATATTGTTATTGTGGTCATCTTATGAGCAAAATGACTCGTAAGACAAAAAATAGTTAATAGAATGAATCAGAATGCAAAAGAGGGATTTCATGGTACAGTATGATATAAAATTAAGCAATGATTTTATCTCCTTGATCAATAAGAATTTGAACTAATACTTTACCTTGAATGATAGATCAATGGAAAAAAGGGAACCTTCCAAACTTTGAGAAATGCAAAAGTAATTATATAAAAGTTCTTTTCTTCCAGTCTAAATATAGATCCCATTACACCATTCTCGCTGAATTCCTAGTTCTAATAGAGTGTATGCATGCTTTTACAGTACAGACTTTTAAGTATTATCTGTAATTTTAAGTATTATCTATATAGCAGAGACTGTCAAAGAAAAATTCCCTCTGACGGTAACGTTAATAAGGAAATGTAGAAAGCTGATTCAGCTGCTTGGATGTGCTGTTTTGTTACAATATTTGTAAATATTTGTTGTAACAAGAATTGTTGTACTTCTGTCAGTCAAGCTTGCTGAAGCCAGTAATGCCAGCATAAAATGAGGTAAATGCCATGAATCAGCTCAATGAATGTATTATGTTGATCACATCTTGACAGAACTTGGAAAAAATCTCAGCAAACTCACAGTTCTATGTTAACTTTGATCTTATTTTCCTTTTTCCTGTGTGTTTTTCATATTTATTTACCATGTATGTTTTCAATATTTAATGGCAATTTATCAGTCATTACTGGATCAAGTAGATCCATTTTCATTTCCATTTTCCTTGAACTTAACTGTAGACTGTACTTCTTTAGTAATACAAAGGCCAATTTATTGAACTGTATCATTCATTATTACTCAAATATTTAAGAGTTATTTAGTTCAGAGGACCTTCAGGATGTGTAAACTTTAAAAGAATACAAGGAGTCACCTTTATAAGGATGGGAGGGCAGCAGAGGGAGAGCACAGAAACCATTTTTTCACATTGTATTTGCTTCTAGTTTCCCCACAAGAAGCGTGATGGCTCAGTTCCCACCTTCACAAGAGCTGCTCTGTAATGGTGGAGATATGTGGGGAAGGAGGCATAAGCAAACTGGACAGCTGAATGATGGGAGCAGGGTGCTGTCTCCTTCTCTAGCTACATAAAGCAACACATTGTACATAAGGTGTCCATCTGGCTTTCTCCTTGCCCACTACAGAAGAACGTATCTAGTAAGGGATCAAATAAACTTCAAGAAGATGAACAAGAACTTTTTAAAAATATAAATCACTGGTTTCGATTTTTCTTTTCCTTTAATCAGTGCTATCCTTTCTTCTTTATAGATTATTTAAAAGAAAAACAAGTAGATTGGTAATATTTTGAAACGTTTTGCTTAAAAAATGTTTTTATAGTATTTTATGCTAATTTTACGTAACACATACACACTATATTTAATACAAAAATTTACAAACCTGAAACAATACTGTAGCCTTCATGCAAAAGCATTTCCATGTTCCTGTATATATAAGGGCTTCAATAATCTCGTAAGTCATTAAAGAAGATTAGTTATAATTTATTTAAAAAATAAGATCCATTTCAAGCAGCTTTCTTTAAAACTGCTTGAGTAGAAAATGAGGATGCAGCTTTTTCAAATGAAAGCAACATTAACTAAGTTTAACTATTTCTGTTTATAACTGGAGCAAAAATGCTGTAAATGACCAGTCATTCTCTTCATAGATACATTTTACATGTGTATTTCATCATGTTATCACACTTCTTGTTTTCGCTAAAGCCAATACAATCTCTTCCAGCTGTTGGTTATAATAAAAAGTTTATGTAGCTTAAAGTAGAAATGAAGACCTTCATGGTGGTAAATCAGGCTAATCCCTTACATGATCTTTACTTATCTAATGTTCTGTTACTGTGGCAGCATGCAATATATCTGCTTCAGTAACCATAGTAGTCTTTATTATGCCTGGTCTGTATGAAAAACTGTACTTCAAGTTCGTTGAAGTTTAGATTTGCTTTTCGCTGCATTGCATGAGTTCAGCAAGGGGAAGCAGTACATGTTCTTTACTCCTTATGCAAGCAGTATAATGAGTCCTCCATAGCTAATTAGGACACCCCATAACAGATTTATCTTACATAATTAATTATCTTTAATGGGGTTTTGAATAGACACCGTTAGCACTCCAAGTTTGCAGTTTGAGAGTTGTGCCTTACCTATTCTGTGCCCTTCAAAAGGCTTCATATACCAGATCTTCAGGTTGGTATAACATGACTTATTTTTGTAGTGGACGGTTGAGCCATGTAAATTAATACTAGGCAAGCATTTTATTCACAGTTCATGCCACACTTAAAGGAAAGCATGTTTAAGGGGAGAATATATTTTTGTCCTATTGAGCATCATCATGTTGTACCCACATGTTGCATCATTCAGTCTTACGGTTGTTAGTTTTACAGAAGAAATCTTAATAGCTATGTTCTGCTGTGTCGTGCTGTGCCTATGGGAAACCTTCAAGGATAGGTCACCTTCCAGAATGGCAACCGTCCTACAAGCAAAGAAAGGCATGCTCAGTTAGGCCTTTCCTACTAGCTGAATAATTGACTGTATCACAGTGTCTGCTTTTCTCGAGAGTTCAGAACCCACTATGCGGTGCTATATGAAGTGCTCCTACTTGTTGTTACCTTTTTGTGCTTTCTCCCACAACTTAGGTAGCTGTCTGCTATGTGGTAGCTGCTCATTGCTGTTTGTGAGCTTCTGTGTTAGAGACCTGCTAGTGTTATGGAAGTGTGTCATAGAGACTGGCAGAGAAATAACCACTGCAAGAAAGTGGCACGCAATGTTTCTTCTGATGGTTTCAGTAACAGTCTCTGGAGAGAGGAAGGACCTCCTGCTGCTTCTGATCGGTTTAGAGATACAAACTTGGCTAGCGGAAGTCCCCAGCATACTAATGTGCTATGCAGGGCTCGCACGAGACCCATGTGGTTGTGGATTTTCGGATACTGTTCCCCCTTAGAGGCATCCTCAGGGATGGGTTTTCTGGATATCTATCTCCTCTTTTTCCTTTCCTTCCCTTCCCTTTTCCTTTTCCTTCTTTGGGATGGTGGTGAGATGCCAGGAACGCCAGAAAGGCATGTTTATGGCAGGAATACCTGCCTTCCCATGTGGAATTTACTATCTTTGCCTTGTTAAAAACCCTTTCTTTTACTTTTGCTCGACACTGGCTGCTGGTGTGTCTTAACTTTGCTGAGCATAGCTGGCAGCAATCTTTACTACCTATATGGAGAAGAGGGTGCCTCTTCCCGACACTATATATCACTTTGGGTATAAATGGTGTTACCCGTGGGATGGTGGTCTACATGATGGTGGTTCTTTGTGTCAAGTTGTTGAAGATGACACAGGACTGAAATGCGGCATTGCGCACTGGATAGTACAGTCCTGTATCACATACTTGGGCGGATTCAGACTCCAGGTTCAGGGCACGTAGAGTGCCTGAAGGGGAAGCCCTGCATGACACTGTAAGGCTGGGTTGCATGGTACCAGGTCTCGGCATACCACCTTGCATGCTGTCGAGGTCCTCTGGAGATGTCCCAGAAGCTAAATGTATGGGTACTAAGGGCACTGGCCTCATACCGGCTCCCCACTGCTGTTCCAGTCTTCACAACTGCTTTCTTTATTATTAAGTGATAAATTTACTTTGCTGGATGCATGTTTTATCACTGGATGAATTCAGCAGTGATGAAGAACTGCTGTGAGTGTACACATTTAATTTTGTGACTACAGTTCCAAATTTCATGTCATCTACAGTTACATTTATTAGTGACCGAAACTTGGTTTCCTTCAACTTCAGAGAATCACAGTTATCTTTTCTGTTAACCTGTTAGTTTTATTTAGAAAATCCATTTAAACTATATTAAAAATATTTGTTTTGATGAGAATTATTCATCTAGCTGTTCCCTTTCTGGTTTCAAATAGTAGGTTTTTTGCTTTGAATTATGAACTTCAACAGATCTTTAAATACTTAAATTTTTATGCTAGAATATTAAGGTTACACTTGTGCCTCTGGACAGTTTTGCTAAGGAACAGGTTCCTTGTGGTTCAGTTTAACATGTTATTTTGCTATCCTGTTTATTTCTGAGGTACTCTTGCATTTCTGTCTATTTTCTGTATATCAAATTATAATTCTGTAATTAATCAATTAAATACAAGAAAAATGATTATGGTAATGTGTCTGACAATTAAATGATGTCTGAAAAAAAATAGTTAATCATTATTATAATTACGAGACTGTTTCTGTAGTTGGCTATATTACAAATGTAATTCTACCTAAGTAACAAGTCCCAAATGTTTCATAGAAGCACAGCTAAATTTTTAACTACTGGCCTAATGAGACATAATAACTGACAAATTTCAGCTTGCTAAACTTGACTCAGGTGGAAGTAAGAAAAACATACATGCATACATACATTGTTGTACTTTAGATATTTATATGTATATACATCATTCACATTCAAGGCAATACAAAAAAACCCCACTTCACTAATGTAAATAGACTGAGTTATTTATCTTTTGAGACTGTTTTCTTAAAACATGTCTTATTAATTTGCTTACTTCCTCAAGTCTCTTTTGCAACTGTATTATGAAAGTCTGAGTCCTAACATCATTTGTTTTATAAACAGTAAATTTAATACTTTTCTTTAGTTAAACAGGTGTGAACTTGTAGAGTATGCAGACAAGGTGGCACACACCTATTTTTAACAATCTTGAAGTAGGAAAACATCGTCTTACAATAAGGGTGACTCATCTAGAAATGTAGTTAAGATTAGGCTAATACAAAACATCCTAAAAAATTTCCATTAGGACTACTGCCCTCAGGGTAGGTATCTTTGAACTCTAGTTCAAACATGTAAACTTTAAATGGTGCTTTTCAGTAGAAGTTTGTAACTTAGTTTGACTCTCTCTCCACCTCCTTTTTCTTAAGGGCCCTTCTTCTGCAGTGAATTTTTCACAAGAGCGTGCACTTTCAGATTGGATATTTTGCCTGCACAGTTAGCTAAATAAATATCTGCTGACGTAGATACAATTATGTTCTGCAAGTGCCAAGAAAAATACCGTAATGCCTTCAAACTGTTTGACTGTTGGGAGCTACATACTATGTTTTGTGTTACATGAAGAACCCACATGACTTTTTATTAAAAAAACAAAAATAAAATTTGACATAAGCCTTGTTTATCAAAGGACAGATATCTTACTTGAGGTAGGCTGTATTTTCATGGGCACACTCATTAACCAGTGGCTGCTCTCTGCTGTAAGGCAAAGAAATAGACTGGCAGATGGGGAGGTGGTACTCAGAATAGTTATTGTCAGGTGAAAACAACCCTCTTCCTTGTCTTCTACCACAAAATCTTCCTCTCTTTCTTGTATACTAATATTGGTAGGGGCAATGTCAAATTTGGCTTTTGGTTTTTGTGGCTACTGAGAAATGTGGAATGGGTAAACAAAAAATTGTTAGATTTTTTTGGTTACCTATGTTATACGAATAACAACTTCAACTCATTCTGTTAAGCATGAATGAACTAAATGCTTGGCAGTACTTACTTCATTCTTCTTGTGTTTACAGTGATAGAAACATCTGTTATGAGATACTAAAAATGCCAGGGAGAACCATACTGAATTTCCACACCAGTCAAGCCATTGCTGTGTAGAAAGTGAAAATGGAATTCTGATAAATTAACTTATTTTGAATTCACTGCAAACTTCAAAAGTATTTTGATGAATAGGATGTTCTTCCAAAATAGTAGGATTTGTAATGACAGACGAAGAATGGCATGGTATGAACATATGTTTACAAAAACAAGTGTATGTATACACATATATGTGCAATTAAGAGAAAAAATTGATGTCTGTAGGCTAAAACCTATTTGCCATTCAGATGCATTTTTATTCTTACGGTATTAATTCCCTAGGATATGATATTTATGGTCTTTATTCAAGCAAAGTATTATTTTAATTGCTGCTTGTTTGTGGCATGCTTTTCGGGGTAAACTTTTAAGTCATTCGATAGAGTACACTTAATACATTATCTAACTAAGGTAGTTCCATAAACATGCACACATTTTAATTTATAATTCTGGGTGAGATCCTATGATAAAGACTGTAGCAGGTGTTACTGCATAATAATGTGATCTAAAGCTTTCAGAATATCAAAGAAGGGCACAAAAAAATTAAGTTTTCTGCTGGAGACAGGAGGGGGTTTAATGGAACAAATTCTGAAATCCTGTATGAAATTTATCTTTAATGAAGAAAATTCCTACCCCTTTCCTGATAGAAAAATTTAATATTTATCCTAACAGAGTTTGGCAGTGTAAGGTTTTAACTATTTTTAATTCTATGCCAAAAATATGCTCTGAGTGGATGTTAAATGTGATGCAGTATGGGGAGGGTTACTCCATAATCAGGTACAGCTGAAAAGAAGCCAAGAGTAAATGGGAGATGTGTATTGGGAAGAGGCGGTTTCCAGGGAAATAAGTTTAAAGTAGAGGAAGCCAAAGCAAGAGAGAGATTTTGATAGGTAATGTAATAGTGAGAGAAAAAAAAAGGTTGAGCAGATGAAAAGGAAGGTATGGCGTGAAAGTAGGGAAGAAAAGTAGAACAGTGGTGCGTGGTGGGAAGACAAGAGGTAACAGGCAAAAGCTGAACCAAGGGACGTTCCAACTCAGTAAAAGGAGAAAGTCTTTCACCACGAGGACAGTCAGGCAGTGAACAGGTTGCGTGGAGAGGCTGTGTAGTCTCCGTCCTCAAAGGTTTTCAAGTGCCAGGAGGGTAAGGGGCTGAGTGACCAGGCCTGACCTGATGGGTGATCCTGCTTTGAGAAGGAGTTGGGAATAGAGATCTCCTGAGGTCCCTTCAAGCCTGAATTATACAGCAGTCCAATGAAAAAAAAATTTGTTAGCTGAGTATTAAAATTCTTTGTGACATGGCTTTCCAAAATGACTGTTTCGTTCACCCAAACAGACTTCTGAAAACCAGGAATGAAATGCTGCACGCGGTTAGCTTTACTGGCAGTCAGCAGAACTCACGAAATCTGTGGAGTTATGAGCCAGTGCTCCAGCTGTGTTCACTGGGTTCAGTGTGATTAAGCTGAGTGACAGAGAGCTCCATCGGCTTACTAGAGGTTGAACACAGCCAGTCTTGGGGAGGAAGGCTCCACTCAGCCTTCCTTCCCACAATACAGCAAAGGTGCGGACCATCTAAATTAATTAATCTAAATTAACATATAGATCTTTTTAGCCACTTGAAACAGTTGGGATTTAAATGGAAATTGAGTTTTAAACCTCAACTAGAACAGAACTGTTGCTTTGCTATGATAATTTTATAAACGATAATTTCCCAGACTTCCTTTATTCATTTTTCTTAATAATTTAAAAGCACGTAGCATCTTTTCAATGTGTGTATTATCATTACTTTAATTTTTTCATACTTCATTAATAGACTTTCCACCTATAACATTGCATTCCTCCTCCAGATTAAAAATATATTTTTTCATGCTTCATTCCATTTTGCTTTCTTCTTTATTAAATTCAACCTGCAAATCTTAGTCTCTCTTTTGGTAGTGGTCTCTCCTTTCTCATTTACATTACAGGAAGTTAGAGGTTCAAGGGGGCTGGGGAGAGGAGTGAGATGGGCTTTTGTAGTTGCAGTCTTTGAGCAGCCTCTTGTGAGGTTACTTCTGACACTTGCTGTTGATAACTGACTTCTTAAAAAGAACAACTGTCTGAGCGTAAGTTATGGTGCCTTTTTGGATTCCACAGCCTTCTTCCACATGTGGATTTTTGTAATAGCTCCAGTCTGACTTTCTTCATTAAATTACTTAGTTCAATAGAATCTGAGTTCTTGAAATCTGATATGCCAGTCTTGTTTATTATGTACATCTATCTTGTATGTGCATTCCGTGTACAGTACTAAATTCAAGTGGCTCTTGCTCTGATTTCAATCTACCCACCAGTTTCTTTCTGCTGATAAGAAATTAATTCAATATGGTTTCCCATTGACCCATTTTTTTAGACTGTAAAGTTATTCTGTATTAAGTAGAAGCCAACTTTGCATGTTCACTATATTTTTTTGCCCAGTGAATCTATGGGAAGACAATTTCTCCCACAGTTGTGGTATCCTGTGATTTCCAGTCCTGTGAGAACTGGCCATGCATTTTTTTTTTAATTCTCGCTTTCATCTGGGTTGTGATGGCTTATAAGCAGATGTTTATTGTTCTCTTTCTTCCCCCCTCCCCATTCTTGCTAACTTAGTACAAAGCCAATTGCTACCACTGTTTTCATTGTCATGTTATAAATATTGGACATAATAAATGCCCATGATTCATAAAATCATTATAATTATCTTTTTGGAATCTTCAGTGGTTAATTCACTTTTCCTGCTCACAAAAAATTGTTTAAAAGTCACAAGTCATTTTCCAATAATGTTAACTCTGCAGCAGCTTTAAAATTAATTTTCAGGTCTGTATGTCTATTTTTGTAAAGTCTTTGAGTTTACAATAGAAAGTGAGATGTTTACTTAAGTAATGCATCTGATTGAACTTACTGTGTGGTATGTAATTATAAAAAAAACTTTACACATGCGACAAGTATGCATCTTTATATTCAGACTTGTTTGAAGAGCAGTTAGGCCATATTTTTATAATTTCTTTTATGTCTTTCACTACTAATTTATTTTGTGGTGGTGTTTGCTATATTTCTGTCCCTGAAATTTCATTGAAGTCTACTTTAAACATAATTAGACTTTACATCTATGAAATTTCTAGCTGCTTATGGAATGACTACCCCAAAGACATTAGAAATCTTATGTTTTGGTCTGCATATTAATTCAACATCTAAAGGATAAAATCCTGAATTAGAAGTGAGAGTTCCAGTTGAATTATTAGAAGTGAGTTGAATTATTTTGATCTGTTCGCTTAAATAAAGGAAAATGCTCACTGAATTTTGAAACTGTAGTCAATAACAAGAGAAAATAAGAAAATACTAATTTTCTGAAATACTTGCTTTATGGAGCAGATCAGGCAATAACTTGAAACTGTTGTCTTGGTATCAACAAAATATTACATTTTTTTTCCCCCACCAGTAAAAGATCTAAGAAGTTCCCCATGCCAAGATCTTTGTCACTGACGCTGCAACTTTTTTGATACTGAGGTGAGCAGTTATATCTGCTGTCTCCCTGAACAGTATCTTCAATAATTTTTTTCGCTATTATGTAGTATATATTGTTGGGAAGAGGATTTATGCTATCTCCTGGGTTTTTTTGCTTTTCTCAGTATTGCTGACGCTGCATTTAGTGATCTGTTGAAGTGGTAAGTGGTATGAAGTTTTCAAAAAGTTATTTTCTTGGTTGTCATCTAGTGTCAGTAATGTATGAAAAGGTACTTGTTCACCTCCACAAGTCTCTTATTCAAATTAGTATATATTGTTGGGAAGAGGATTTATGCTATCTCCTGGGTTTTTTTGCTTTTCTCAGTATTGCTGACGCTGCATTTAGTGATCTGTTGAAGTGGTAAGTGGTATGAAGTTTTCAAAAAGTTATTTTCTTGGTTGTCATCTAGTGTCAGTAATGTATGAAAAGGTACTTGTTCACCTCCACAAGTCTCTTATTCAAATGGGCGTTGGGGACAGGCCTTATGTGATGCTTTCACGTTGTACAAAATTATATAAAATGTAATATGAATTTTATATTTGAGATGTGTGTTGTATAAATTATGTTGTTATATTAACTGTGCCTTGAAATAAGTCATCTTAAAATTAAATTTACAGCTGTTGAAAAGGTTCTGTCAAGAGACAGCAGTATATGGATTGAAGGTAGTGTTTAGCAGATTAGTAATTTTGATTTATTTTTGCAGGAAATACTAAGTTTTTTTTCTTGATCACAGACAACCTATCACAACAGGTTTGTGTTATTACCAATGTGAAGGAAGCTGTTGCACAAGTAGGCTTTCTCCTTCATGAATCTCTGAAAAGTCAAATAAAAGTAAGTACAACTCTATGGCTGTAAACTGTACAATTAATTTAATGTTTCTGGTTGTCACAACTCGTAAGAAATGGTCTAAATAATGTGAATACAGAAATGGAGACCTCCTGTGTCACTATAATATTTATTACAAGGGATTAACACCAGGTGTGGAAGTTACCAAGAAAGAAGGGCCTTCTGCCCAGTGATGCTGTATAGGGGGATCTTACAGATCCTCTTAAAATGTATATATTAGATTAGAGGAGAAATTGGATCCAGACAACAGAGAGGCCATTTTCTTTAGATTTTATGAATTCAGTAAGCCCAAATTGGTACAAATATCTTACAGAGGAAATGCTTTTGTTACTTTGAAGTCTGAATTACAAGTCTGAACCAATTACAGAGTAAATTGTATTCCTGCAGAGCTGCGAATGCAAAGTCAAATTAATCAGCATTTTTGCAGAGAGATAGGGGTACATTTTACTCATAGCGAATGCTCGTTGAAGCTTTTGCTGTAGGATATTGGTGGAATTTTCTACTGGTGTTTAACTTTCTTTTCCTTTTTCATTATTCCTACTAATAGAACTATCACATATTTTCATTTTCCCAAAGGTGATTAACATTTGGTAATTGCTTAAATCTTGACTGATCTTGGGGTGATTCTTAATTATATCTTATGTGATGATATCACATCTTTCTGTTACCCAGAGAAACAGACATACAGGTTTCCTGATTTGCATAATGTTACTTCTGTAATGGTTTTATTCATGTCTGATCTTCTGCATTGTGTGCTTAGTTAAGAGTAGGATGTTCTTCTGTAGCAAACTGTATTGCTATCTTATATCTAGAAATGTCATTTGACATTGTACTTGCAGTTTTTGTTTGGAAAAAATGGTATTTAGTATGGAAAATCATGCTTTATATCTATTAAATGTCTACATTTAGAAGTACAAAACATTAGCAGAGTTGAATAAGATCTTTTCTTCTCTGAATAACTGTATAATGGAGCAGAAGTATGTTTCAATTTCACTGATACCAGATCCATTGCTATTTTTTCTTTTTTCTCTCCATTTAAACTATTCTGTAATTACTAGGAAGATATCACTTACCCATATTGTTGACTTAGCTATATCTATATATTATGTTTGCATATAACCACTTTAATCATACCATGAGAAACATATCCAAACCAGTAAGAAAAGTCAAAGAATGCGTTCTGTTTGAACAACCAACACGGGGACTCCAAACTTAGCAACCTCAAATCAGACTGGCACCAAGACTAGTTAAAATTTACAACATTTCCAAATTTTCATTGCAAAACTAGTTAATTGTTGGGTTGGTCAGGCACCTGAACCTATGGTGCATTTGAATAAAACATATGCAAAATGACCACAAACAAGGTAATGAGGGCATAAAATGAAAAGATTCCTACTGTATGGGACTGAATTTTCTTGATGGCTCTATTAAATCAGTTTATTTAGTTGATGATTTCTAGCACTGTTCTTCTCTCTTTTGATCCATGTTCTCTTTCTTCATAATGAAGTTGATTGTTAAATTTCTCTTCAACACTTTCAAACCATTCCTGCAAAGTGACACCTGCCAAAGAACTCCATCAAGATCCCTGTCTTGTATTGTTCCTTGAAACATCCTTAGTCATTCATTTTATGAGCCCTTAGATTAAAAAAATCTATAAAAAGTAGAATTTATGTATTAAGTGTCTTGTTTTTAAACAGTAAAATCTCAAAGAGTTGATTTTTAAGCTTACCAATATACAGAACTTCTAAATTTGAAGCACCTTAGAATATATCCACTGGCCTATGATTTCTCAAGTGAAGCACAGTAACCTTGTGAGAGAGAGAATTGACTCTGTACAATGTGATAATTATTTTAAGTAAGTTAAACGTACCACACTGAAAGCTGGGCCTTTTCAAAGGGCTAATTGGAGGGTAGTTGATCTAAATAAGACACTAATTGGGAATCATTCAGTAGAGTACATATTATCTGAAATTTAAACTAACTATGGTCAATATTTTAACCTTTTAGATAGTTCTGACACTCTAGTTCTTAGTAGCAGCCATATTTACTCTTAAGACATTTGTTAACTTCTAGATGCATCCTTAAAGAAGAATTCAAAATAAATTGTTAGAGGGATTTCTGAGAGAGACTTCAATAACATGATAATGCCAATAACGGGGGGGAAAAAAGACCTAAAAGTTGAACTGATGAGATAAAGAAAATGAAAATAAAAGCTTTTCTAAAAAAAAAAAAAGGCAACAGTTATTGCTTGCAAAGTACTTTAAGAGTAAGTAGAAAAGTAAGAATAATAAGTAAGAATCAGTGTTACTGTAAACTGTATAACTAATAAATGAATGTTTTGCAGACAATATCTTACTGTGAAAGACATAAGTTGAGTCTTTCCTTAAGTTTGTTATTTAGCCCTTTCTTTTGAAGCAAGCAAACCTAAATGGGGGCTGAAGGTGTTTTCTGTGACTGGAAATTATGTACTCCTGCTTATTCAGTGACAAGGTGCTCTTGTCACATGAAATGTAATCAACTGGATGTTGTTGTGTGTTATTTTTGTGACTGGATAAATATCCACAAGCAGTACATCAAAATATTTGGTTGTTTTCAATTAGGAAATGAACTAGTGTTTCACTAGTAGAAATTCACTAATTTCTTAATCATTGCATTGTCCGTCTGCTGCATTGGTATTAATTGTGATTTGAAATTCTGATATAATTTAACTAAGTTTTACAGGTACCCAATGTCCAGGTACTATTTTTTGATTTTATGAAAGTGGATGTTGAGTAAAGTTGAACCTTCAGCACAGGGCATCTGATAAGTAGAAAAATATTAAATGTATTTATTATTCCTATCGTCGTGTTCATAAAAACTTACCATCTTGGCGTGTTTACACTAGCTGAATATCAATTGCTACAACAACCAGAAGTGATTGAGCAAATCCGTATACTTTTTTCTATTCAAGCACTGAAACATTAAGTGACAAACACTTTTTACTGAGGTAGTATTTTTAGGTAATTTTTGCTCTCTCAAGTAGCTGATAACTTTTGATTAATATTAATTAAAAAAATACCTTTACATGGGATACTAACATACCAAATAGAATAAGAATCAATTTTAGTTGATGATGTATTGAAGCTTCTAGTTAGGCAGCTGTGCTCACTTTTCTAGGAGAGAAATCTGATTTAATTTTTGCTGGATAATATGGCTGTAAAACAAAGGCTCAGTGTACTGCTTTATCAAATTGCTCAAGTTAAATCAAAACTCTGATATGCTAAATTAGTTTTTAAATGTTCAGGAATACTTAAGCATCGTGTATGGTAATATCTCAAGGAAAAAAAAGTAGGCCTTCTCACTTGAGTCATGTTCCATTTACCTTCTGAAAAGACTCTGGCATGCAGTATGCTCCTGTTCATCTAAGTATGTGCAAGGTTGTAAAGGTACTGGGGATTTCTGATTTTACTTCTGCAGAAGTTCAAGCCAGGAGAGCCCTGGAGTATTGCATTAAAGCATTTTAAGTAATTCTTGCCCTCTGTGACTTTTTTTTAGTCAAATTTTCAGCCCAAAATGTTTCTAAAATCTTTAGTGCATAAATATTAGCTTTTGGGTTTCAAACCACCTTCCTTTGCAAACAAGTTAGCTCCCCAAGTATTACAAAAATAAACAAATATGGCTCTAGATAACAGCGCACAGCCTTTTTAAATGTTGTATTTGGTACTTCTGTTGGATGGTGGATTAAGTGACATTTCGAGGGAACACAGCAGGGTATTGCTTCTGTTGTTTGCTGCTATATACAATATGTCTTCTGGGCAGAAATAAAGCTCATTTGAGCAGTGGAACAGTGAGGTTTGCTGGTTTAATAGAAGCAACATGAATATTTTTTTTTGCCTTATTTTCAAGTTTTTTTTTTTTTTATTGGCTTCAAAGTGTTATCTTCTCTTAGGGAACAAATTCCCCTTCTACTATCTGGTTTGCTGTTTTACTTAAGGCAATCCTGAAGCTGATAATGTAGTAGAATCTACTTTTTATTTTAATTAGGATAAAATCATTTCTTAGCTGGTATTATAGTTAAAGGTTGCAAAATAAGTACGTCTGTGATTAGGACAGTATTTTAAAGTATTTGTTGAGGAAATTATTTTCAGGAGAAATGCTGAATGAGTCTTGTCATTTGCAGAATCCTAGAATACCTGTGCACCTGGTCTTTCATACGTACTTCTTATTTTATTTTTAGTTGCATGAAGACAAAATATATATGTATTTGAATATTATAGAGATTTTCTCAGAATTGGAGGTCTAAAATCATTAGATTGTCTTGATCCTACGAACAGTGTTTTCATCTCTGGGAACAGTTGAACATCCTAACCCCGGCAGCAGCTCTAGTGTCTGATACTTCCAGGGCTGTTTCTGGAATGGCTCCAGCATAGCGGTATGCTTCAGCAAAAACTTGCAGAAAACTCTGCAGGGTGTTGGACTCCATGCTTCGCTGTTGAGTCACCTAAAAATTTGAGCAATTTTTAATTCTCATAGTGGAAATAATAATTGCCAGTTTTAAGTCATTTGAATGAATAAATTCTGCCATAATGGTGGAAGCTGTAGCAGATAGTTAAAGCTGAAGTCAAATTCGTAACATAGTAATATTTTTTTTTTTCCTAATCAGGTTGAAGTTGTATCAATATCTCTAAGTAAAAATGATAGCTATCTACAAAACATCTTTTCAGGACAGTGCTACAATTTTATTTGCGTAAATGTAAGTAGTAAGGATGCATGCTTTTAGTTTTGCACTTAAATTTATTAGTAATGGTAAATAATAATTACATATTTGAATAATAAGTTGTTTGTTATTTCTGTGCTCCTGGTGTATCCATTCCGATGTTTGGTGTTTCTGATGTGCACCAAACTAGACCTTTGAGATGCTGGTCCGTTCTTTCTCTCGTGGTTCTGCACTTCCATCAGTATGTTGTTAAACCAGCCATGAATTCTTGAACAAGAGGGATGCAACTGAAAGTAGTTTAAAATTTCCTTTCATAGATACTGTATTGAAGTGAATTGTCTCAAGAAGAGGTATGTCATATGTGTAGTCATCTAACTGTGCATTGCTACTGTGGTCTAAATTAGTGTTTCCCATTTTGGACACGTATGTGCGATGTAATCTGTATTTGGGTCCCTGTATGGGAACAGAAAGGTTTTAGATGAACCATGTCTGAGACCAGTCAAGACCCTTAAGCTTGTTTTATGTATATATTTCTTAAGGGTAATATTATTAATCTTAATTTTTTTTCAAACAGCTATAACTTTACCAGATGAAAGCATTACAAGTATATTAAAACCAACCAACCAAAAAACCCCAAAACCAAAGAAGTGATGTATCTTTTTTGGTAAATAACAGATCTTTGAATTCCATTTTTGTGAAACCATTGTTTGATGTTTTCAGTAATTCTACACATTTATTTTCATTTAGGATAAAAAGTATGCCATTCAAGAAACCCAGCAACTAGTGGATATGTTGGAAAAATCAAATATTCCTCTCTTATATCCAGTTGTCCTTATTTTGGTAGGTAACTCCTGTAAGTTACTGTAGAAAGCACCTAATGAAATATTTTTAAATGTTAGGCTAGGTTTAAATTGCTGCTAACTGAATAAAATTGTAAATTTGAACTGTAAATTGGTCTGTAAAGAGCATCATTTGCACTTGAGCACATGTACTGCATGCTGTCAGAAAATAAACCAACACTAGCCAATGACAATTTATTAGTTATATATTTCTGTGAAAGACTCATTGTGGCTAGTCGTATTGAACTGTTAACTCCTGCTTTGCTGTTGTGCTCCATCTCTGTTGGGGATGCTGCAAATGATGTAGTCTGCTTGAATGCTCAGTTGAAACAGAATTAAGTGGCTTTATTTTTTTCTATGCTGAGGGGTTTACTCAAAGTTTTAAAATTATTGTTGCTTTTATGGTCCAAGTATTAAAAATTAACTTTGAAGTACTTTGCAATATAACTTTAATACATACTTCACTTATTGAGATGTTGTAAGACTGAAAAATCTGTTCTGGTATGTGGTAAAAGTTTTAAAGTGTATTTTTGGCTGAAATTCTCATTATTTGAATATCGCTGCCAGAATAATTTAACAGTTCATGTGGACAACAGCTGAAGGTATACATGACTTATTTTACTCAGATTGTTAAAAAGGAGAAAATATGAGTAGATTTGAAAGTGTCCATGCAGTGCAACCAGATCCAATTAATTCTGTCATTATGTTTTCTGGCTTAATAGGTAGGGATGAGAAGTATTGGGTGGAATGAGTGTCATTAATACCATGTGTCACAAGGAGTGTGCCTCTGGACTACATTTATTATACTCTTCAGCAATAACATAAGATAATATGTTACGATGTTAAAATATAATTCCATATATGAAGCTCTTTAAAAAGGAATGAATAGTTATTTTACATGGGGCCTGAATAGTTTCTGAAGTGCATGGTCTAGTGATCTGGAGGTAAAACTGAGCATTTACTTCTCAAATTTAGGCTTAATCTGAAATTTAAGTGATGAAATTTCATTACTGAGCAAATGAGATATCATGAAGATGAATTACTTTTACAAATGAAAAAGGTTACATTAGGTGGACACCTTTTAATATAGCCTCAGGAGAAAATGATATTTTTAATCCCTTTACTCCAGAGCCATCAGTTGTTCCTGACAACTACTTGAAATTTCCCAAAACTAGACAGTGGGAGAAAAGTCTCATAACTAGGTGGAAGCAGCTACTAACATTTAAAACAGATACACATATATTTGTTAAAAGTATCTTTAAAAAATGAAGTACCCTAACTATAAAAAGGCATTTTATGCTACACTTTCAAATTTTATGGAGTTACCACACTATCTTTTAGAAATAGAAGAAGGAAAAAATAGGAGAACTGGAAGGTATGTTTTAAATGACTAAAGAATTAGCTAAACAAATCATTGTCTCATATTAATCACTGGGAACTATTTAAGTCCTTTAAACTTCTGATCCCTAAAATTCATTACAGATGGTATGGCTGGGGGATAGAAACTTCCTTCAGCAGTCTTTAATTAAATTCAGTGCTGGGTGTCCTCTTCACTGAGGCTTATGAGTGGGATTCTCCTCAGCTTTATTCTTCGCTATATACTTCGTTTAACATAAAACCCAAATGCATTGTTAGTGAAAAGTCCTGTAAGACACACTCTTTTGATGTAAAAGGGCACATTAATATTTCTTAGGCAGATGTGACTCAGAATTTTAAGCAATATGATGACATTTAAATGCATAGGTTTTAGGTACTAGCTGTACAGGAAACATTATTCTTTTCTACTCTCAAAAGTAAAACTGTTCCTGATAGTGAAGAATTGAAAGGATAAATGAGGAGAGCGGCTAACTGCTTCCATTCTAACCTCATAATCAGGAACAGTCTAACGTAGACTTTTGTGTAATTGGAAAGTGCTTGTCTGTTCTTTGATTTCAGGACACGTGTAACTTTTTCTTAACAGTCTGATAATTAAGAGAATCAGTTTTATTTTTCCTTCCGATATTCAGCTTCTTTAGTGATAAAAATGACAGGTGGTATTATTGTACGAGATTGTCTGTTTAACCAGCCTGGGGAGAATTATCCCAGTAAAAGGATGAGCTTGCACTGGACATGATGACTTCTCCCCATATTCCCGCCTGTAAATTGCCACAGATTGCAAAGTCTATCCTTTATCCTGGTGCCTGATTAGAGTTTTTTGGGGCATCTGTAAGCTGAAGCAGCAATTGGACTACTGTATCTGGACATAGCAGAAAAGGGAATATTAATGTTACAGGAGAAATAGGAAGCATAGAGGTAAATTCATGCAGTTATTTGTCTGCATCAAACCAGTATCCTCTCCAACTCTGCTATAACCAGAAGAATCATATTCTTAAACTGACTTTACTTTTCTGAGTAATACGTGTTCACGTTTGTAGATGCTATGAATGGATATTATTTTTATTTTGTTGTTGTTACTTGGGGTTAGAAAGAAAGGAATGCTAGTACTTCAGCTCTGTAGTTGCCACTGTTTGCTTTTCAGTACAAAAGTAAGTTTGAGAAAAATCTCTTTTTAAAGCTGTGGAACAGGTTAATGGTAAATAGGTGTTAGGTTCTCTCAAAATAATAGGTTTTAAAATTTCTTGTAAATAGCTGTAAATGAGCAGTACTTAGCCTTGTTTTGGGTAAAAAATAACAAAATAATGAGTGTTTGAAAATTATCTCTGCCTGTGTAGTAGAAGACAATAGCTTTGCTCCTGGTGAATATGCAGACAGTAAACACCTTGTTTTTTTTTTTTAAAAGGTTTGCAAGGGAAAATGAGTAAAAATCTATTATCTGTCAGGATAAATTGAACATAAGGTAAAAAAGGAACTTGAAATTATTTTTCCAAGTACAGATCTCTGGGGCTACCTTTATGCTCCTACCTCTCTGTAGTACTTACAGATAGGTTTTATATTGATGGAATCATTCAGCCAGAAAAATATTTTCTTTCTTTTAAGGGGAAAGGTATTTCTGCTCTTAATAGATGCTGCAACTTTATATGTACAAATCATCATCCTTAATTTTGGTTTCTACAGTTAATAGAAACTTTGTAAAGTAAACCGATTAAACTGTGGAACATGTAAGCCTTGGGAAAGAGTTGAACTAGTTGATACCTCCCTGGAGATACCAGCTCAGGTCCTGTAAGACCCACCATGTTTGTGTAGCATCCCTGCTGGATATGAGACCTGCCTTTCCCTGCCCAAGAGCTCAGCACAGCTATATCCCTACCTTCTTTTGAAGTAGTTTCTGCTTTTTAAACTTGAAGTGTTATCTTGAAATTAATCCAATGTAGGCAACTAATATGCTATACTGAAAAGGTAGTAAATTCAAAATAGATCTTTAAAGAATGCAGTTCCATTTTGAAAACCTTTTAAGATGCTTAAGAAAACACCTGTATTTCTCTAGTATCCTGATACTAAAAAAAAAAAAAACAACCAACCAAAAAAACCCCTGTGAAAGTTAGATTAGAGTTTAGAAAAGAATGTTGTTTGTTTTCTGATTTAATTAAATATTTTTAATATGCAGTTAGAACATTGTGTTCTGATGTGTTCTGGCGTATTGGTTTCACTGTGCTTTGAAAAGAAATAATTTTCATGTCACTAAATATAGAAATAGTGGAATTCAATAGTAATAGAGGCTAACTAAGAAAAACCTTTATTAGCCTCTATTTTTGTGTGCTTAACACATAAAAATGAGATACTAAAAACTGGCAGTCTAAAATAACACACTATGGAAGAAGTGGAATTTTGGGGTTTTTTTTATTTGTTCCTTTGCAGGTGCACTTGGATATTTCAGAAAATATTTCTTTCAGCATTGGGATGGAAGAAATAACTAGGATCAAGAAATTTGCAAGGGAAGTGAAAAAGAAAAATATTTTGGTTTATGGTCTCCTTATCCAATATAAGGTATGTAATTCTTTTTCTATGTGCAAATTATCTTCTTTTGTGATTTATATGATTAATGATAGAATCTTCATTTAAAACAAAATCAAAGAGAAATAAATGGCATCGAAAAGACTTTTCGGGAAGATTTTTGCCTGTTCTTGTCCAAAATTCAGAAGAGCCTGTAGTTATCGGCAAAAATGTAAGTATTTTGATTAGAGAGGAATAGATGGTAAACGTTTTTTAGAAGCATGCAAAAATGTCAGGGCCGTTTTTCTTTTTGCTTTTCTGCTTTGAAAATTGCTTTTTGCAGCATTAAAAAAAGTAAAAAATAGTAAAAATACATTTGATCAGCGGTTCTGCAGAATTTTACATTCCTTGTCAAAACAGTGTTTGGTATTCAGGTGACAGAAAGGGCATGCCATATAGGTGTTGAAACAAACAGTTTGCAATAGCAAAACACGTCTGCAAAACAAACACGTCTGCAATAGCAGCAAGTTGCCTCAGCTGGAGGCAGAAAGGGTTAGCACTCCAGCATCCTTTGTACTCACAAAAGCTATGTAAAATAAGCCATTTTGCCTGGGAAACATGTTCTGCCAACCAGAAAAGTGGGCTGCCTTGCCTCCAGTGCAGATATAGTCTTTGCAGCTTCTTAACTTAGTCAACAGTGGAGGAAGTAAGATACTCAGTGGAAATTTTAATAAAGAATAATAAATGTAATCTCAACTGATTTTTTTTTTTTAGGTTGATGGGTGTTTGGGTTTATATGTAATTGATTAAAGATGGCTATGGTTATATATCTTTTTCTGGTATGCCAAAGACTTGATTTTCCCTCCAAGTTCTATGGCTTTATGAAGAGCTATGAGTATCAATACCTATCAGTTTATGCCTTTACAGACTTCACATGCCAACAGAATATGAATAATGCTATTATGACATTAGTTTGTCTCTTGTCCGTACAACATACAAGGGCATACAACTATTGTCAATCTTCTTTCTGGTACTATCAAACCCCATTTTTTCCAGGGTGAATTCTGGCTTCCTTTGCTAAAAATAATTTGAATAACTGTTGAAATATAGCTCTAAGAGGCACCTTATAATGGTAAAAAGTAACATTGCAAATATTGCTTTAGTGTAAGTACAGTTTTTTCCTGTTAAGACTTCATTGGGTGTATATATGATTTTATATGCAAATGGATCAAATATACATACATGGATAACAACAGTTAGTAAAGCTGACTGGAAAAAAGGAAAAACTTTTATAATCTTCAGCGGATTTTTGTGACCATGGCACCAAAACATTTTATCAATAACAGGCATGTATAACAACAATGTGAGATCTGAATGGAAATTCTTGATCCTTGGTGGTAAGAGAATTGCAGCAGAATGCTGCCTCCATTTTTTGAAAATAAAAAGCTAGAATGATTATGTAAGACCACTGCAGGCAGAGTTGTCATTTATTAGCATGGAAAAAGTATTACATAGAGTAAAACACTTTGCAAAGTAAGTAAACTACTTCTAGCTATCTTGTTTTAAAATGGCTTTAAAACATCTCCTGCTCACAAAGACGGGGATATAGTCCTGAGTTCCTGCTTGTCAGTGTTTTGATAGATGACTAACAAGTAGTTTATACAGCTCATGTGTACATATGTGATGTATGTATCAAGTTTTATTTTGGCTGCAGATCTACAAAGAATGTAATTGTTTCTAGGTGAAGACCTATGGAAAGTCTTGACATATGAATCTAGAAATGACGTAACCCAAACTTTATTGCTGGTCTGGGGGAGAGTGAGAGGGGGGGCACTGTGAACAAAAGCAATTTAAGTGAAAAGACATCTTTAAAACAGTTTCTTTTTTTTAAATTCCAAAGCATGATTTGAGAATCACCAAGGTATTTTACTTTTAGTACAACCCACTAGCTAATAGGTGAATCCATAGGTGAATTCCATGCTTGAGGATAGAAAGGTGAATTTCATACAGGCATGATGAGGGGTCCAGACGAAGTGGAAACACAAAAAGCACCTGCTGCTATAATGCAGGATACTCAGCCTATTGTCGCAATAACTTCTGTCAGTATCCACTTTCCAGAAGTCTGTGAAAGCTATAGTTTATTTTGGGGAAAGTGATGACATTATTTCACGGAGCTTCCCTGTAGCTGACAGGTTTATATCATCACTACCAGACATGCGTGGTTGGTACACACAGGTTTACTAAATCAAAAGCAGGGATAAAATGTAAGGGACGAGGAATTTATTGAGACACATGACCATGGTAATACTGAGGTGAAATTATTTTACGTTTAGAAGGGTTATATGATTAAGTGGGTGTCATGATATGTTGATATAAAAGAAGATGGGGGCACTCTTTAAGATTCTGCATTAGAAAAGTAAATTTTTTGAAAAAATATTGTTTGAGAGATATAATTGGTTTTTATGTTTTGGAAATGGAAGTGAAAGGCTTTTGGAACCTAGGAGTACATTTTTGACAGTATTGGGGGAGATGTGAAGCGCTAAGATAAAGTATAAGTCTTCATTTTCATTTCTTAAATGCAGTGTTTATTTGGTATTTAGAAAAAGCTATCAAGTACTTCTATGAATATTTGATACTCCAAGAAGCTAATCAGGAAAATTAAAAGAAAAGGCTTTAATGTGCTTTATAGATGACCTGCTTTGTACCTTCCATTTGCTCAAAATGAGTGCATGTTCGCGGCTTGTACACAAATAGTTATTTCTCTCATAAACATCATGCATGGAATTCCAAGTTACTGATATTGATACAAAGATTGGATCCACTTCATAACAGCTCTAGTTTGCATCCTGAAAATATTGTTGATTTAAATTTCACTTATGAAAATATTTTTAAAGACAGTTCTTTTCTAAAACAGTTCCTCAATGTTAGAAATGGTTTACATATTCAAAACACAGAGTGGAAAAGAGTATTCAGTAAACTCCAGAGTCTGAACTTGTGGAGTTAGCTTTTGGGGGTTTTTCAGATGAGTTGAAGGAAATAGCTGATAAGCAAGGTGAATTAAAAATAGGGAGAAAAATCCAGTTTTTACAGAAGATATAACTGGCATATGTTGATGACAATGTTAGTAAAATTCCAACTGTTTTGATTTAATGAGTACTTTACCTTGAAAATAGCAATGACTGGTATGGTGGTATTATATATGAGAATAAGATTTTTTTTTTTAATAGTAGTTAGTCTAGTAGGGTGTAATGCAGAACAGCCAATTCTGAATATTAGGAGGAAAAGCTATAAAAAGAAGCCAAGTTATTCTTAAATAAAAAAACTTTTACTTAAAAGGAGTGTTAAGAGTTGCTAAGAAACCAAAGAATATAAAAGGTAATGTCAAGACATTGCATCCATGCAGGGCTAGAAATATATTAATCTTAAAAGCATTGGTTTATGTCATTCAAACTACAAGACTTGGGAGGGAACCTCAGCTGCATGTGGTAGTTATTTGTTGATCTGTGTTCTGAGCAATGGAATAATACTGAACTTGGGCCTTGATCTCACAAACACATGCATTATTGTCTTTAAACATATCCTAGGTAGTTAATGGTTTTATACTTAAATATGACAGTAATGTTTTTTTTAAAAAAAATACTGTTTTCTCTATTTACTGCTTTTCTCCCTTTTAAAATAATAATGTCCTATGACTGAATTACAAAAAATAGTCAACACACATAAAAAGAAAATATAAGCAGCATTTCCTAATATGGGAGCGCAAATTCAGAAGCTTGTAAAGGTTGCAGTAATAAAATCTTGGTCTAGAAGTTTCAGTAATAACTTTGTTACTTTTCACAAAGAATGAAAAGGAACAATTATAATCCAAACTAAAGCGTGCATGGATGGACATAGGAAGCCACAGAAAGCTTTAAAATACGAAAGTAATACTAATATATCTTGGTTATAGAACTATATTAATTTTAAATAATCCTACTTGAGAGAGGCACTGACAGAACGTTGGGTCAGAACAGCAAATATGTGCTAAGGCTTGCCTGGGGTAAGGTGGCCCCAAATACTTTTGCCTCTGAAACCGCTATTTGATTAAGATAAAGGAACTATTCACTGACAGTCAGAAAAATCAGTCCATACACTAAAAAGAGACAAATGATGCAATAGAATAATTGTTATGAAGCTGCTTGAAACTAAAAGGAAACTGAACTGTGGGTGATTTCTTATGCAAGCATACTGGACATTTATTGTAGTCTTTAAGACTTTTTGAAGACGAGGTCTATCTACAGTACTTGATGGCTCAAGAAATAGTGCTAGATATGTTTTCTGTCTAACTTGTTACACCAAAAAGGTAAACGTTTACAGTTTCTTTTTCATTAAAGACCCCTTAAAAATAGTATTATGTGCAAACATTAAGGCAGTTGTTCTCAAACCAGGGATCACAGCCCCAAATAGGATCATCCAAGTGGCAAAGCAGAAGGTGGTTTGGCAACTAGTGGTGAGATAATAAGCCTGAAGGGCAAATGAAGTAAAATCACAAACTCAAAGTTTGATAACTTGTTGAAAACAAATGAGCCATGCCCTACATGACCCCTGCATGCTTCTTAATTCATTTAATAATCAGCATAGGATTGGTCAAATGATTGCAATCTGATTAGAATGATTGGGATGCTGCCTGGAGGCCTCTCTTTTCTCAAGATGACACTTTTCTTATTTCAGCTGCAATGACATAATGGATTGTAATGAATCTGGAAACCTACATCTATTCATAGAAGTCCTTAAGGCCAAGTAATTACTGTTTAGTATTTTCAAGAGCCAGAAACTGAACTTCTAAGTAGCATGATCCTACAGACTATTCACTCTTTCATCAAGGAAAATTGGGCAACTGAGTAATAAGCCAGAGTGATCTTGCTTGCACAGTGTGGGACAGAGAGGGAAACCAAATCCAGTTTGAAACTTTCTACATGAATAACCTCATAGAAATCAGCATCTGTAAGCTTATTAATACAAAGGCCTAGCAAGTCATTCACCAATAAAATCAGAGATTGATATTTATGGAGGCTGGACACTATTTTATCCTTAATTATTACTACTGTCTGCAATCAGTCATGACTGCATATTTTGCAATAGGTAGAACTGACATGAAAAAGGCTTATAAACATTGACTTCTAAAATAAAACTACAAGTAACTCTTGATGGAATTTTCAGTGAATAAAAGATACAGAACTGAGGGCTCTATTAACTTGATACTCAAGAAATCAAACATAAAACTGTCCTTTTCCCTTGGGAATGGCTCACACAAAAATAGTAAGATTACTCGTAAAGGACAACATTCTGAATGGGCCATATTGCCTTTTATTGCCCCCAAAAGATGGTGGTAGAATTTATGGAATAAAGTGTTTATAGGTGATATTTTGCATATATCGGTTTTCAGCTCTTCAGTAATTTCAGTAATATTTAGCTTATCTTCATATTTGAATTTTGCAGTTGGGTGGAGATTATTTGAAGCAGATTTATTTGCTTTGGTGAAAAAGATTATACTTTCATGGAGAAGAATCATTGTGCTCCATCAGTATTTTCACACACATGAACAATTACAGATAACTTTCTGACCCACCTTGATAGTTTTGTCTTTGATTTTCTTTTGAAATCTCCAACAGCTCATCGTTCATTTGTATATTTTACTGTGTGAATGTGTGGAAATCTTAACAGGCTTTGTTCAGAAAGTGTATGATCAAAAACATTGGTCCATCTGGTTGATTTGATCATCAGAATTTTTTGTCTGTCAGACTTGCTCACATGAAAGCACATTTACAGGAACTTCTGAATATAGCACAGTTTTTAAATATAGATTTAGTCATACTGTTTGTAATAACTGCCTGTTAGCACAACATATTTCTATAATTTTTCATGTTAGTAGTAAAATTGTTGGAGAGTTCTCTTAAGATTTCTGTCAGTGAAATATTTATATTACTTAACTATAGAAAATCAGTTCTAAATTTCATGTTTTAAAGACAGAAAGCTGAGTAGTTCCAAGGAAATACTTCTATGTGTGAATATTTTTTCTGCTGTGTAATATATACAGAAATAATAAACCAGCTAAGTGGCTTTTTATTTTGAACTGAAATCTGTTTGACCAAACCAGCCTTCTGCATCTGTTTTGTACCATTCAAAGCATGTCAAGAAATTAAAAAAGGTCACGTCTCTGGAACATTAGTCAAGAAATATATTAATTCCGAGTTTACCAAAATGTTGGTTAAACTTTGGTCTTTGAGTCAGGAAAGGTCATAAACATTTGAGTGTTAAATTATTTAACACAAAACATGGAAATCTCACTTTTGCTTAAAATGCTCTGGTGCATACTGTTGTGGGAAGCACAGCTGCTGCCTGTACTGCTGCTGATTTTAGTAGATATCCTGAAGCCTGATGCTGGATCATATTGATCAACAAATTGTGATTGTTATTCTTTTTTTCAGGGTTTTAGTGTGTCTACCTTGAATGCATGCATATGTGCTCTTATATTTGCTTGCTCATTTTCTCTCGCTGTCTGTCTCTCTCTGTTGTTCTCTCTCCCTTGCCTTGCCTTGTTTCCCTTCAAGTCTTTCTCCTCTTGTAGCCAAAACAGGTAATAAATTAGTGATTTATTACAACTGTGCAACTTCACTAAAGGCACTCAAATGCCTCAAAATTGCTCAATTTGTCTCTGCTATTACAGCTTCTAGGAGTTTAACAAGCTGCACAGAAAATGATGAGGTTAATGTTTTATGCCTTTTACACATGACCGTTTTAGACTTATTTCAGCTGTTGAACTTATAATTGGAGAAATCAGAGTTCTCCCATCACCTTGTCAGCCAAAATGATTAAGGCATGTAGACTTATCATAAAAGTCATGTCTTCATAAAATGGTCTTTAAACTGCCTTGCTTTTATAGCCCGGTTCAGCCATTCTGGCAATGTTAGTGAATAAAGGTTGCCAGTTGTTTTCTTTGTGGATATTTTAGTTGTATATAATATATTACTCTAAAATAGCTTAACACAATAGAGAATTTTGGGGAACAAGTGAATTCAAAAGGTGAAATGCTGAGCGCTCTAGAGGAAGGGAAAATATGTAATATACAATATAGCAACTTAGAAAAGTGTGTATGTATTCATTGTGCTAGATACTTTAATGTGATAGGAAATGAACATTGAATTGGCACCACTTACAAAACCAAATGCTGTGAGCATCAAATCTGAGTTTCATCTTCAAATCTGTTAGTATGAGTTAATCTGACTTTTTTTCCTGTCTTATGAAAGCAGTGATGTTGACCTGCTATCTCTTAGTGGAAATATATAAACATTTAAGATGATATTATTTTGACACAAAATTTTGTTTGCAAACAAACTGCTTTTGACTTTTTTTCCATTGCTAGCTTGCCGAACAGAAACCTGTGAAGTCCATTGTATCTGTTTACGGACAGTTGCACTTTTGTATTTAGTGCTGCAATTCTTGACTTAAAGCAATGCTTGTACTCTTTTACTGTCTAAGTTGGGCATCAAAAATGAGTCTTCTCACCTTGCTTCTGTGCTGTTCCCTAGAGGCATCATTTAGCAGGTAACCAAAATACTCACCTATAGTACAGAGTACATCTGTTTTTTCTGGCTTAGCTCTGAATACATAAAACAATAAAAAAGAAGCCTACTAAAATTGTTTTGTGTGCCTAAGAGGCATTTTGAAATGTTACCAGCTTGCTGCTGTGTTAATTTCCTAAGGATCTTTTGTATTTTGGATGCACTTTTTTAAAAAAAAAATATGGCTGAAATTTTTCAGATAACTTTTTCCAGTTTCCATGCAAAGTTTAGTTTTATAGGTGAAGTATTAACTCTGAAAATAGGAGTTTATAGAGTCAGTGCTAGCTTGGCTGGTAATGTAGATGTTGATCAGTATTTTACTGTAGAGTCATCTTCTCTGAAAGATGTGTTCTGTTGCCTTATAGGTTTTGTATTTAATCATATGGCAAAGATATGTAACATTTCTGTGGAATTTAGGGTTTCTACAGGCAAAGATCAGTAATTTCTGCTCCATTCATTTACATATCCAATGATAAAGGTATCAGTTGTGCTTTAATTTTTTTTTGTTACTGTGCCATGTAACTTCCTCCTTCAACCATATAACTTCCTCAGTTTGTAGAACATTTTTGTCATTGTATTGGACCAGGAAAACTTACGAAGTTCTTTAGCCATTTAAACACAAGAAGAAATCCGTATCAAGCTGTACATTGTTAGTAACTGAAACCATTCTGTGGCTTTTGCTGCAGTCCTCAAGGAGGAGGACTAAGTAGCTCTTAAAATTTGTGCAGCAGAGGCAGTGGCCATCAAATCTATATTGGGAGTATTAATTTCCACTTTCACCCTCTCCCACTATTTACAAGCAGGAGTCAAGTAATCCAGCCCCAGGCTGGCTTTGGGGGATTTCTTTACAAGGGTTGGAAGCAGTGCTTGAGGTTTCTGTTCGGATTTGAGATATTAAGCCCCAAATCTTATTTGTTGCTTATATCAGATTGTTCATATGAATAAAGTCATCCATTATGGAACATACCCAGTGCTGAAGTATGTAAAAATAATATGTGATATTACGCTTTATGGCAAAAGCCCTGTAATGTCAAGAATGAAAAATGCCCTTTACTCCCCAGCCTGTGCACAGCCTTCAGGTCCCAATGAACTTTTAAAAATTATTTGAGAAGATGGAAATAAAACATAACATGTTTTGGATTGACAATATCGGAAAATCAATAACTTTTGTAGTTTATTTAAAATAAAGTTCATTTTCTCAGCATAACTGATAGAAACAATAGGAAATTATAAACCTGCTTTTGCTACTCTAGATCTTTCCCACCATGTATTTTCTATTGTCTTCAAATGAGACTGCTTCTCTTTTTGATTCTGGGTTTTAAGAAATGTGAATTAATCCAGCCCCCGTTTACTTTCTTCTGTTATACTAGAGCTGTGTTTCTTGACTGCAATAGGATTTTTCTTTGAATGAAAGATGATGCATCCTTACATAGGATGAGTGAGAGCTTTCCTTTTCACACGTTATTATTTCTGCAACTAGTTAAGAATGCTTCTTTTAATACAACTAACAACACTCATAACCTTTGTTACATTCAAAAATGCAGTTAAAAATTGCTAAAGCGATAGCATTAAGAAAACAGAACTGGAAGAGAGCGTCTGACACTGACTTGAGTCCCCTGCTTCCTAGTCTTGCATACTTTTCATTAACCAGTCAAATGCTCTTCCAAAATGAGTTAGGTTTTTTCGCATCCCTCATTCTTACTGGAAGACCGGTTGTGTTTTGTCTCTTCCTGCATTCACAATGCAGTTATATCCTTCTCAGAATTATTTTTATAGAACAAAGAATTCAAGCTCTTCCATCCTCCCTTTGTGTGATATCCTGTCTATCCTAGTAGCTCCTTTGCGCACTTGAACATTTGAGATTTGTACAACTATGTCACTTACCTGTCTCATCTGGAAGTACCTGTTCTGATACATCCCAGGTTTGGGTTTCTTGGGGTGGCCTTTATCATGCTACAACGTATTACCATCAAAGATGGCCATAATGGATCAGATCAGAAGTTTATCTAGGCCATTATCTTGTATCCAACAGTAGCTGTAAGGAAATGCCTAGGAGAGCATCAGATCAGGGCAACCATATGTGACACCTCTAATTCTCTCCCTATGCTCAATTATTGTTAACTTAAGTATTTCCTCAGCCAGAGCTGTTCTTTATGGAAGTATTAGCCCTAATAGATTTCTGTTCCATGCTCTTGTCTAGTCCACTGAGGTCCATGTCAATTTTTAGCATCCACTGTGTCCCCCAATGAACAACTTCATAGACTGGAAAACAAAGAGAGAGAGATGGTTCTTCACAAAATAGTGTCCTAATCATAAGGTCTTGCTTCTGAGCAATAATGGTCTGCTGAGATCCCATAATTTAAAATGTGAGATACACATGCATTATTTTACATTCATTTATATTAAATTTCATTTATCATTTTATTGTCTAGTTACTCAGTTTATAATGGTCCTTCTGCATTTCGTTTTAGTCAGCCCTACCCTAATGAACTTTGTATCATAAGTAAACTCATATTATTGCTTACTAATTTTTCTAGTTCGTTTATGAATGTGTTGAACAACATAGATCCTATAACAGATCCCACCTGAACTGTGCGGGTTCTGTCCTGAGAACTGACCGTTTACTCCTACCCTCTCAAGTATTTGTCCATGTCAGGACTTCTGTCTTACATCATGGCACCTTAGTTTTCTTAAAAACCTTTGGCAGGGAATTTTGTTGAAATTCTTGGAAATCCCAGTAAATTTAATCAACTATCACCCACTCTTTTGAAGAAATCCAGTAAGATTGCAAAGTAAAACTTCAAAAGAAAGACACATTGATTCTACCATCATTTTTAACTTGCTGTCCACTATTACTATCCAGTATTTCATTTTTTGTTAAATTGCCTGATACAGGCTTAAGGCTTTCTATTCTGTAGTTCTCTGTATCTTTCCAGATTTTTCTTGTTTTAAATTGGCAATTACTGCTGCCCAGTTGTGCCTACTAAGGCAATTTTTAAACTAGAGGTTATGCACTACCGTTAGGAGCTGAGCTTCAGAACTGTTGGGTGAATGCCGTATAGTCCTGAGGATTTGTTACATTCCTCTTTAATTTCTTCCATACCTTTTCTACAGTTAACTGCAATTTTACAGGTTATTTGGCTGTTAACAAAGAGGGGATCCAGCATGTGAATTTCCCCACACCAGTTCAGAGAATTAATTTAGTTTCCCTGCAATTAGCTGTGTCTTTCCTGAGCGCTCACTGTACACATTGATCATCAGTTGGCCCTACAGACTCTCTGGCAGACTTCCTGCTTCTGGTGTGTATGAGGAAAGATTTACTATTGGTTTTGATTCTTTTTGCAAGTTCTCTTCAAAATCTTTTTTGTTTGTTTGCCTTACTGTGTTTTTATATTTACTGTGCCAAAATTTCTGATTCTATTTTTTTTTATTTGGGCATGTCTGCATCTTTTTTTGAAGGATGCCTTCTTGTTCTTACAACCTCTCTTATCCTGCTGTTTAACTATACTACCCTCTTTCTGCCTTTACTCGAGCCTTCGAGTGCTTTGTGCTTTCAATATGGTCACCCTTAGTAGCTTCCGTATTTCCTGTGAGGATTTAATTCTCTTAGCTGCTCATTTACCTTCTTTTTAACAAGTTTCCTCAATTTTTCATTATGCAGTTTCCATTTCTGTCCCTTTGGTGTTTTATGTTCAGTATATGTAATCCAGGCTCTCTTCCTTAGCTTTGATCCACTCTGTGACAGATCTGTATTCTAAATTCAAAATATAATACAAAACATTGTTTCTTCTTGTGTCCGTTTGATTTCCTTACTCTCTTCCCCACTCCCACATCTGCAGTTTGTTCTGTCTGTTTTCTCCCTCAGTCTGCAATGTTGCCCTCCTCTTTCTTGGCTTTTGATCCTGGCTCTTTCAGAAGCCAGGACCTTCATTCTTCTTGTAGGTCTAGCTGCACTACCTGATTCTTGTAAGATTTCTTATATTTTGACCTGTTTCTTTTCTGTTTGCTGAGACATGAAACCTATCTTTCAGTTCTGTTTCTCTCCTATTACCTTTTTTCTTTCTCTGCTTTGTCTTTATTGTCCTATGCTTCTGTGGATCTTCCTGCTCCTATTGTGGCCTGTCACTGTGGGATTGTTATTCAGCAGATGTTTGCAAATTCTGTCTTATCTAGGCAGGCTTTCTTCTTTCTTCAGCCACAACCTGATGTACTAGCTGAATCTTCCCTTCTGAGATTTCTAGTACAATGTATTTCATGCAGACTGACTATTCTTCAGCTTCAATGTGTGTTTCTTTTTGCCGTGAGTATTGTTTTCAACTCATGCATATCTCTGTCTTTATAGAGAGATGACAGAGAAACATTCTCATGCAAGCTCCCTTGATGTCTATGAACAGCTCCTAGCATGCGCTCATACCCTTGTCAGCCATGGTTTCTCATCTAGCCATTTGCCTCGTGTTATCTGTTCAGTTACTGCATGCAAAGGTGCAAATATGTCCTTGCTCCTTCAGCATTGCTTACCCATATTTGCACCAAGCGGCTCACAGACCTTGCTGCAAGCAGCATCTAATCCAATCAACCAACAAGCAAACAAATTCGCTTACAGCCAGTAAATACGTGTTGTTTCTCTTCACCAAGGATAAGGCCAGAACAATCTCTGAGTGCATTCTGCTGCTTGCTTCTGGTTGCTGAGAGCTATTTACTTTATAACATTTAAAGATAATAGGAGCAAATCTTGTGGCAACTTCATCTCGCTAACGTTAAGTCTCTAAACATTTCTGGTGGCTTTCATGTAAACATGTTTTGGAACACCTGGGTATGAAGATATGTTCATATCTCAAGATGGTGTGAGATGCATAGCGTTTGAAGTTAGATTAAACTCTACTGTGAAAATTCTCTTAAGACATGGAGATGCATGAATTTAGGATTAACAGAGGTAGAATAAGGTATTTTTGTATTTTTATAAAAAAAAATACTACATTCAGAGAGACATGTAGATCATAGGAAACCTCCATGGGTAGTGATTTTCATCTGAATTTTGTTGTGAAGTAATTTCTGAAAGTTATTTTCCTATCATATTCCTGGATTAAAAAAAAGGTGGAAAATGTCTCCATTATAGAATTTCCAGCATTCACAGTCTGAACTAATTATATTTGATTTTAAAACATTCTTTGAGCTGTTGTTTTCCTAACCCATTTTTTATTTATCCTCCTAAATAATATTTTAACTATATTCTAAGCCTTACAGTGTAATTTCCCACCAGCTCAGAAAAGTCATACTTTCTATTGAGAGGCAGAGCCCATTACTTCACAATGTGCTTAAATAAATCTGTTTGATTTATAACTGTTTTGATCTCTGAAGTTTCCACCAAGCAGAATCTTTAAAAAAAAAAAAAAAAAAAGGGATTGTTTACCTTTGAGTTTGATTCAACCTGTGTGGTACTGGCAGCAGTGTTGAATACTCATTTTTGGCAGATCCTCTGCCTTCAACTTTTTCCCTGACTCAGTTTTTCCATTCTCATGCAGATATGTGCTCAAGTATCTCTCACTTGTGTATTTAATTCCAGTGTTCTGTGCTTAAATTTATCAGACCAGGTATTGAATTTTGTAGGCAAAATTTTTAGCAAAACACCTGAGAGACAGAGATAATATATGATCTCTACTTAAACGACAGCAGTAAAATGAAGTATGCTTTGTAAGCCTGACTACACACAAACTTTTATGTCCACTCACTCCCTGAACTGTGCAATTTTAGAAGCTTCTCCCTGTCCTGTGAGATCTTTCATTATCCAAAATGAGGTAAAACGGCTTCAGAGCTTTCCTTTGACTAGATCAGATACCAGTTCCATAGTTCAGCTTTTGATTTTTGTCTTCAAAGCATGCTCTGTGCTTGCAATGTTCAAGGCACAAAGATTAGTCTGTGGAATTATGGCATAACTGCCATTACGAGCTCATGGAGTTTATGAACCAAAATTGTTGGTGTTGTCACAAGGGACAGCATGTGCCTTTTCCTCTGAAGTCAAGAGTAACCTTCCTCCCTCTTTTGATTCTGCTGTTGGAGGGAGAGGGGGTGTTAGTTCCTTCTGTAAAAAGTAAATTACTTCTTTCAATTACTTTACACTTCAGAGAGTGCTGAGGGAGCTGGCGGAGGAGCTTGCCAAGCCACTCTCCAACATTTATCAGCAGTCCTGGG
>NW_008795527.1:5907757-5916746 GCF_000699145.1 Aptenodytes forsteri
ACATGAGGAAAAATTTCTTTACTGAAAGAGTGGTTAAACATTGGACCAGGCTGCCCAGGGAAGTGGTTGAGTCCCCATCCCTGGAAGTATTTAAGACATGTAGATGAGGTGCTCAGGGACGTGGTTTAGTGGGCATGGTGGTGTTGGGTTGACGGTTGGGCTCGATGATCTTAGAGGTCTTTTCCAACCTTAATGATTCTATGATTCTAAGGACCACCCTGTCTGGGTTGGGGTGAAGCTCCCTCTCTTGTGCTGGCTCCTGGTCATGTGCACCTTTTCCTCATTCTGTAGATAAGAAATTTTAATTAAAACATTTTTTCTTCTCTACTAGATGTATATGTTACATAGTGACATAACTTTTGGAGGTTTAAGTCCTTGTTATGTAAGGTATGGGACAACTGGGCAAAACATGATGCATTTACCCAGAGTAGGGATGAAATGTCCTGAATTTTGTTTCTAAAAGTAGTGGCAGTAGCTGAGGAGGAGTCTGCTTCTGGTACTTTGTGTTTGGGCAGAAGAAAAACTGAAGCAAATGTATTGATGTTTCAGAGTTTGCATTTATTTCTTGGATTTTTAAAACCATCCATAAAATGCTCCAGATGCTTGCGTTAGACAGGAATGTAACTGTTATTTTGCTTCCTGATGAATAATTAACACACTGAAATGATTATAGCCTAACGTAATTACATTCCTGCAAAGAGATTGAAGTATCGAGGTTCAAATAAATGCATACTACTGCAGATAAACCTTGCTGAGTTTGATTTTTCAGAATCTGTTGAACAGTGGTTGGTATGAAGGACCTAGTTATCTGAAAATTTGATTGGAAATGGTTTCCAGTGAAAAGTTTGAATTCAGAGTATTTTCAAATTATGTAAGGCGGAGCATACTATGTTTGTTCTAGATAAAAATGTTTTATGCTGAAATGCTTAAATAATGTTCATGTTATCCATCAGGAAAGAAGAAATTCTTGATATTATTAGAAACCCATGAGGTGATGGGGGTCTAAGAGGGGAGATATTTTAGGATAGGAAAGGATTTTGTGACATGTTTTCTCCCAGACTGCTTGTTCATTTTGTTATGCGGTCCTGCAAATGCATCTTTAGGAGAATTTTAGTGTACCAGCCGATACTTTATCACATGCACATTTTCAGGAGCACAAAGGTAGGTAAGGCGAATTATTAATGCTATATGTATAATCTAGTAAATTTGTATACAGGTGTTTGATCCCACAGGAGAGGGTGAAGTAAATGAAACTCTAAACACAGCATGGTTTTAGGTTGGTCATCATGGGAGACCCGTGTAAGGCTGTGGATTGCTTCTAAGATTCCACACTGTCTCTGGCCAGACAGGTTTGGTCTGGCAGAAACCATGCCATCCTCTGCGTGCGTAGAAGTAGAAGATCAATTTATGATTACTCTGGTACTGTGAGAGATGTGCAGTTTAGAAGCTCTTTACTTTCATGAGCAAAGTTGAAGTTTCAGTGAGAGTAATCGCTTTTTAACTAATGGATATGCTCAGAGAATTGCAGTCTATAACTGATAGCTGCTTAGTTTTGAACTGAGAATAAACCTTCAGCAGCTTTAAAATTGCTTTAAAACTAACATTTCTGCAACAGGACTTAACTGCTAAATTGTTACTAAGAGTTTACTGGTGAAAACCTGCTTTTGAACAGCGATCTCTGCTTGGTACTAGTTATGTGCCTGTTTTAAAGGAGAATTTTGTCAGTGCCTTTGTGTCTGACTCAGGTGTTTTAAAGGTAGTTTGCCCAGATGTGTCTTGAGATACAGCGTAGCTCAAGAGTAAATTTTAAGCCCATTCTCATAAAGCCACACCAAATCCTTGTTTAAAAGTTATATCAAAAGTGGCAGCACTCTACAGTCTTCTATGAAAATAATTTGAACTAGGATTTGTCTAGAAGAAATAGCATGGAGACTTAATCTTTTATGGAATAATATAAAATTTCTTCTGCATTTTCTGTTTCTAAATCTTTTGGGGAGGAGATAAGTCTGCTTAGTTTATAAAACTTCAAAATGTTTTGGAGTGATTTAGTGCACTCTTTGGGAGCTTCTGAAGTTCCATTAAACATGTTTGTATGTCAAAATTCCACTTATTGAAGCTTATTCCAAAACCAATTTTAAGTAGTTACCTGTGTTGCTAAATAACAGCTAACCATGCATTTATTACATCTAGTTGATGTAAGATATTGCTGATTAACTTACTGGTAACTTACTGGCGTGTCACAGGAAGAGAAGGCAAATGTCACGGTAATTTTGCAAATTTTGCATAAATCTTGCAAAAGATACAAAATTTGGAAAAGATAACAATTATAGTTGTCTGTAGGTGCAGCCTCTTAGCTTTTTAACATTCTACTGAAAGCTTAGGTGACTTGATGTTTGGGTTTTCTTTTTTTTCCCCTGATGATTGAGAAAAGTGCATTTCACTACCAAGAATCATCCAACAAATGTTAATTATGTTTTTTCTGGAGCTTATTGAACAATTGGCCTAGTGAACTCAGATGATTTCCTTGTTTTCTTTAATTCCATCTCTCTCTGGTCAAAGTTTTGCTTCAAGATACCTTGCCACTCCACTTTTGCAGACATGAAATGGAAAAACATGGCTTTCTATCACTTGGATAAATTCATCTTCCTAAACAATGTAATCTCTTTGCTGAAATAGTTCATCCCAAGAATGAGAGTGGGGATAAAATTCAGCGGTGTAAAAAAGTAGCTGCTGAAAGTTTCTAATTAGTCTAATAAAGCTTTTCATAGTCAGGTTGTGTGTCAGACATAGCAATTGTGAAGCCATGCAAGTTGGTAGTTCTGTCAGCTGTAGTGATGCTTTTGTTTTTAACAGGGTTTGTATGTCTAGTGGAAGAGCAGGTTAGATTTCATGTGCCAACAGCTCCTTGTAACTGTAAGAGCTTGAAACTGGTCTATTTCTAAAAGAGATGGATTTGAATGTTCAGTGCTGAACAAAATCAGTGGTTAATATTTCTTCTTCATACATAGAAAGTTAGAAATTAGAGACAGAAAAAATGATCAGCCAGCCTCCTCCACTCTACATGCAAGATTATTCCTTTAAGTAAACATTATTGTCTTTGCCTTCCTTCTGTTTTGGTTTTAGTACCTTTATCCATCTTGCGTAGGTGACTTGATATAGCTCATCTGAAATTCATATTTGTTTTGTATACCCATCTATTTCAGCTTTTCACTGCTTGGCAAAAAATGTTATGTAATTAACTCCGGATATTTTTTCCTCTTCTAATTCTTTCTGGTATGAATTAGGCTGTACTCCGCTTCTATTCAGCAAGGACATATTTTGTACTAATTAATATTACAGCATTAAGAGAAACTGCTTGGAGGCTCACTGGCTCAGTGCCTAATTACCGCCTACATATTCTTGGTTAAGTGGGACATGAGCAATATCTTTTCAAACACAGACATACAGAAATGTTCAGGGTTGTTATTAAAAAGCAACCTTTTTTCCCCTCCAGTTGTCTGCTCACATGCTGTAAATATGCAAGAGCTGCAAGTAAGTGTTTTCTAGAAGCAGTCTATCTCTGTTTAAGACAGTACTTGCCAGGATAATTAGGGATGTGAAAGATCAGATTCCCTTGTGATGGGAACATTGGGCAGAATAGCTCAGAGTGCTAATTTATAGCATGAGCTTTATCATTTGGTGCTTTGGTGTTAATTAGTCTTGGCTAATACACTTCTATGGTATTGGTCCAATGGGCTCTTTTTGTTACTATGATTTTATCATTGGTAGCAGCATGATTATTATTTCTACAAGCTTTAGTGAGCAATGTAAGCAAGTTGATATCCTTAGACATTGTGTTTAGTCTAAATTTATCTCTAGGATTTGACTTTATTTGGTAACTAAGGTAAGTACAAAATGAATGTAAAACTGACCAAAAGCTTTCTCACTTAAACATAGGACGCTTTTGCTAGGTAAGATTAGGAAAAACTCTTGGCTATGCATAAAGATGGTTCTCCAATTAAGAAAGGAATGTTCTTATTTGTATAGTTCTCTTAGCAGATGAAAGCAGATTTACTGTATGCAGTGTGGTTTGGGCTGTGTGGTTTGTTCACTTACTTAGCAAATACTTGTAGCCTGTCCTAACATTGTTTTGCGAAAAGTGATCAAAATCCTGTTTTCATGTTCATTAGGCATACTTTCTTATGTATCAGATTATCACCATCTCCTATGAAGCCACTATGAAGTGTCCTAGCTTTCTAGCTTCTGTTCCCTCATAGGGATCCTTGATAGAGTCTGTGCTGATGGACACTGCTTCCAGTCTGAGCCATGAGCTAGGCTGGGATTGGAAGATACAGTAAATGAATTAAATTTTATTTTAAATTCTTCTTTCCCACTTTAATGAGGAAGATAAGCTGCATCCTGGTAGGGAGGGTCAACATAATATCAGGAATATCTTTTCCTCTCTTCCTGTAAGCATTAATCCAGATTTAGCCAAGTGATGCAGCTATATAAACTTTCTCTTCTTGTACACACACTGTTGATGCTAGCAAAAGCTACAGCCCTGAAATTTGCAGACATTCCTCTGCACTCATCATGGTTTATTGTTCCTGGGTTCCAGCTTTCCTGATGGCTGTCACTTCCACAAGGCCTTTGACTAGACCCCACACAGGCTTTGTTTTGGAGTTTTTTCACAGGGAACACGTTGCAGCTCATTGCGCCCATTTGGTGCTGTCATACAATGTGCAATAGTTGAGATGGGGTAGAATGATTTTGGTGTGCTCACGCTCCCCCTCAGCTTGGGCACCTGGTGCCAAGAAGAGACATTTTAATTGGAGGGGAAGAAAAAAGGCAAGACAGGAGTAAACATTGCAGGAGACTGAAAGAAAAAAGGCTGGGAGCAGGGCAGCAGCAATGAACTTAGCTTTTTATGGCACAGGTGGAGTAGATTATGGGGTCCATGATCACTTTACCAGTCCTAGTAGTCTGCAGCACTTGTCAGGGCTGTTCCCAATGGGTCTTGTGGGATGAAAAGGTGAGTAATCGTATGGTATTAAAAGGCTTTATGCAAAAGTATCCTGAAATAGGCTGCGGAGAGAAACCTTAATTATTGGAGTTCTGACATTTGAGTGAATCCTTGTATTTTAAAATAGAAAATGTATATAGTGAACAGTATATTTCCTCTCTATTTTCTCAAAAAGTGATCTAATATAAAATTAGTTATCAACTGGCTCAATTGAATGTAGACAACTGCCCACAACTCTTCCACTGAGAACAGGAAAGGCATTGCAATGTCCACATGATCTCTGCATGCGAGAAGGCTCTTCTACCCCTACTGAAAGAATTTGGAAACTTTATCAATAAGTACTTCATAAATATAGATGAAAACAGTACTCACATTTTTAATCTTTCTAGGAGATCTAAAGCATTTAAATTTAAATTTTCAGTTCAGATGATGTATCCCCACTTGGCAACTGTAAAATAGGCCTTCTTTTTAATATTCACTCCAGGGATATAGTGAGCAAAATAAGATTAAAGGTATGATTTTAAAATAAGATAAGAGGTTTCTGAGGGTTGTGCTTTGTAGACATGTTTGGAAATATTTGCTCTAATCTACTGAGACAATGTTTTACTACATATGAAAGATATCTTAAAGATGTGATTTAGGACAATGAACGTGCATTTTATATAAACATGTTTTATCCAGTAAAGACCAAGTGTTACCTTGAATTGATGAATTTATTATCATGACAATAATATAAATCATAGGAAAGAGATAATACAGGCAGAGAAAGCCAGAAGGATTAATCACTACAGTCCAGAGGTAAATTATTTTATATAGCAATGAAATTTTATAATGCAGACTGGATTTTTTAACTGTCTGAGTATAAAGAAGTGTTGATTTGCAGTCCCTGCAGCATAAATAGTACATTTCTTCATCAGTCAGAAATATTTTTATTACTATAATTATACTCAGAGGCAATAGGATTTTAGGCATCTGATTTTATCCAGATGATAATTATATATTTATTACCCAAGTTTCTAATGTTTATTTTGAAATGAGACATTCCTACGCATGCTCATGCGTGCAGGAACACTCAGGGCCTACAAGGAGTTACAAGTGCACACTGTATCAAAGAAACATGGTGGTGTTCATATTTTTTTAAATAGATGAAACGTCTCACTTTATAAACTATCGTTATTTCCTAGATGGATAAAATATTTTATTATTGTTAACAGTATCTGTTCATCATGACATATTGAAGGGTAAAGTGGGAGCAACTGCAAAACTGTTCTTATTTGCTCATATATATAAATATAATGCTCATACAAACTGTATATATAAATAAAAGTACCAGCGATGCGGATTATGTTCTAGTTGTTCCATCCTTCCCACTTGCTAGAGATTATCAGCATCTTTCAGTAGAGAAGAAACTAGGATGCAATGTTTTCAGTATAAGCAAAGAGGAAGAAAGAGCTCTAGTAAAAATTCAAGTAGCAGAAAGGAGTTTTAAAAGTCAGAAAGAACATAGTGTTCTCTTCAAAATTCTTGTGAAATTGGCCTACCATGATCCTTAATTTCTGGGCTTTTTTTCCACCTTGGAATCAACATCAGGATCAAGTTAGCAAATACTTAGTGGCTTCAGCTGAAGCATTTTAGTTTCTTTGACTGCCCTCATTGAAAACACGATGCAATGATGAATAGCAGTTTTTGAAAATCAAGTGAAGTTAATTTGTAAATCTCTACACAGACACTCTCTTTCAGAAATATAGTGGCCTGGGGCAAGTATCCGTGGAGGAGTGGAATGCGTATGGATTCACAGCTTTAGTTCACAAGATCTTAGTGTGATTCTGCATTTTTCTCCAACAGTGTTTATAGCTTTTAAGTTTATTGTGCCTCTCAGAGTTTTTGAACTGTTCATTCTATTAGTTTTTCCTTCCCATACACTGGAATACATAAATAGCCTTCTGCATAGCTCTTTATATATACTATTGGAATCATTAATGCTTTCATTGTAAATGAACGCTATTTATGAGATACTCGTAGAGTGATTTATCTCTTTTCAAGTATCAACAAGCTATCAGGTTTAGAAATAAGCATATTTATATTCCTTTCTCTGCATCTGTGATTGATGACAGGACCACTGATGCTGTGCTGTGTGTGGGGGAACACATTCTAGGGAATGCTGTGTATGGCCAGATCTGGAGATATAGATCTCAGTCTCTCTGTCACCTTTTGTAAGAAGATCTGGGAGGAGTGCACACACTGGATCAGATTTGAAAGAAAGAAAAAGTGGTGAGGAATTCTTCATCTTAAGCTTGAAGTAGACGAAAGGTTCTACCCCATGCTGAGCTTTTAGGCTGAATAGGGTGGGGGTTTTTACCTTGTATTATTTTGATTTATTCCATCCTTTTGATACTCCACAATCATAGTCTTTAAAGAAAACACTGTTATTTTAAAATATATTCTCTTTGTGGCATGCAAATTAATTCTGCAGTATTTCAGAACTTATTTTGGTACCTTATTCTAGTATGTATGAGTGTACATAAACAATGTGGGTTTTGGTTAATTATATTCAAGAAAGCTGAATTTAAAGTAGGCTGGATAGGAGCCTGGAACCTAGGAGTCCTTCTAGGAGAATAGAGGGTTTGTCTGCATGTCTGGTTGTGAGAAGCAGGGTTTAGTTAGTGTTATGGTCCATGTTGCCATAGTAATGGTACTTCAGTTTTTCAGCAATCTTGTTTGTGGATAGCTCAGGAGCAAGCATTTGGACTCGAGGACACTGGAGATTTCCTCCAGTTTTATGCTTCTGTTTAAGAAAATGGAATGCCTAACAGCTACTCAATTATGAAAGTGATTGTGCCAGACTACTCATCATATTTCACTGCATATGCATGTTAAAAAGCATTTCTCAATGACTGATGATGGTGTTCAATGGAGACCCAATTATTATCTGGGATGATGAGGGAAAAATAATTTCAGTGTCAATTAACCAAGTTCTGCAATGACGCTGGTATATCCTATTCAAAAGAGAAAACTTGCTGTGCTTGCAGACTGGTTGATAATACTGTAAAAATTGAGATTAGCAAAGTAAAATTCTTAATTGGGAAGAAAATAGACTTCATTATTAATGTTAACAGCATTTTAATGCAAGATTATAAAGGTGAAATAAAGCAATGGAAGGGCTATTTACTACTTTAAAATTGCAAAGTAAAATTATAAAACCCAAGTCCATTAAAATAAATATGCAGGTTTGCTAAAACTTGCAAGAATAAGAAGCTTCTGCCTTACGAATCATAAATGATGTTTCCTGGACAACTTTATTGCAAAATTCTAGTTTTATACTGTGGTACACCAGAACAGGGCTTGGACAAACTTTAGTTATGCATTGCTGCTTTAGGCTGGCAAAATAGAAATGTTTTCAGGCTGTTTCCATGCTTGAGCAGAATAGAGGGTGGAGCCCCAGGTGGGTCATTCCAAAATAATCAACTGGTATTAGTGTTGTAGTACATTAGCATAGCTGGCAAACATTAAGTATATTAATGGTATTTTGCCTCTTTTTTTGCTTTTGTTAAGTTTTAACATTAGTATAACAAAGGGAATCTCTGTGGAATCATAATATATTATATTGCTGTATATGGAATATACTGCCAAGATGTTCTGCTTGTACCATCATAGACTAATAAAACCTTATAGTCTTTGTCATTGACTTCAATGCCAGTGATCACTGTCCCTCAAGCAGAAATTCCACTGGAGATTTCATGTGTAATGTGAAAGTCTCCAGTTTCAAGACCTGATCATTTCATATTGCTTCATGTAAGAAAAAGATATTTTCCATATAGAGTTACGTACATTGACCTCGGTGCCGGGGAAGATTATGGAGCACGGATTCGCAGGTCCTGCTTGACCAACCTGATCGCCTATCGCCTTCGGTAACCCGCCTAGTGGATGAGGGAAAGGCTGTGGATGTGTGGATGTGGGACTTCAGCAAGGCCTTTGACACCGTCTCCC
>NW_008795527.1:5917996-5939521 GCF_000699145.1 Aptenodytes forsteri
TGGTTTAGTGGACATGGTGGTGTTGGGTTGACGGTTGGACTTGATCTTGGAGGTCTTTTACAACCTTAATGATTCTATGATACGCTATTTAAAGACTATGGTTTGCAAAATGCCCTCAGATCTTGATTATGACTTTGCCCATGCTGGGCTAGCCCACCTATTTAAAGACTATGGTTTGCAAAATGCCCTCAGATCTTGATTATGACTTTGCCCATGCTGGACTAGCCCACTGTAACTGAACATAATTATAGGCACCAGAAATTTATTGTATGGTGAAATCATGATGCCAGCTCATGGCAGAAGCCTTTGACTGTGTCTCTGCATCCAAAAGTTCTGCACGTGCTGTATGCTTCATCCCATGTCCCAGGATGATGCAGTCCCATCCAGAGGTTCTGGCACCTCTAGGTGGTGTCAGACTAGAGGCAAAGCAGCAGAGACTCCTAGAAGACATCCCCTCCTCAGACTACAGTGCCTCCGTGAGGTCTGAAGTCAGTTCATCTGGGGTATACTCATGGAGTAACTATCATGGATGGATGAGTAGAGCCACATTTCCTTCTATATTGGTCACTGACAAAGTAGTGGTGCGAGGTCAGAATGGATAGGAAACTCCTGATGGCTTTATGGCGGCACTTTTGTGTAAGCAAGGACAGAAAGACACAGAGCAGAAACAGGAAGAGAAACAGAAATAAGGCTTGACTCCACATATGAGGCTTATAAGGGAGATGCATGTCACTGCCCTTGCCACCTAGCATTATCATGGGTGACAGACAAAAGGATGACAAAGTGCTTCCCAGGGTACCCAGTTGAAATATCTGCTCTTTGGAAACCAAAGATTTATGGGATAGCTTTCCTTTGAACTGCTGATGTGGGAACACTTGATCTGGGGCTCGGATTTGAACTAGTCTGAAGTAAAATCCCCAAAATGTGTATTGTGTAATCGCAAGGTCTTCAGCAGCAACTGCATCATTGTATTGATCTGCTCTTACTGTGCTGCCCTACTTGGTGAAGAAGTCTGAATTTAGGAAACCCCAGGAGCTATTCTTTTCGTGGGTTCCTTGGGTTAAAATATTAACCCAGGCCTTCCTATGCCTGGGCTTCAGCTGTCTGTCCCTCCTGCACTGGAAAGCAGCAGGCAACTCTCTTCTCTTATTTTGTAAGCAAATAGTCCCTTTCCCTTAGCTCTTACTGTGCTGCCCTACTTGGTGAAGAAGTCTGAATTTAGGAAACCCCAGGAGCTATTCTTTTCGTGGGTTCCTTGGGTTAAAATATTAACCCAGGCCTTCCTATGCCTGGGCTTCAGCTGTCTGTCCCTCCTGCACTGGAAAGCAGCAGGCAACTCTCTTCTCTTATTTTGTAAGCAAATAGTCCCTTTCCCTTACTCTCAGCAGCCCTATAACAGCTGCCTGCCTTTCTTCCTTGCCAGGCAACCTTCTCCCCTCATTTTGTCTTTTCAGTACATGTAATTATCTTTTCCTTACTTTCACCTGCAGCAGCATCATCCTTTTTGTAAGCAAATAGTCCCTTTCCCTTACTCCATTCAGCAAAGGAATTACCTGTTACCTTTATTATTTACTCTAAATGATCTTCATTTCCCTTACTTTCTTACCCCTGCCCAGAAGTTTCCAGTCAGCTGAGCCGAGGCGGTCTGGAATGGCTGGTTTGGTCAAGTGAAACCTAAAAAGCCTGGATGCTGCTAGGCTAGAGGCTGCATTTAGGAGATGTCTTCCAGCCCAGTGAGCCCCCCCATCTGACTGTTCTTTTACCCTCCATGACCCTCACAGAAGGAGTCTGTCTCCCTCGACAGCATCTGGTGCTTAAACAGTTGTTCTGTAACCCTTCCAAGGGATCCTGTGCCAGATGGCAGGATCTGCAAAATGGATCCGTGTCACTCTCACTACTTGTTATTGGACTTGAACACAAATGTAATCTAAATGAGAACAGCATTAAACACTTTGCATAGTGTACCTTTTAGCTAATTTATTCTTTTGCTAATTGGGTGAACTCTGGATCAAGATTTTTATATTGTAAGTAATAACTGCCAACTCTTACTTTTATTGCTTTTTATTGCCTTAGGCGAATATATTATTTTGATATTGAAATAATTGGCAACAGAAAGTTGCCAGTTACTAGAAAAATTATAACAGTGAATCATCAAGTCAGACAATCAGTTGTTATAAAAAAAGGGGGTGGGGGCTGTAAAAGACCTCCAGATGTTATTTTGTTCAACAGAAAATATCCTGAGCAGGCTGGCCCAAACAGGTAGTATTGCACAAATATTGATAATTAGAAACACTTCCTGACATATTCCAAAGTGCAGTAAGCACTCTCCACCAAGTACGTATGGTAATTTGAGCTATTCTGCAGCGTACCCAATAGCAGCAAAATCCAAAGTGGAGCTGGTGGTTCCATTTCAGTGCTGTTCACATACTTTTACAGTCAGACAAGCAGACTACACAGACCCAAGTTGCCTAGCAGATATCTGGGGTTGTGCTTTGCTAGTGTAGTTACAAGGAGGACAACACTGCAGGTAGTAAAGGTCCTGTGTGCCTAAAACTGAGTGCAAAGCAAACTGTGATGGGAAATGCTTCACAAAGTTAAATTCATCATTAAAAAATTTTATGTAGATAAGGATCATCTCTTGGTAGGAACAGACTTCGTCATCTGTTTTTTTCATGGCAATTTATTTTGATAGTCTGAAGATGAAAAGAATATGGAAACAATAAGCATTGTTATTGCTATGTAGTATTTTGGTTATGAAATAGATAATGTTTTAAAATTGGAAGTGATGGGAATGCACTTAGCAAAAGTGGGAATGCACTTAGCAAAAAAAAAAAGGCATTTTATCACAGTATGCACTGAAAGTTAAAGCCAAATGATGTTAACATAGCAATTTTGTATAGTTTTATACAGTCTGTTTGTTGATTCTAATGCTCAGGCTTCATAACGTGCTTTTCTTTTAAGTTTAAATACCTATCTCACAATGCATACAAGGCAAATGATTGGTGACTGTCCTGGTTTTGGCAGGGATAGAGTTAATTTTCTTCTTAGTAGCTGGTACAGTGCTGTGTTTTGGATTTAGGATGAGAATAATGTTGATAGCAACAACTAAAACATGGTGTGTTAAGTAGTGCTTACATGAGTCAAGGACTTTCCAGCTTCCCATGCTCTACTGACTGAGAAGGCTGGAGGTGCACAAGAAGCTGGGAGGGGGCACAGCCAGGACAGCTGACCCAAACTGGCCAAAGGGACATTCCATACCATGCGACGTCATGCTCAGTACATAAACTGGGGAAAGCTGGCCGGGGGGGCTGCTGCTCAGGGACTGGCTGGGCATCGGTTGGTGGATGGTGAGCAATTGTCATGACAGTGACTTTCTAATTTGATGAACAATTATAAGCCTCATCTGTGAATAAAGTGTTCTATCAGGTATTTGTTAAACAACTTCTCCATAAATGCCTTTTAAACTTTGTTTGTGTCTATCATGTTGAAAGTTTTGCTGAGACCTCATTATGGTGGGGACTACACTCCATGGGCAAGGCTGTAACAGAAGTGTGTCAATATCTACATTAACTTTACCATTGAAGTTGAACACTACGTGTGCTGTTATTTTGAGAGTACTGCTCAGTTTTAAAACACATCAAGCTGTAGCACTAAACTTGAGGCTTTGGGCTTGATTCCATTCTTGCAGCAGTATATGATCAATTGAAAACTGTGTTACAGTGGTATAATACTGGTTTTAAATCTAGCCAGACCAAGATTTACTTTTGGAATGTTACGTTAGTGCTACAGTGTGCATATACCTTACAAAATATTACTATGCCCAGGTTAAGCACACTACCCAACTATTTCAGGAAAGCTAAAACTTTAACATCTTTTTGTGGTAATATAGGATGAAATTACTGAAGACTGATTGTTCAGCAACATACAGTATCTCCACCAATACTCTTATTTGCACTGCAAGTACCACATCTTTGAAACACACACATGCTCCAACTTAAACAAGCAGGACTGTGTTTGATATGAAATGTCAGAGTTAACACCTGTATGCAAAACAGCGTTCTAAAAATTGAGAGATGTAGGTAATTGCAAGAAGTCTGTTAAGAGAACAGTGAGGATGTGCATGGTGATTTCACTAGTGCACTGAGATGTATGGTACAGCTGAGAGTGCTGCTTAGAAAGTATGATAATAAGGTACATTGTGCTTTTGTAATACAGCTGAGAGTGATGCTGCTTAGAAACTATGATAATAAGGTACATTGTGCTTTTGTACTGGCTTTTTGCCCCCAGTTCTGCTTAATATTCTGGTAAATGTTGACAGTCATACCCACAGGTTGATGCCTGTTACGGCACTGTCAGGAACGATTCTACTGCATTTCCAAGTCACAGAATCACAGAATTCTTCAGGTTGAAAGGGACCTCTTGAGATCTTTTAGTCTAACTGCCCTGTACAAGTGGAGTCAGCTACAGTGGGCTTGTACAGGACCCTGTCCACTGTTGAATATCTCCAAGGATGGAGACTTCACAAACTCCCTGGCCAGACTGTTCCAGTGTTTGACCACCTTCACAGTTAAAAAAAAAAAAAAAGTATTTTCTTGTCTTTAGATTGTTTCCTGTTTTCTTTCTTAAATTTGTGCCCATTGCCTCTTGTCCTTTCAGTGGTCACTGCTGAGAAGGGTCTGACTACTTCTTCATTCTCATCCATCAGTTATTTCTATGCTAAGGCCCCCCTGAGCTTTCTTTTCTTCAGCCTGAGGAATCCCAGCTCTGTCAGCCTCTCCTCATATGAAGGATGCTCCATTTCCTTAATCATCTTTGTATCCCTGTATATTCATTCCAGTAAGTCTATATCTTTGTTGTACTAGAGAGCCCAGAACTGGACACAGCATTCCAGATGTGGACTCACCAGTGCTGAGTAGCAGGGAAGGATCACCTCCCTTGACCTGCTGGATGCTCTGCCTAATTCATCTGAGGGGGCTGTTCATCCTTCTTTGCTATCCCATGTTGCTGGCTCCTGTTCAACTTCTTGTCCACAAGGACCCCAAAGTCCTTCTCTGCAAAGCTGCTTTCCAGCCAGTCAGTCCCCAGCCTGTACTGCTGCATGGGGTTGTTCCTCTCCAGGTGCAGGACTTTGCATTTCCCCCTGCTGTGAACTTCGTAAGATTCCTCTTGGGTCAATTCTCCAACCTGTCCAGGTCCCTCTGAATGGCAGCGCAACCAAGTCCCACTGTGTTCTAAACAGGAACAGAATAGAAATTAGGATAAAGAGTTATTTTTAAAAAGTGCTTTTTAAATAAATTCCACAACCAAATTAGAGAGTGAAAACCCACAAGAAACTCTTGGGTATGGTGAGAGAGAGATGTGTCTGTTCTCGTCCTGCCATCTGAACATGTTAGAGCATGCAGGTTACAATTTGAAACAGCGTATGAATTCATAGGAAAAAAAATCAATAGATGGGTTCTTTCCATAATTATTACCAAGAAACAGATGGTGGGAAAGCCTGTTCTCTGATGGGTGATGGGCTTCCTCACATAGTTACTTGCATCTAAAAATTAATTTGTTGCTATGGTAAACACACTCATATTGGAAGTGCTCAAAAGCAGAGATGCTACAAAACAGAGAGGAGAACTCTATACAGATTTTAGTCTTACACTCAACAGGTTTTTCAGTGAAAGAGAAAACAGTTTATTAGTTCAAGAAATTTGCTTAAAGCATCCCTTTTTATAAATAAGTGTGCATTTACAAAACTATGATCAATATGTTTATTAACATCGTATGTGGTTTTATATCCAAGAAATCAAGAATTCGATACTTAGACTTTATTCCATATTATAGTCAGTATACAGATATGTTTTTTCTTAAATATTTGTACAGTGTATTTTATATACTGATATTGGGTGAGTGGAATCATACGTATACACATATACAACTTTAAGCAAGAAGGTATTTCTTCAATAACACTACACTGTAAGGAATGGTAGGCTTTGTAGCACTTGCCTGCTTAAAAATTTGTCTAGACCTTTGGGGAAAATACTCCTTCTAGGGGGGAAAAAAACCCAACAGCAGCTGCCTGGTATGATTGGTCAAAAAAAGCACTTTTTAAAAAAAAAAAAGGCAATTTAAGAGTGGAGTATAGGAAGGTGGTGGTACTCAAAAAAATTTCACTGAGAAATCATTCAAACTTTGAAGTATGGGGAACCGAGGTATGGCACAGGAAGAGTGGAGTTGTTTTCCTACGGCATGTATGCATGCAATTTGAAAACTTGACTTGAGGCAACTTGGAAGTGCTCTGTTGAATACAGATTTGTAGCAGGGGTTGAGTAGATTGAACTAGAAAATATTTCTTCATTAACAATTGTATTTGCCTAAGTGAGTGGGTGTGATAGGTATGGCCTGGGAATAGACTCAATAAACGCATGCAGTTACAGATAATGCAGCTGACATTTTTAGAGCTCTTTTGTTCATTTGTTGAAGTGAACTGGCAGTATCTGTGAACCACATACAGTATGTGTCATTCATCTGTTACTTCGCTGTATACCTTCCAGTGAATTAAGCAACAATATCTGGCAGGCACGTTTCATTTTTCTGATATGCTCTGTCCTCCACTTATTAAATCTGGGCATTTAACAAATGCAAATGAGATTAATATTATGTTGACTATCATTGAAGTTTATGGAACTTCTCTTTTTCATCTCAATTACGCTCAATTAGTTGTTAGGACTCTTAAATGTTCATGTTTAATTGGTTTACTTTATTTTGGGGGATTGGTGTAGTAAATACTGCAAACAGAGACTTCTAATATGCTGTGCCACCCCTGTTACTGACCACAAGGAAGAATGGAAAGGAAACTTTTTCCAGTTTCAAGATTCTTAATGTGTTATGTCTCCATCCTATTACTGGGGTATTTCAAATTCTGCTGAATTCTTACTACATATAAATACTGAGTTCTGTGTTTTCAATTAAAAAATATTTTACTTCTTGATGGTTTATTGAAGTTGTAAAAATAACACAATAGAATATAATTGTAAAAATAGAAAATTTCCTCTAAGAATTATCATTTTTTTTATAAACTGAACTACTGTATATTTGAATTTATCACTTTGTGTGTCAGAACTTTCTTTGCTACACCGAATTATCTTTGGAACCAAGTAGCCTGGCATTTGAATTTCCTTATGTTTGCATAGAACACAAAGCTTCTAAACAAAAAAAAATAAATTGAAGACCTGTGATGAATTATTTGTCTTCAAGGAAATATCTATTACTTAACCTGCAGCACTTTTACCCAGACACTAAGTAAATGGGAAATTGAAAACAAACCTGCAAGACAAAGGTGGGCAGAAAATACAAACTTATTTTAGCGAGGAGCTATTACAAATGCTCACAAGTAAAATTAAAAAAATCCCCTCTTCTTAGGTATTATTTATAGCAATTTAAATCTATCAAGTTCTATTGTAATTTTCTGTGCATGGGAGACAACTAATGCAGGCACAGAATTCCATATAGTTTTCTAATGGAACAACACTTTTTGCAATATATTGCTTTTCTTTTCAGTGACTATTCAAGTAATAATTTCATAAGTTATCTTTTGTTACCACAGACAGATTAAGTGCAGTTTTTATGAAAAATAAGAATCTGTGGGACTTGGTTTAGTGTGTTACTGCTTTTATATATATCTATATCTATATATCAGATTATGTTTACCTTTAGAATAGATTTTTTAAAACGCCCCTCTCCCACACAAGAATTTTTCTCAGCTAAACAAGGTTTTGTAACAAATGCAAAGTTCTGTATGGAATCTGGAAAAAAAAAAAATCATTCCTTTCCATATTACTATCACTTGATTGGGACATCCAGCTACGATATCTAAACAAGTTGTAGGTGTTAGGCTCCTGATCTGAATCGCTTTATAGGGAAGGAGATGTTCATTTATACCTGTAAAGGGGGTCTAGCTCAGCTAAACAAGGTTTTGTAACAAATGCAAAGTTCTGTATGGAATCTGGAAAAAAAAAAAATCATTCCTTTCCATATTACTATCACTTGATTGGGACATCCAGCTACGATATCTAAACAAGTTGTAGGTGTTAGGCTCCTGATCTGAATCGCTTTATAGGGAAGGAGATGTTCATTTATACCTGTAAAGGGGGTCTAGGGGAAACAGGTTTCCTGATTTAGTTATCCATTTTTTTGCATGTAATGTTGGAGTAGGGTAAGTCAGACAACTTAGAGAAGGTATATAGAGATTTAGCAGATTTTAGGTTTAGCAATTCTGCTGTTCAGCAGTTTGGTGCTTCTAAACCAGAGTATCTTGGGAGCAGAGTGTCAAAAACATGTGAACTACTTGACTTGCGGGTGACCTTGGATTTTGAAAGTTATACTTCTGGCCTTGAGCACCCTTTTCCTATCCAAGATCTACTGAAAGTCATAAAGCCCTTCTGTGAATCTGTGTCTAAATCTGACATGTTTTTGGATCCTGTCATCTGATGTAGGAGTGAATTTTAGTAACTATGTTAAGAGCTGTTCTCCCATTGCCTGGTTTTGTAATTCTGAATTTCTTGTGGATTCTGTCAGTCTAGTTGTCTGATTTTAAATAAAGCCTTTGTAGCCACGTATCTCTTTCATCACAATAGGCACTGTGAGCTCCTTATGTTATGCAGAAGGATATTTAAAAAAACCTTTATTTTAAAGCATTTTTCTCTATATGTCAGATCAAATTATTACATAGGGTTTGTTAGGGATTTTCTGTGAGGTTGTATCAACTCAGTGTTAATCCTTTATCTGTAACTGTCCAGTTGTGTACCTTATCCCCCAAATGCTATCACAAACAATTCTGATCTTGGACATGGAATAAACATTAACAAAGGAATCCTTATGAAATAATGGTGGTCTTGTATTCAAAAAATAACTTTATTCTTACTTCATCACAATAGGCACTGTGAGCTCCTTATGTTATGCAGAAGGATATTTAAAAAAACTTTTATTTTAAAGCATTTTTCTCTATATGTCAGATCAAATTATTACATAGGGTTTGTTAGGGATTTTCTGTGAGGTTGTATCAACTCAGTGTTAATCCTTTATCTGTAACTGTCCAGTTGTTTACCTTCTCCCCCAAATGCTATCACAAACAATTCTGATCTTGGACATGGAATAAACATTAACAAAGGAATCCTTATGAAATAATGGTGGTCTTGTATTCAAAAATTTACTTTATTCTTACTATAAATTAATTCATCTATTAACCTGTTTTATGTATAAGCACATGGATGGATATATTATCCTTATCAGAGTAAATTCTTGTCATTCAATCACTCTTTATACATGTACCCCAGGAGGCTGTAGTTCACTATTACTTTCACATTATATGAAAGAGTACCTCTGACTGGTATACAATATACAATTCTCACTTTTTTTATGTTGCCTTTGGAATCTGATTCCTACTTTTATTTATGTAATTGGATTATACAGTTCATCCACTTAAGCTGCACAGTACTGTTCTACCTTCTGTTTTTCATTCTTTACTTATCATGTGATGTCTCAAGCCACAGTTGCAAAGCAGAATTTGCAAAAGAGAAAGAACAGAGTAGACAACTAGCAGAAGTGGTGAACAAAAAGTACTTTGGGTGAACACAACATTGTTCATGCTGATGTCTCCTTTTGATGATCTAGCATTTGAAGATGCATTAGAAATTTTTTAGAGTAGAAACAAAGTTATGCATTTTACATGCTTTATCAAGACTAATTTAAAATATTTTTGAGGTAGAGATAATTAACCTGTTTTATGTATAAGCACATGGATGGATATATTATCCTTATCAGTAAATTCTGCTGTCATTCAATCACTCTTTATACATGTACCCCAGGAGGCTGTAGTTCACTATTACTTTCAACTCCTTTCACATTAAATAAAATATGAAAGAGTACCTCTGACTGGTATACAAGCCAAATTTCTCACTTTTTTTATGTTGCCTTTGGAATCTGATTCCTACTTTTATTTATGTAATTGGATTATACAGTTCATCCACTTAAGCTGCACAGTACTGTTCTACCTTCTGTTTTTCATTCTTTACTTATCATGTGATGTCTCAAGCCACAGTTGCAAAGCAGAATTTGCAAAAGAGAAAGAACAGAGTAGACAACTAGCAGAAGTGGTGAACAAAAAGTACTTTGGGTGAACACAACATTGTTCATGCTGATGTCTCCTTTTGATGATCTAGCATTTGAAGATGCATTAGAAATTTTTTAGAGTAGAAACAAAGTTATGCATTTTACATGCTTTATCAAGACTAATTTAAAATATTTTTGAGGTAGAGATACTTATCAATAATGCTTTGTATCTTAAATAAAGCCAATAAGAGATTTAGAATCCTAGCTTAAGTACAGTATGGACATGTTTGTGACAGATGAGCAATTCATATCAAAATATTTATACTTTTCCAAGAAAGCTAGCTGATGTTTATGGGATACTTTCAGAGCCTTGCAATACACTTGTCAAAAGCCACCCTCAGTTACTGCACCTGAAGTACATGACTGCAACCTTTGTATGTGTGACTTCAGAGAGTATATATCTACCTACTGTAAGGCTGATTGACTTTGTTATTACCAACAGTCTTTGCTGGTACTTTGTTTCATCCAAAAGTCTTGATGTTCTGTTGATATTGAATCTTGGATGTGTATCTCTACATAAGGTTGGACTGACAACCTGGGCAGTAACTGAATAATCTATTTTGATGACTTGTGATGCTTTGTACGTTTTTACAGTTCTTGCAAGAGAAGGAAGTGATTCCAAAATAAACTTTAGAAGATTTCACAAGTAACAAACCTTAACTGCAATTGCAAATTACAAAGCAGTTTGAATTACCTTGTAAAGTCATACTTAGATATAAGGCTTCATGGACTGTTTTTTTAATGAATGCATGTGAATATGCTTCTTGAATTGTGACCCTTTGGTCATGAATTAGCACCATGCTGTAAATTTGAACTTTTTAAAATGTTATTTTCAGATTCTAAGTTAACAAATCAGATCATATTAGTGCATGATCTATAAACAGTAGGTGCTGGCAGAATCTCACAATCATGCAGTACTTCTGCTTTGTAACGCTGTTTATGAGAATCTTTTCTAGTTCTTTTCATCTGAACTGTGGTTTTTCTTTGCCTAATAGGTTAAGAAATTGAAAATGAACTGATAGCAATTCCCATTACAAATAGCTTCAGGGTTCTTGATGAAATTAATGTTCTGGAGCTGGTGTGCAATGAGATCATTCACAAATATGTAGCCTGTTTTCCTTATTTTGAAGTTTATTTTCTATTTTATATCAGTAATATAATCCAGGCATTCCAGTCCAAAACAGTACTTCTTGGGTGGTAAAACTCAATAGGTATTTAGTCTCATGCCTTCTAAAGCTACTAGAGAGGGTTCTTGATGAAATTAATGTTCTGGAGCTGGTGTGCAATGAGATCATTCACAAATATGTAGCCTGTTTTCCTTATTTTGAAGTTTATTTTCTATTTTATATCAGTAATATAATCCAGGCATTCCAGTCCAAAACAGTACTTCTTGGGTGGTAAAACTCAATAGGTATTTAGTCTCATGCCTTCTAAAGCTACTAGAGGCAAATTATAATTGTCTTGAAATACAATGCCTGTCATAACTTATTACAGTTTATGTATTATCTATTGTGTAAATGCAACATTGATTCCTTTAAACACATACTAAAGTCACAGCAGAAAGTAACATCACAGTGGCCAACTCTAGGACTTAGAAAAATGTAGGGTCCGTGGCAGCTTTCTCAGAGCAGTGTCACTTAAGCACATTAAAGGACTGCTTCTACTGACTGATTTGGCTTTAGAGCTCCGGGTATTTACTGACTGCAGAATATGAATTTTGTTGCCACATACATTTACTCAATATGATGATAGCTGCAGAAATAAGAATTCCTATACAATGCTCTTTAAATTCATTACTTCCCTAAATGCATCCTAATGACATGGAGTGAATCTAGAAATGTTTTGGGAAAGATGATTTTGGCTTAGTTACATTTTATTTTATACATAGCTCTGCATTTTAAAATGTATTCTTTCTGATATTTGGGTTGAATTTTAGAGAGAAAAAACTTCCTGATTAATCATTTTAAATGTTATTGCAAAATTGAATAATAATGCCCCTAACTGATATTTATTACTTTCTTATACAACCACATATTTGCTTTTGAGTTTGTTTGAACAAATTAATTCTAGTGTATATTCATAAGGCTTTGAGATTGGTCATAAACAAATACACAAAAATTAAAATTGACACTTCAAATTTCCATCCTACTAATAGAATCCTGTAACTTGTATTGAAAACATTTGAAAAAATGGAACAATAAGTCAGATATTCTAGTATCAGTCAGAATAATACTCTTGGTATGTTGTAAATGCATTATCACTATGAAAGATTTCACTAGTGGGTTTGGACCTAATGAGTCTCTATATAAAAGCAAGGTCTTTGTCTTGAAAGTGTAGGTTTTGGATTCTTGGGAAAAAATGAACTAGTTGTTTATATTGTCCAGGATATTGGTAAGGAGAGCAAAGATTTGAAAAATATTTCAAAAATTTAAGGGGAGTGGAAGACAGGAAGTTTTTTTTTCTAATACATGTGTCTATTATGCTATACAGTTTATGTAAAAGTATGTGCTGGAGCATCAGTGTTATAAGAAGAATAAAATAACTGAGGCATGAATATTTTTTCAGATGAAGATTAGACTAAACAATTCAGGAAATCCTTTCTGCTAGTGTCAGGTCTGGTTAAAGGAAAGGGTATGTGGAGACCAGTGGGAAATAATCTGAAAGCAGCAACTAAGAGAATGAGGATTTTTAGGTTCCATCTTTGGACTGGAGCAAGTCCTTAGATAGTCTCAAGTACGAGACAACCTGTGTTTTCTCAATGGACCTTGAAGGGAATGCATAGCTCTCTTAGTAGATTTGTTTGACTGGGAGAATGGAATCTTACTTTGTTCATATAAAAGGGTATTCAGCAGCAAATGTTAATGCAAAAGTTCCTAACGGTTAAGCTTCAAGAAAATAATAGAAAGTTAATCTCAGTAGTTAAGGAGATTAACTCCTCCTGCGAAGGAGACATTGTGACTGAGGACAACTAGGAGTGTTAAAAGAGGAGGTTGTGGCACGTACATAGTGCTGCAAACGTAGTTCTGCCTACTGAATAGACAGCAGATTTATGGAAGTAGAGCATACAGGGTAAAAGCTGAGGCCAAGAGCAGGCACAAGGGAATACAGTTTGTTGAAGACAAAAGAGATACTGAGTCAAGAGAGGAATTAGTGGAAATGGAGTTTGAGATTACTTCTTTTGTCCAGAGGAAACTTTTAAAACATGTCCATGAAAAGCCAAACCACACATTCATCTAATCAATACAGGCTGAGGAGATGAACAATGTGAAATCATTGCCCATGTAGAAAGACACATGCAGTTCTAAATGCAGCTGTGAACTTGGAAGCAAACACTGAAGCTGGAAGGAAAAAAAAAAAAGTGAGTAGGAGTCAGGGAAAGAGTAGAAGTTGTGCTTTCTAGTTGAAGCACCAGGAGATTCATTCTTAACTAACACCTAACTTACTTGAGCAGCTAAACTAGTTTTTAGTTCTGGATGAGGCTTAAAGAGAGCTACATTCCTTTTCTTTTTAACCAAATATATGACATAACAGCTCTACAGGCTGTAATAGCTGGGTTCACACAGTGGGTGCTCAGATTCCTATCTGTACCATCCAGTGTTCTCACCTGAGTAACTGTACCATTTCATGGGAGTTATTTCCTTGGTAGCTGTGGATATCAAGACCAGAACCTAGCAAAATTAAGCTACTATGTTTCCCTTAAATGTAAATTTTGTTATTAAAATACATTTTTTACAAAAAAGTAATGACTTTTTAAAATCAATTTAAAATTCCTCTGTAGTCTTATGTTCAGGATCTGTAATGATTAACTGCTGTCAAAATTACTATCAGATTGAAAACTACTTAGTGTTCTTCTTGCTATTATTTTTGACAGTTATATTCAGAAAATAATCCAACAATTTTGTTAAGCCCTCTAAATTATTCTTGATTTTATTTTAAATATTATTACCAATTGACATTTTAAAATACTTTCAAGATCCTGCAAGTGAATTATACAGGTACTTACTTAATATCCAATATCATGATTCTTGCGTCACTTCTAAATATTGGCAACAGTAATATTTAGCTGAATATTCAGCTTTTATAGGGAAAGCTGAAAAACAAAAACACTCCACATGCAGGCAGTCTACAAGACACTAATATTGCCTCTCTTACCTTACTGTCTTGGAAGAATGGCAATCCCCTTTCTTATGAAAAAGACTAGTGCCCATCACCGTGAAAATAGCACTGGTCGCTTGTTCTCAGCCCATTGATTTCCATTTCCATTATTGATGACCCGAATTTTAAAGTGAGGAGTAAGTGATGTGGTAAACTCTGCACATCATGTTTAGTCATGCCCTTGGAAACTGTCATAAATAGTTTCTTAATCAAATGCCTATTACGAGAAGATACTAGGGAGTACTGAACTTATCTTTGCAGACAGTCACAGACATATTTAGAGTTGTAAGCAGGCACAAGATGGTTTTAGGGTGTTTTGAAAGGAAACTTTGGTAACAATTTAATTGAAAGTGTTAAAGGCTGTAGACTCTTCTGTTGCACAACTCAAGATACAACATACCTGAAGAATAAGCTTAACATTGAATGCTAATCTCATAAAAATATATGTGTTCATAGCTAACAAAATATTTCATCCGTCTTACCTTTGATAAAATGTCTTAATTATGGAGTACAATTAATCCATCTGCTAAAGCAAGACTCATTCCTTTATTTCTTTATTCTTTTTATTCTATTTCTTTCTGTTTCTTTTTAAAGTTTTAAAACAGCCATTTCTCTAAAAGCACAAAACAGGCGCTTTTTTTGTTATTTTACAAGAGTTTTATCACTTGGATATATTTTCATTTTGACTGCCTTTGTTTGTATGTAGACAGGCTATTGTGTTACATGGTTTGGGCTGATATTAGCTGGCAGAAAGAGAAGTCAGTCTTGGCAAACCATGATTTTTATGTAAGAGAATCTGTGAGCTCTATCTTTGTGGTGTAGCTGGACTCTCATAGCCTAAAAGAAAACTAGAATCTAAAAGCAAGCACGTCTGTCCCCTTATAATTGTAAGGATCATACATTTTGAGTTTAAGGATAAGGATTTACTGGTGAACCCTGAGGAATGGTACTAACTGCTTTATTGGTTTGCTGTGTTTTAGCTACAAGGCAAGTTATGGGCCCTCTCTGCCTGCCTATCACTGGGCTTATACTCAAAGGGCTTTTTTGGAAACTGGCTATTTGCCCTCCAGCTATGTGATGGTTTAATCAGTAGCTAGTGGCAGGAGAGATTCCTCCATGCGATTCAAGCTACGGAGGGATGATCAGGTGGGGGCCCAGATTCAGAACAGCCATCACAGCATGGGCTACCTAGGAGCTGCAAAAACCAGCTGAGAAAGTGAGTAAGCGCACATGTGATTAGTGTATGCTGACATTTTGTGCTGTTCCAGTCATGCCACTAGCAAGTTACCTGGCTTGAGGATATTTCAATTGTATCTTTAAAAATTGCACTATACCCCTCAGCCCTGTCCATCCGTTACTACCATCCACGCTTCCATGGAAAGGTACGGAGTGTCCGGTGCTCACGATTCCTCTCAGCCACTCGGTGAAAAGAGAGCACTTTGCTGCAGTGGTTTCCTGGTGTGTTTTTATGATTCTTCTCTGCCCCGTCTGTTGGATTGGACACGGGCTGTTTGCTGCTGCTTTCTGAACCCAGCGCCTCTGTTCACACCAGACTTCAAGGACCATCTTTCCTCTAGGATTAATTATTCAAAATTTATATGCTCCCTCCATTGCTTAGCTGAAAACTTTAACATGGGCAAGTGTTCTATTTGCACTGGCTTTAGGCTATGAACTAAGGAGGACAAAGAAATAGAGAACAGAGAAATTGAGAGTTTGGATCAACATTTTTAGAAATTATTATTGTTTCCTCGTGCATACTGGATGGGGCTTTGTTCAGTTGATATCCTAGGGTGCTGCTCAGATAAACTTCCAGTCTTAAGTGTGTAGGTAAACGTTGTGTAGGCAACATACCTGAAAGAAAACAATAGATAGAGGCAAATACGCTTTCTCCATTCACAGCAGTTTTGAGTGTATTTGAGCGTGCTTGAGTGTGTTTAGAGCTCCTTTGCTCGTAGAATTATTCACGCTTGCAAGAAATGCAAGTTCCTTTCCTGCTTATTACATTCACTGCATGAAGACTGCTTTGGAGCAGGGAACAAGTCTATGTTCTGTGCAAAGGGATGTTGAGAACAATCAGAATTACCGCAAAATTAATGTATTAAAATGTCATATTGGTGTGAGACACAAAGGGAATGAATCTTATTAATAACTTGTGTTGTAACTTGTTTTTCCCCTGCTGACTCCTCTCCTCTTACTCTCCACGGAGAGATGTCACCTCATGTCCTTGTAACTTTTTGTCTCATTTCTGGACACTTCTTCATCAGTCTGGTATTTTTATTTTTTGGGGGAAAGTAGACTAGCTTGGCCTCACATAAATGTCTTAAATTGTAAGGAATTTATTTTTTTGCCTTCCAGTAGGCTGTAGACCCTCGGCTGGTAGACCCTCAGCTGTAGACAGGAAAAGAAGTCAGATGGGACGTAAATTATGCCTAAACATCACACAAATGTGGTCAAAGAAGTAGAATTTGAGTGATGAGATGAAAGATGTAGGATGGACATTCAATTTTAAATGTTAAGGTGTGATTCAAGGATGTTTTCAAATTTCAGTGTGTAGCTTAAACATGAAGTTTTTATGATTTATTCTGCCATCAGTCCCTCCTCACAGAATGATGAGATGATGCAACTTGAGAGCCACTTGCAAGCAACTAGTTAGATTCAATTAAGAGTATCAAATTAGGGAAATTTGTGATATCAAATGCTTAATAATGAGCTTCTGGACAGCCACTCCCTCTCACTGTGTTTCACTGCCTAAAACACTGGCATTTGAGTTACTTTAAAGCTGCTTTTGAAATTTTGAGAGAGCAGTTTAAAAACAGCTATGTATTAGGTCTTCTGTAGCAAAATACAGAGTTTAAAGTTGAATTTCAGTCTCTGCAACTGCAAAGTAACTGGGCTCATAATATTGTAGTTACTTTGGTTTGTATTTCTGTAACCAAGATTGGAATGTGGCCTTTACCCCACTGAACTGATATTATCGTCCTAAAAGTTTGGAAGCCACAAGTCTGGGATGTGAACAATAGCCTAGCACATGTGTACACATACTTTGCCCCTCAGAATCTCTTGCTTTTTGTTTATTTCTTTCCCCAAAGGAGAAGTTTTAATTTTGTTTTTTAGTAGGCTATACAGTTTTTCCTCTGAACAATCTCAATTAAATTGTCTGTAATCAAGAGGAATGTTTCCAATCAGTTACTACAGCCGTGTGCTTGTATTTCAGATTATTCACAGTCTGTAGGAGTTGTATAATGAAGATTTTAATGACTGAACAGAACACATACTGAAATGGATGCAAGCATGCCGCCTCTTATTTTGGAGGGCTGGATGTCCATTATGCATAATATTCCATATGAAGTTAGCACCTAGAAGAGGGGAGAAAAGTGTGCTTTAGACTGAGAGAATGGAAAAAATGCTCACATTTCCTTTGCACTGATTTTCAGCATCCGCAAGGAGATTCAAATGCATCACTCATTCTTTCCAAAGACCTTCCCATTTTATTGCAGTCACTAATTAAAAGTTGCCCAGTCTTTCTATATAACACTGATAATCACCATCACAAATTGTATGTCACAAATTATATGAAACCGCTCCTGTACATTTGTATGCAAATTCTGTAACCTGTGACAGCTAAAGTGTTTCATGTCTTGTACTGCATATTAGCAACTTAGATGTTTGCAAACTACTCTATTTCTTTTTTTCTTGAAAAGTGCATCAACTAATCTATGTTGCCAATATAATATGGGACAGAAAGGAAAAACCTGTAATATTGAAATATACTCTGTTAAATTTACCATAAAATATGTACTTTTCTGCTCTTGCTAGAAGTTTATATGAAGAAGTGCTGTATTGTTTTCTCTGTCCCCATTAGGTAGGTTTTGTCAGATCCTAAGTAACGATGTCATAGTGCTTTAAAAGTAAAGACAAACATTCACATATGTGATACCTACTTACAATTTTATGATTACACTGATGACCTCAGATCTCACTGGGTAGAAATGTCCTACTTGGTTCTTTGAAGATTTTTGTTTTGTTTTTTTTTTCTTTTTTACCTGCAGTATATGACACAGTTTGCCTATCAGATAGAGCCTCTGGTATTGATAGTAATCTCTCCTGATCTTTAGCAATGGCAGGTCTTTTTATATTTTGAGGATTGAGATAGTTGCGTACTGAATCTTTTACCTCTGTCGTTTCTTCTTTTCCCTTTCTCCTAGCTTGTTCCCCCACCGCTTCTCTCCGTCTCTTCTACATACACATTTTTGCCTTCCTACTTACTGCTGACTAGGGCTAAAACACTAGTCATCGAGTGAAACTGAGCTTGAAAGTGCTGTATTTCTCAGCTTATAATAGGAGAAAAACAACTAAATTGTGCTGAACCGCTTTTGCTCTGCTACTAGCACCATGTGTCAAATGCATTCATACATGATCTGTAGCTGCTCCGTCTTCACTTGGTGCCTGGTGTCCTGCAACAGTCTGTAAATGATTTGCATGATCGGGGTGTTATGTTTTGCAGGAGGCCAGCACTACTTAACCCATTTTTTCTCTGTGTGTGTGTGTGTGTGTGTGGTGGGTCTGCTATGTATTCCTGTCCGCCTGCAAAACTTAACACTGCAGCCCATCAAAGTATTTATAGACTCTCATAGTGGAACAGGCAGCAGAGGATCCACCACACATGCACACTGAGGGAAATGCTATTATATGCTGCTGCTGCGTGGAAGGCTTAAATGCCACTCCCACGTGAATTTGTTAGTACTATCACGTTGATCCAAAGCTTTCTGAAACCAGAGGAAAGACTTGCCACAGCTTCACTCGACTTCAGCCTAATCTTAGATTTTCAGCAGCTTGCAGTGCTGGTTGTCAGAGGAGAAAGCAAGTCTCCTGTGCCTCCAGAGCATTTCACTTTTCCTATATTGATACATATTGATAGTAAGAAACATTTTTTCCTTCCCCCTAAAAACCCATATGGTGTGTTTTACAAGGTTACCAGAGTGACACCTCATAGGGCCCGTAGGTAGTACAGTAACATATATTAACATGAATACATTTCATGTTATAGTCTTACTTAGTAACATACTGTATTAAGTAGACCACCTCTAAGAAACCTCAAACACATAATATACTTTTGCAGACAACCACATCTGTTAAATGGCTTATTTCTGCCAGTATTTTTGTACCGGTCCCATACAGGTGGCAGAATTGGTTGCTAGCTCAAGCATTAGGTAGCTTTTTGAACAACTTAGAGGGAAAAATGGTTGACAGACAGTTGTGCTATCACTACTGGCATACTCACGCTTGCCAAGAGCTTAGATCAGATAGTGGTAAGTGCTGAATGAAAACTCTTGCTTAAGCTGCAAGGACTGAATGTGCTGAAAATGCTCTTTATAACAAACTCTTCAGACAATTTTTGGTCCAGGAATTTTTATTTATTATTGAATATGATCATGCTAACAATTTTTCTTGCAGGGGAAAAAAAAAAGACAACAACAAGGAAATATAAAGCCTAGGTCTGCAGGTGACAGAGGCATTGGCACAGAGGTCATGTCCGTTCCAAACACCGTTTGTCTATTTTACGTAAAAAGAACAAACTTGGAGTAAAACTTAGAACAGAGCTTTCACTTGCTCCCCAGGCATCTGGACTAGCGCCTAGGCTGGAGTCATGTCATCTTTCTTTTGTGATACAGTGACTGTACGTAGAATGGGTATTCCTCCACAGGAATTTTAACCCAAATGCAAAAAAAAGTGTGAGCTGGGGGGTGGATTAACCACCTCACACAAAGAAGGGAACTGAACCCTGGTCACCTACATGTTGCAGAACATGTAGATAATGAAGCTGTTTTAAAACTGCTGATTTAAGGAAATTCTGACTATTCTGTTCATACTAGAGAAAGGAATTAATCCTGTTTGGGTTTTTGTTTGTGCTGTTTTGTTGGGTTAAAGAGCAATGTTTACCGTCAGTTTAAAATCTGTGAATCTTAGGTGAAAAGATACATGCAATAGCATTAGGGACATAATCCTTACAGACTCCCGGAGATCTAAAATACTTGTCAGTCCCCAGTGTATCCACACAGTCATTTTAAATGTTGATGGCTCTCCATTTTTTTATGACAAACTATAAGAGGCATGGTTGAGCAATGGTACAGGAGAGAGAGATACAGTACCGTATCACATATTTATGCACAATTTATCCGAGTTTGGGTTGACTGTAGCATGGATGTACAACTGTTTAACCGCAGGGTACTAACTCAGATCTATCAGAGTTCATTAACTAAGAGGTCTGCTAGGCACCATTAGCTCAGTGACAATTTGGTTCTTCCAGTGCCACTCATCTCTCTTCTCAATCCTTATTGCACCCCTAGTATCTAGATTTCTAAATTATTTCTATTTTGAGGAGTATCCACTAATGAAGAATTGTTTGTGTTTTCTTAGTTCAGAAAGGAAGTAAGGCTGTGGATACAGAGGTTTAATTGTGAACCTGCTGGAGTAATTTTGAACCCAGCTACCTATCTGAACTCAAATGCTACCTTAATTATTTCTGTATTACTTGAAAGGAAACCTAAAAATATTCAGAGAAATAGTTTTCTTATCTTTTAGAATGATCTGCATAGCTGTCTTCTTATTGAGGTAAATTGCTGCATTGATATTATGTATGAGATGTCACTTATCAATAGATCCTTTCGCACATGGATTCAAAAATGTGATGTGGAAGCATTTTAAGAAGAAAGGAGACTTCAGATTAATTTGTACTGTTACAGAAATGGAGGTTGCTTTAATATGTAGATGCATGCCACTACATATCTTGAGTAGGAAAAAATGCTTCTTCATGAATCTACCAGAGAATTTCTCCTGGTGAGATTAAACACCAAACCATGTTATATGATTGATTTCTAGTAGTGGAAGAACCTCAGTCCCTCTTCAGATCATCTTTTTAAATGAAAAATATTAATTGAAGAAGAAAATTTCAAGTATTGAGGTTTTTGAGGCTAGATTCTCTACTCAGTTTCTCTGAGTGAAAATCATAGAATCATAGAATCATTGAGGTTGGAAAAGACCTCTAAGATCATCAAGTCCAACCATTGACCCAACACCACCACCCACTAAACCATGTCCCTAAGTGCCTCATCTACACGTCTTTTAAATACCTCCAGGGATGGGGACTCCACCACTTCCCTGGGCAGCCTGGTCCAATGTTTCACCACTCTTTCAGTAAAGAAATTTTTCCTC
>NW_008795527.1:5939697-5953907 GCF_000699145.1 Aptenodytes forsteri
TTGCCCTTCTCTGGACACGCTCCAGCACCTCAACGTCCTTCTTGTAGTGAGGGGCCCAAAACTGAACACAGTATTCGAGGTGCGGCCTCACCAGTGCCGAGTACAGGGGCACGATCACTTCCCTACTCCTGCTGGCCACACTATTTCTGATACAGGCCAGGATGCGATTGGCCTTCTTGGCTGCCTGGGCACACTGCCGGCTCATGTTCAGCCGGCTGTCAACCAGCACCCCCAGGACCTTTTCCAACAGGCAGCTTTCCAGGTAAAATAAATAAAACACTGTGAGTTTTGGAGGCACCCGGTATAGCCTTAGTATAAACTGCAGCTCCTCATACTACTGCCAGCGTAGTCTTTTGCAAGATGCTTGCCAGAACACAGACTATTTCAGCCCTTTTCTCTTCCACTCGTGCCTTGTGGTGTGCCTGGTGTGCACCCAAGCCCACCCTGCGAAAGGGAGCAGTGGGCATGCTCCATCATGCGGTCCTTCTGCTGGCTCCAGCCTTTTTCCGTAAGGTGGCAGGAATGTGCAGTACAGGACAAGTGCTGTCTTGCAGTGTGGTTCGTCCCTCTTTCCTTCTCTGTTTTGGTGGAAAGGTGTCTGTAGAGCAGTTAATCTTTCTTTAAATAACTGTGTTTATGTGGTAGCTACATGGGATTTGTGCCTCATTCTGGGGGGGATTATTTGATCGTTGTTCTATGTATTCTTGATGCATTTGGGTAGGGAGAGAAAGGCACAACTGTCACTTCCCAGCGATACTTAGGCTAAATCTATACTGGTAAGTAAAACAGGACAGGGATGGTTCTCTTGTCCTAGGGCTAAAAGGCACAGCATGCCTCATGTCCATATGGCTAAGTTCTCGTTTTCCCAAAAGAGGGTGGCCTCATTCAGACTGTTCCTTGGGAGCAGTCCCTGGCCTGCGCTGTCCCCTGAACCATGCCCAGCCATTGTCTGGGAACATGTTAGCTGGCAGGAGCCAAAACTGTGCCAGGGAGCGGGCTTACAACGGAACAGCGAGGGCAGGGGCATGCCAGTGCGCCAGCACATGCCCTGGCCCTCTTTCCGTTCCTGGTACAAACGTAACCGTATTAATATTGATGTTCCCTAAGTTTAGCAGCATCTTTAAATCATGTTTTCAGGTTTCCCATCAGCCATATAATCTGGGCTAACATTATAGTTCTATTCATTTTTAAAAACTGTATTAAATGGAAAGTGAAATAATATTACAGCAAAACAGAGTGCAAATAATGGAACACAGCTGTTCTATTCTTTTGGAGGGATGCAGTAAAAGGCAGAGGTAGTACCTACAGAGGCATTTTTTTTTTTTTTTTTGAGCTAAAAAGGGTAGTATGTGTTTTTCAAGCTATGCTTAAACTGAACTGGTACATATGTAAATACATGTATGTGAAGTTCCAGCTGAGGGGGGGCGGAGAAATCCTAAACAGATTGAAGCAAGGAAATGAATCGTTAGTGGAATGTCAGTAAATATTCAGATATCCTCACAGTTTCTTAAATAAATGCACATTTGTAAAATATCAGAATGCATATTCCAAACACAGCTTTAACTCTGTCCCTGTACCCATTCCCAGTCTTATTCTGCAGACCAGAAAACCCCTACAGTCAGTAACTACATCAAATAAATTCTGAGTATGAGTTACAACCATCACACAATACGGTTAAGTTGGAATATTTTCGCTATTTAATAACAGACAAAGTGGATATTTTATTTTGGAATCAAAGTGCTGTTATGTGGATTTATGGTTATAAGGTTGGCAGTGTTTCTGAGCACTTTCTTTTCCAAAGTACATAAATATAAAGTGGTAAAAGTTTTGTTTTTAGCTTATAAATGTAGTTAATCATCTGTTCAAACAATAAAAAATTCTATTTATTAATGGCCAAGAAATGTTAGGGGTTTTTTCTTTTTTACAAGAGACTCATTTAAGTCAACTGGATGAAATGAATAGACAGTGAATATCACAATGGTTTAGAGGGGATCATAGCACACCAGTCAATCATGTGGAACTTCAGTCATTAATCCATTAAAGTCGTTACTGCCTCTGAGTCTTATTTAAAGGTCACAGTCTTTTTTAAGGATTTCGTTGATGAGGGAAAGATCCATGTGTTTGATCCATCCAGCGCGTGCACTCACTGACTAGCGTGCTGAAGTATGTTCTCTGCTTGGAGTCTGCAACGCTGAGCAGTGGGTGGGCAATAACGTGCGAGAGCTCTTGTGGGCTACATGAGGATTTGTATTGATCGTTCTGTTCTTACATCCTGTTTTTTATCGTGGTTACAATATATGCAAACACGTCAGGCAATTAGACATGTGAGGACCTGGTTCTGCTTGATTATTTGACTTCCTGCAACTAATAATGAGATTTTTGAAAGATTTAGTGCTATGCCATTGAATATAAAAGAGAATTGGAGGCCTGTATGTGCAATGGAGTTAGGTGTGGTAGATTAAATTTGTCCTGGCATCCTTATTGAAGCCTCCCTGTAGGCACTATCAGCTGTAATCAGCACTGTTGCCAGAAATAACATTGTAGTGTCAGAAACATGGGTGTTTTAAGGGTATAGCCAGGGGGACTTGAAGTGTTCACTTATTTGTTTAGCTTTAAATTAATAAAGACCCACAAGATTCTTTTTCTTTCCTGGGTTGTTGTTGAATTCTGTCATTTAATTTCTTTTTAATAGTCTTCATAAAACTGCTGGCATCCAAATTACCTACTTAGGAAAAAGCTAAGTATCATTGTGGCACATTGAAAATATCCGCTTGTGTGCACAGTAGTGGCCTAAAATGAAATAAATTCCCAGCAGGAATCAGAGGAAAGGACAGAATACTTAAGATATAACTTAACTGTTGTGTCAGTCAGCGTTATGCCTAGACTTTCAACAATGTGGTCTCTTTCAGTTGCTAAAATTTCTTTTTCTGTTCTCTTTTTCTTGATAATAAGGGCTAGAAATGATCAACAAAAGTTATAAATTATGCACAGGCTGTGACCATCGGATATTACAATAATGATTCCTTAGCATAAGAGCAAGTTTTGATTCTCAGAAAGATACAGGATATACAATGATTTTGAAATACCTGGAAGTTTTTTTGCATCATTTACTACCTCTTTCCAGTAAGACTGTGGCTGTGAGAATAAAGCAAGTTAAAATCGCCACGTACTTGACCTTTGTGTCACTGATTTCTCCTGCACTCAGGGGCTGGCTCGTAGGCCCAGGTGCTGGACGCTGTTTAATGAGTGAGGTGACCCTGAGATCAGACTGGGACAGTGTTACCGGGAAGGAGCAACAGCATAAATCTAAAAATTAGTAGTCTGTATGATAAATACTTTAAAGGATCGCCCTGTTGAAAGCTTCAGTACATGCTTCATGATGTCATTTAACCATCAACTGTAACTTAACAAAATTAAGAATATATTTTCTATTACATTTGTTATCTTAAATAAGATAATATATATTCACTTAAAGCACACACTTCTGGTTATTTCCAAAAAACAGACTTACAAGGACCACCCCTGAATAGGGGCCAATCCTGTCTGACAGTTCATTGTTCCTGCCATTGTATTGATTGATTCTAAGAAAGACAGAGACCAATAGGTTTCCTGAATAGTTATAATGATAGTATTGATAATCAGATTATTAGAAGTGAAGTAATTGTAAAGCTTGCAAATGCATTTTAATTTGTGCTGCTTACTTTTTGTGTTTCTCCTTTTGCACAAATTGCAATTCACCAGTCGATTTCAGTGTGGTTTATAGACCACTTCTGCATGCAGGTTTCTGTACACATTACTGTGCCGCGTTGCCTGTGTAACAAATACTACTCAAAATTTTTTGCATGTCTTTCTTTCAGAACATGGAAATTAGCACTAGAGCCTTAGGTTTAGCTTTAGAAGAAGATTTTTTCAGTCTAAAGGAGTCTTATGGTGTCACTTTCAGTCTCTCCTGTGAAAGTTAAAGTTCTTTCTCTTGCTTCCTTTTATGTTCAAAAACTTAAATAATTTATTACTGCAGAGGAATGTGTACTGAATCCAGTAACCAACAGAGGATGTGGAAAGATTTATTGGGAGAAACAGTAAGAGCATTCCTGGCCAGGTGTATTTTTTTTTCTTTTTTGTGAAATGGAGAAAAAAAATACACACCTCCAGCCAGCTTCAGATATGGCTGGAAGCCCTCTTGGAAAACAGTGTCTGTAATTCTGAAGTGCTTCTCGAGACAAACTGAACAAAAAGCGATGAGGGGCGCAAAGAGATTGGTACTGCTGAATATCAAGAAATGTGTTGCTAGATCTTGAAAGTGACTGCAGTGTTTGCCATCTGAGTGGGTGTATGCACATGACTTCCACTCTCCTTGTACATTATACAGCAATTTATACCCATGGGAAATGAGGGAGTGAAACCCCTACCAAACTGGGAGTAGTGGCTTCCGAGTTCCTCTTTGCACCCTCAGTCCATGACAAAAGGTACTGGAGGAGCAGGACCTGAGCACGCTTCTGCACTCCTTGCTTAACTGAATGGGAAGTGTCACTCAGTAAACAGCAAGACACAGCTGTGGTGAACATTTTTACTCTAAGACAATTTTTTTAGACCACTAGTAAATAATTTTACTGTATATTAGAATACATAACATAATTATTACATAACTGTAATCTTTTGGGGGGTTACAAATTGTAATAGCTTACTTATTTGATCATTTTTAGGATAAAAATCTAGTCACGTGCAAATATCATTTTTCCAGGAATGATAAAAGAATCAGGTATAAACTATTTCTAATTCTATCCATTTACCTCTCTAGCATTTTTCCTATCATTTACATAAAGCAAAAAGTTAATAAGAGCATTATAAAATACAATGCTACATATTTTAGAGTGTTCCAGGGATACTTTTCCCCTATCAGTTTTTCCTTCAACCCCGACTTCTTAGTCTCCAGCTCCTCTCTGTGCTAGTTGAACAGGTAGGTCCCCTCAGCAGTAGCCTTATTCCTTAAAAAGCAGTGATTAACATTATGTTTTGTGTAAGTTGTTGAAACCATTTCCTCTTTCTCCATTAATCCAAGTGTCTTAAACACGTCATCTACAAATTATTCCTTGATGCAGCATCTTAGAAAAGTAGTGGTGACAAGATATAGAATCAAACTTCTCCATCTGCCTGCCCCAGGCAGGAAGCTGTACCTGCATCCCATTTTACATGTATGCGGGTCTCATGTCACAGGACCCCAATGATGGCGTTTCCTTGACCTGTCCAATAATCTGTTCCATTGTATACCAGTCCTTACTGTTAAAACACTTCCCTGACTTCTTATGTCCCAGTTTAAGTTCCCTTAAGCCTATTGCTTCCAGTTTTATCCATTGTGGATACGGGAAACAGCTCTTGCTTTCTCTCTGTAGCTCCCCTTCTGTATTTGAAACTCTTCTAGATTCTCCCCAGAGTTTTCTAGACCTTTCTTTTTCTCTGTTGCTTCACAGAAATTATTCCCTCCTCTTTCTCTCTCCAGGGATGTGTCTGTGCCTGGCTACACCTATTGATATTTTCCCAGTGCGCAAATGAAAACGTTACTGGTAGCAAGAGGCCAACCTTTTATAGTCAATACAATTAAGAAAACTTGGCAAGTAGACAAAGGACTCTTTCAAATGTGAGCTGGAGTGCTCAGTTAGAAGCACGGAATCAAAGTCTCTTTTTATTACTTCTTCCTGTGTTGGTCTCTATACTTGCCTGTCAAAACCAGACTACTTTTTAAAGTTATTTGATACAAAGATCAGCCTAAACTACTGAAGTCCCAATGCTTAAATGCCTTTGTGAGTTTAAGTAGTTTGTAGACTACAGATGGGATTCGGTAGGTGCTTAAAGTTATAGGTCTTTAACTATGCTACTCAATTAAATCCTCAGTTTTCTTCCAGTGTTTTCAAACCCAAAATTTTGACTGGCTTTTAGATTTTAAAAATCTGTTAGGAAGCAAGTGACAGAATCAAGCTTCTGTTTTGGTGGTCTCTGGATAGATGGCATTAATTCTAGCAGTTAAAATATATTCCTTTTTAAAAAAATAACTTTGTTTTTCAAATCATCATGGAAAATGGATATTACTGTGAAATTGTGTTTCCTTAAAATATAAGTTTTAGAAGTTGTTCTTCTAATAAGTGCAAATATTTTTTTTTATTTTTTTCAACAATCATATGGTAATTTTGCATACTTGAAAATTGATTTTAAATATTTACTTTTTCCACTTTTGTTAACATATTGTTTCCCCCGCTCCTTTTGTTTTTTCTTCTTCCCCAGGACCATTTGCTGCTTCAGGAGACAGTAAATTCTGCTGCTGCTCTTATCATGGCATTAATAAAGGACAGAAACCCGGAGCTGACTGGGCAGCTGTTGGTAGCATAAGACCATAAATCATGTGTAGCTTTTGGAAATGTTTCTTTTTCATCATCCATTCACCAAAGGTCTTGAATCATTTTACCCTTTGATGAAAACTCTGGATTTATGACATTTACTATTAAGATCTTTTAAGAACATATTTTTGATACTTAAAATGCAAGTCTGATGTTATGTATAAAGTGTAAAATGAAATACAAATCATTCTGAGGTACACTAGGTACATACTGTGAGGAACGATACTGAAATGTTTTTGTGAGGTACTGATCATTTAAAAAGGTGCACAGAGGACACCAAAGTATTCAGTCTTCATGCAGAATTGTCTTTAACCATGCATGTGTGTTGTACTCTAGGGCTGCATGAAAGAAATCTGATTTAAGATAAAATAATACTAAAGCACAGCTCTTGTTCTTTATATGAAATTATTTAAAAATTGCTGCTATACCTCTTAGTGAATGTAGAGTTCATTACACAGTGTAGCCTTCCTGACATCAACAGAAACGCACATTGCAAGAAGTATTTGAAGGGTCAGGTCCCCGTCCTCCATGTAATGAAGGTAACCTTGAGACAAAGAAAAGATGCGCGTGGGGGCAATGAGGTGCTAAACCCCAGTTTTCCAGACGCGGTATGCTCTGGCTGTAGCACTCCTTAGTGCTACACTTCTTCCAGTACCCACGCGCCATCATTTTGAAGTAGCTCGAATAGCTCCTCTGGGTACTCTATTACACATACTCTTTGTGCATGTACGTATATGCATGTAGGTCCGTATGCATGTTTAAAGGAAGAGTTAAGACCGAAAAAAATGTTTTGCAACCCACTCTGTAGGTAATGGAGAAATAGGAAGATTCTGTTAGCTCATCTACAAGACTCCATTATTCATCTCTTGCTGGTTAGCATGTGTATGTATTAAATAGTAGTGAAGAGAACTGAGTGTTATGAGTTCAAATATATGCTACGTTGATATTCCAGTGTGGAAAGTTGGGACAGGAAGGTAAAATGGTGAATGGTTATTATGTGGAGTATCTCCAGGTATCAGAACCACTAAGAGCAGTACAAGAAGAGGACAGTCCCTGAAAACACCTGTCCCTCCCTATCCATCAGACTCGGGAATTCCAGCTTTCCTGCAACTTGTGAAGGGGCTAGGTTCATGTCTTACCTACCTGCCGTGATTGGAGTAAGGTCTTAGAGAAGTATCCCCACCAGAAGTGTCCAGTGAGCCCCCCATTCAGTCTGTCCTGAGGGAGTGCACTGTCAGTTCAGCAAGTTTCCCTCTGAAACCAGCATTTCTTACTCCCACCATGTTCCACTCCCTCTGTTGCTCAGACAAAACTAGGATAGCATGATCCAGGCTCGGCCCCCTTCCCCTTCCTCTTTCCTTTCACCTGACTATCTATATCTCTATTTTAAATCCCTTTTAGAAGCTGGTGTTGATCCCAAACTTCCTTCATTATGCGATAAAATAGAGAGTTGTTAGCTGACTGTTCTATAACCAAAGCACACATTTTCTTCCACACAGAAGTCATCCTAAGACAACTAACAAAGTTCTCGAGTATCATCCGCGTTCTTCTTCGCTTCTCTCTCCTCTCTACATTGATTAATAATTTGTCCTTTTCTGACATTGTACAACATAAGCATTCATATTAGCTCTCTGTATGGGTATACAATAGGCATATTTTATTCATATATATATAGTCCTGCCTGTTCATATGCAGAGTATGCAAATAAATGAGGAACTGCAGAATTTATTATTGGTATTCATAATTTTAAAGGACAGCTTTCACAAATAAATTTTCTGAATTCACTTTTACAGGACAGCTTTCACAAATAAATTTTCTGAATTCACTTTTACATTAATGAATTTGATGAAGGAATTAGTCTCACGGGCTTTTAAAACACATTGTGAAAGATGTCTCTTTGACTGTATTTTGTGACTCTCTTTCACTTGAAGACTGGAATACAGTCCATGATGTGTTTTCCCCACATAATAATAAGCAAGTGAATTTAGAAAATCCTTTATGTTTCCCATCCACTCTAATTTATACATTGTGATACTGCCTTAGCATTGGATTGTGTGTAACTTATCATTTGCTTAAACAAAACCTTTTACTGTGTGGGGTTGTTTTACTTACCTCTTTATCTTACAAAGATTTCAATCCAATTAAAAATGTTACTGCAATGAACAGCTGTAATGAAAAATTATATTATGGTTGTTTATGGACTTATTTGGAAAAGAGAACAGACAGTGCACAAGAAAAAGTTTCAGGTCATCAAACATACTTAGTACTAGTCTTAAACGGAAGATAGTAAGCTTTATTAATGTACTGTTAATCATTGCATTATGGATTTTTTTATCTTTAACAATCTTTTAAAATAATCTACAAACACTGAAAAATCTATTTTGCTGGAAGCAAATACGCCAACAACAGAACTACTAAAACAGATCACAAAATACTAGAACTGCAGTAAAAAAAAAAAAAAGAAACTGGACTGTGATTAATGCTATTGTGTATCCAAACCAAATTTAAATGGTCTTTTGGATGATTGTTAATACTTACAATGGGAATAAAGATATAAAATTAAATTAAGAAACTAGTTGATTGTTTTTTGTCTGTGCCTATCTTCTCACAAATAGCAATATACATGAGAAACTTGGCAGCCTTTTGTACACACATGCTGTTTTGAATTTAACTAGTGAATCAGTCACCACCCATATTGCTTTGAACATTTGGACAGAGGTAACAGAGTAAATAAAAGTTCAGACTCTGCCAGCCTTGCTTACCTTACTCCTCAAGCACTCTAATTAGTATTCCTTGGGTAGTGTTCATCAGAAAAGAGAATACAGAATATGGCCCTAGAAATGCTTTTCATAACTGCAAAGTTGAAAGAATTAGATTTGTATATTGAAACCAATCCACTTGATGCAAACTCTGAAAATTAAATTACTTCATTTGTCTTAGATCAGTTGGCAGAAGAATTTCTAGGTAAAATCTTTTTTTCTTTAGCTTTCAGGCTCCCTAGCTTGAGAAAGATGGTTTGATGGCCCTCTAAAAAAGGCTGAAAGAATGAAAAGGTTAGAAGGTGGTGGAATTAAAAACAAAACCGAAAAAACCCAAGACCAAACCAAAAAGCAAAGAGAAACAAGGTGAGAAGTGACCCTACTGTAATCAGTGGCATAACTCTAGTTGACTGTAAAAATATCACAATGAAGCTTTTAGCTCATCTTGGTAACTGATGTAGGCTGTAGAACAAAAAGTGTGTCTGGATGCCTTAAAGCTTTTGGTGGATTCAGATTTGTGTTTCTATGTGACACCAGAGCCTCATCATCTCCACAATGCTGTTCTAGGTGCCATCCAAACAGAAGCTTCCAAAGACACGTAAGGTTCCCGATTACTGCTTGGCACTTTCCGACCATACAGCAACTTCTCCTGTCTGTAGGTCACTCCACCAGAGAAGGGTCATAGTTTGTTTGCTCTGTTCTTCTTGTCTCGGACACTTGCTACTGGTCACTGGTTTTTGTTGAGGTTTTATTTCTGAAGAAAAGCACGTTTGCTTCCAGATACACAAAAGCATTTATTATCTCACATCTCCCTCCTCTTCATCCATAACCTTGATCCGCAAAATGCTAGTTCATCTTGTCAAGCATCCACCAAGATGTGCAGACAATGTGTGTTTCCCTTTTTTCCTGTTAAGGAAGGTTTTGGGGTTCAGGAATAGGCTCATGTTAACCTTGTTCCCGCAGGAGCCAGACTTCTGGGCAAGAGCTACCTTTGGCCTGGCCCAGTGTGACTGCTCTGATGACTGGGACATATAAATGGCTGGTAGTTGTAAAAACTGTGTGTTACGGGATGAATTGAGCCCTTCAGAGTATTAGTAGTGCCTCGACCTTACTTTTTTTAAGATTTCTGATTATTCTCTCTGGTCCGTATGACAGATGCACCAGTCTTATTCCTGTCTGACTGGAAAAAAAGAGTATTTAGTTATTAGGTTGATTAATTCAGATGCATAGTTTACTAGATGGTAGATTTTTCTCTTTGTGTAGGTAGTGAAAGAATGGTATTCAGAGGAATTTCCTCGTGTGATTCAAAGATCACTTATTAAAACAGCAACTAATTCTCACTGAAACAGGGAGAACTGCTGAGACTTGTAAAAAGAATATCTTTAAGGGCTCCCATTGGGAAAATCTGTTATGAAATATTAAGATATAAATATATATCTTATCTGTATCTGATAGAAATATATAATTGTGATATAAAAAGTTCAACGATAACTACATTATTTAAAGCCGATCTTGAAGAGCTGAATTCTGAGAAACTAGGAAACTGCTTTCATTATTTCTTCCCAACTCAATCAATCCAATCTTTTGCACCCGGTTTTGAATAATTTGTAATGGCACCCAGTTCGATGACTAATGCCCCGCTCTGGGTGTCTACAGTAAGATACCGAGGCAAAGTATCAAAATGGGTTCAAATCTGTGTGCCCCCAATGCCTGCCTTTTCAACTTCAGACTGGTAAGTTTTTATGATGTCTGTCTCCCGCGGCCCATTCCTCAGCCTGGTTGTTTACCACAATTCAGTGTGTCTTGTGCTTCTGGCAAGCACCAAGGGAAAGAAGCAGTCACTGGCACTGCATTTTTCCTGGTGTAAGTTGATTTTGATTGACAGGGCTGTAAAGCACTTGTCAAATATACATTTTGCTTGGTTATTTCTTCCAGGAATACTCAATTAGTTTTGAGGTCTGAAAACCACAGTTTCAGTGCCTGTGCTGAGGAAACAGTCCCAACTGTGAAAATACGTTTATGATAGAATATACTCGGCTTGCATACACCAACCTGGGGAGCAAAGTGGCATTTCTTAATCTATTTATTCCCAAGTCAATTTTAAGTATGCTTTTCAATCTTTAGATTGAAATGGATCTTGTCCTTCATCCTGCACATATTCCTGTCTCAGAAACTGAAATTATAATTCAGTTAAAATGCCACAACACTGAATGGTAACACAGTTACAAAGATAAATGAGAGAGTAAGAGAAACATGAAATTTCAGGTTTCCTTTCCATTTCAGCCATTCCTGTCTTCTCCCGCACTCTTCTCCCATCCTTTCCCCTACTTCTGTTACTTGTTCTTTCTCTCCCTATTTGTCACTCCCTTTCCATTCCTCCCAGCCCACCATCGTCGAAGGAGACGATCCCCCCCTTCTCTTCCCCTGCAAGCCAGGCCGTGGTCTGGCATCAGAAACCCTTCCTCGCTCCTGGATCGAGAACTGAGGCGTTCGGGCTTTGGCACCTCCGCGCTGCTCACAGCTGGGACCGAGAACAGATGTCACTTCCGCTGCCAGCTGCAGGCAGATGAGCAGCAGCTGCCCGAAGGGACAGACCTCCTGCATGGCAGCTGCTGGGCTGACACTGAATGCCGCTTATTAGCTGGAGTCAAGCTGCAAGCAGAGCCGTCCCACTGAAGGGGAAATAATCCGCTCCGAGGTCAGGCCCCCGCCTTCCCCCCGCTTCAGTAGCCGAACTTGGGTTTGTAAAGTCAGCACCCAGTCAAGGAGCCAGATTTGCAAATCTATCAGAATCGCAGCAACAACAAAAAGCGAAAGAAAAGAAAAGAAGCCAAATCCAGGTACGGCTTGCAGTCCTGGCGACTGGAAAAAGTGTGTTTTCAGTTACTAACCAGTGGCTTTGCCAGGAGTTGCTCAGAGACAAAAACCGAGGAACCCCACGATGCTGTGTTACGCAGTTCCTTTCCACAGCAGAGACACAGTCTGATTCAAGCCCCATTGAAGTCAACGGGACTGAAAGTTCCTTGCAGTGCGCTCAAGAATGCTTGGCATCTCCTCCCTCCGGCCATCTTCAGCTAACTCCCACATAACCATACTGGTTATGCTGGGGTTTCGTTGTTGTTGTTGTTGTTGGTGTTGTTGTTGTTGTTGTTGTTGTTGTTGTTGTTGTTGTTGTTGTTGTTGTTGTTGTTGTTGTTGTTGTTGTTGTTGTTGTTGTTGTTGTTGTTGTTGTTGTTGTTGTTGTTGTTGTTGTTGTTGTTATTATTATTGTGCTGCAGTTTTAAGTGTGTCTTTATGCTGTGCTCAACTCCCTTGCCATTTGGTGGGGGAACATTATGGTCTTGATTAATGCCAACTATATTCTGGAGTTTAGTTGTGACTCCAGCTTAAGCACCCACAGGCCTATGGTACGTGGGGTTATAGGGGCACTTCTAAAGGGCAATTCAGAGTTTAAAAATCTCTCTTTGAAGACTCACTCTGAATCCAATGACAGCACAGTAAGCCTAAAAGGATGATTTTGTGCTTGGTTTAAGCTAGTCTGCAGGACTAGAAAAAGTCTTCGCCTCTTCTGGACAGTGTTTTGTCCCTCTTTCCTGCACGCCAGCGTTGAGGGTTGTGCTGCTGTGTAGCAAGTCAGTTGAGGAAGCTGAAAAACTAACCCTGCAAGAAGTGATTAGCTTTCACCAGGTGGGATGACTTTGGGGGAGGAGGTACGTCGCGATTCCTGTTTGCAAAGGGATGTGCCGGGAGCATGTAGGGCTGCAGCAATACAGGCAGAGATCAGCCTAAACTGCCGCTCAACCTGCACCCTTGGGGCACTGTTTTTTTAACTTTGCAGTCTCGGGTCCTGCCTGTGTTGAGGGCGAGGTGAATATTTGTTATTCTAACACTGTTATGCCCCTTCTGCAGACAAGGGCGTATACACAGGTGAAGCACGGGAGGGTCAGCCGCAGTATGTGGCTCCTCTGTTTGGCTGTCATGTGCAGGCTTTGTAAGCAGTGAAGTAAGCCCTGGTTGTGTGTTGTGACATGCAAGCCTCTCTGAAAATGATACATTTGAAAATGCTCAGAGGTGAACTGCATTCCAGACCGGTAGGTCAGGATAAGGAAAGGAAGGAAGGAAACGAAGTGTCTCTCACCCCTTCTGGGAGTGGCTGCTAGCAGCAGATCAAAGAAGTACTCTTATGATGGATATTTCAAGAAAAGCTGCAAAATGCCCTGAGTGCACAGCACAAAAGGCGTATTGCTTCTCCTTGTTGTTTTTTTTTCCCCCCTTCTTTTTCTTTAAAGCAATTGGCTTCACCGACTTTGGTATTTAATCCTGCACCTTTGTGTAGGCAGCGCCACAGAAATCGAAGGTGCAGGATTTGTCCAAAGCTTTGCAACAGCAGAGCATGGTTACTTACAGTGTAAGAGCGGGCATTACAGTGGCAGCAATGCACCCTCTGGTGGTGTCCATCAACATGTTATCAAAAATCGTTCCCAAGTTAACTAAAGACAAGCACTGCCGATGGTAGAGGGAGAGCCAACATTTTGCTCACCGCCTTCGCTGATTCCCAGCAGTGACAACCTGCGGTACTGAGATGGGCTGAAAAAATACTGAGTGTGGTAGGCTCTACAGCCATCGGCCCCACATCAGCCCCGATGACTACAAAGTGAATAACAAAGATGCGACTAGCTTAAAGAGGAGGCTGGAAAACACGCTTAGCATGTGGGTTAATGGAAAAATGGGGACTCATGCTAATCAGGTTGTGTGGGTGGAGGATGGCAAAGGGTTTGTTACCGGCTGGGACTGCTTCTGCCAACACGTACCTGCCTCAGGCTGGATTCTTGGTAGCGGTTTTTGCAGACCTTTTTCGTTCCTCTGAAAACACACCCTGAGTAAGATCTGTTTCAGATTCCCGGAAAACCCTAAAACACAGCCCAAATGGGCAAGTTCTGGACAATTCTGTGTTCAAATTACAAATCTTCAACTGCTTTTTTGAATGATAATTTATACTTTAGTAAAAATCTCAACTCTTTTTTTTTTTTTTTTTTAAATTTTTAAACAAACTTTTTTAAAG
>NW_008795527.1:5954012-5958513 GCF_000699145.1 Aptenodytes forsteri
ATAATTTATACTTTATTAAAAATCACAACTCTTTTTTTTTTTTTTTTTTGAATCTTTCTTAAACCCTGATGAAAGCCCTATAAGCATCAGGAAAGTTTTAGAAAATAGCTGCATTGCACTATGCTGGATGTGGTCAGTGACTCTAGTGTGTAATAATGAATGGCTGGGGGTGTTCAAAGTGGCATTAAGTGGGTAACAGGTAAACATCAGCTCATCCTACATTAGCAGTCTTGCATGCAAATTTAAAAAAAAAAAGATTTTGAGTGTGAAGTAAAATGGGTAAGCATCAGGAAAGTTTTAGAAAATAGCTGCATTGCACTATGCTGGATGTGGTCAGTGACTCTAGTGTGTAATAATGAATGGCTGGGGGTGTTCAAAGTGGCATTAAGTGGGTAACAGGTAAACATCAGCTCATCCTACATTAGCAGTCTTGCATGCAAATTTAAAAAAAAAAAGATTTTGAGTGTGAAGTAAAATGGGAAATAAAATCTCAGTGAGAAGTGACATCCATTAGATTCAGTGAGGACGACAGAATGATTTCTAGTCTGTGATTATCATAAAGAAATATCCTCTAGAACAAATCTGATAATTTATGTTCTTTAGGTTTGTATTTTTCCCCAAGAAAGCAATCATATGGATCCTCAGAGGATCTTTCAGGACTAAAATGCGATATTGTAAATACTCAGTGTGGAAGAAATCAAAATTGTAGAAAATTATGTTGCAAGTAATAATGCCTTGTAAGTAAAACACTGTGCTCTTCAGTAGCTCTTTCGTGCCCTCTGCAGTTAAAATGCTGTTTTGTGTCTGTGCAGTCAAATTGTGTTTTCCCTGGTTGTGGAATGTAGTACCGAGGGTTAATGAAAAACTGCAGAGCAGTAAATACTGCTGGAAATTTTTTTGGGTTGCCTGTAGGCTAGGCTGTGGCTTTTATTACTCACTCACATCTAGAAAGCATTGCAGTAAAGCAGATGACCCTGTGCTTTCACAGCAGTACCGCTTATAGCAAGAGTTGAGAGCCCAGAAGTAGAAAGAGGTACACTCCTGTATGATATCTTTGCTGGTGCACACTAGGCTTCTCTACATGCATGCAACCATCTCTACGCAGGTTTGGATTTTCATGCATTTTTGCTGTCAGGTAGAAGTTATGTACAGATGACCTTATGAACTACTTTAAAACAATAGTGAGTTCCATAATTACATGTAACTTTTTTTTCATCACTTTCAGAGAGTGCTTATCACATTTATGCATAGAAACATATGAAGCGATTCATCCTACTCAAACCAGTTATAAAAACAGGTGAGAAAAAGTGTCTTACTTCAATTGATTGTACCTCAATTACATTCAACTAATTTCAAATAGATGTCTAACTTTTGGACATATAAAATTGTATCTAGTGAATCATACCCCTTCTGGTTACATTTGAAGACAAATGTGCAAGAGTGCATAAAAAATTTCATTGGATGAAAGACGAAATGGTCACTCATGAAAATAAGGACTGTAAATAGCTTTCTTGTAGGTCCTACTCTGGCAAAGCATTTTAGCGTATATGTAAAAAAGTATGCAGTATTCATTATCCATGGAGATGCCTCATGTGCCTGAAAATAAAAGTTCTATCGGAAAGTAGTCTGAGGAATATGTTCTTCCTTATTTCTACAGTGCCAGAGAAGGTCAGTCCTGAAGTACTGAAGAAAAAGAAGATCAGTCCTGAAGTACCAAAGAAAAGGACCCCTGGGGAGAAAAGAACAAGTATGATCTAGTTAAGCCAAAGAATTAATAACAACAATAAGAACAGCAGTAATAATAATAATCATAGTAAAAATAATTAGAAGAAGCAAAAAAGTCAGCAGTGCTGAGAGGATGATCTGCTGTTTAAAACATCAAAGACGTGTTATTTTGCCTACCAATGACATTTTTGAAGAGTGACTGCTGGTTACCGATTCTGGCATGGACTTTCAGCATGGATTAGAACAGGTTATTCCTTGCCTTTGCCCTCAGGTTCTCTGCGTATATATGTGTAATTGGAACAATAACACCTCCCATAAGCTCTCTAGGCTATGGCTGTCACTGTCGTGCACGCTCATTGGTAGGTACAACACTTGAATGCAAATGCTGCTCTACTTTAAGTATTTTCTGAAGAAACTAATGTATTACTATAAATTGAATGCCTTACTTTGGGTTTCTGATCTTGACTGAGACATTAATGTGCCAGCCACTTTTGAAACAGTGCCTCTTCCTCAAGGAACTTCATAGCCCAAATAAACACCACAAGGAGTGAGGCTGGACACAGGCGCCAGAAAGAGACTGGAGAAGGCCAAGAACCCAATGGCTGCTTGAAGAAAGAGAAGGTACCAGGATGGGGAGGCCAATGCTAGATCGCAGAGACCCCTCAGGCCCCTACTGTATCTCACTGCTCTGCTTTCTCCCCGTAAAAGAGCAAAGAGCATATGGTGCACGTGGTCCCAGGTTTAAAGTACAGACTGGAAAGTGAGGAGAGCTGGGTGCTAGTCCCGCTCGGGGAAAGATGAGCGCTGGCAGGTTAGTAAACATCACTATGCTTTAGCGTCTCCCTCTGTGCAATGTGAATAGTGGCTACTTCACAGCAGTATTTGTTACAGTGATTGTATTCATATTTATGAAGTCCTTTGTAAATTGAAAACCATAAAAGCTTAAAAGTGCTGTCATGTAAAATTTATTACTGCTGAGATGATACTTCAGTGCCGAAAACAACTCTGTGTATCAGGGAACCCTTGATTAACCAGTTGAACCATGAAAACTCTCTTTGCCTGCATTCATTTTTCAGCAGCTCTGGAGATAATAGGTGGTATTACTCATGTACCTGAAATATAGGCAAGGACCTTGGACCGGAGAATTGATCAGTGTATTAAAATTATCCAGCCATGTTTTTCATTTGACTCATTTGATTTTGTGCAGTAGATTTATGAATGCTCATCCCTCTTTATGTTCTGCATCAGCAACGTGAAGTGAGCTGAAATCCCTCTTGGACAGACCCAGGATTGTCACTCATACAGATGACTACACTGTTAAGAACTGTGGTTTTTTGAAAGCATTTAATAGAGGAAACTGGACTTCCAACTTGTGTGTTCAGTGCTAGGGGAGCAAGGCTGGTCAGGGTGTGCGTAACCTTGCCAGGCCTGGACTGTGCCCCCCCAAACGGAGGCTCGGGCCTGCTGGAGGCCAGCTCGCTCCCCACCTGAGGAGAGGGCTGGGGGACAGGCTCCCCCCGCTCTCTGCCTGGCAGCCATTTCCAGGCCGAGCCTCCTTCTGATCCCCACATGGGCTACGCTGCAGGTATGTTACACCCACGGCCCAATCCTGAATCCGGCTCAGCCCACCCCCAGGGAGGTGCCACAGCCCGGCCCGGCAGACCGCTGGCTGGGACGGTAGCTGAGCTCAGGACCATGCGCCCCCAAGGGACCCTCAGCAGGGAACAGTCCCCACATCCGAGGAGGAGAAAACCCTTGGGAATCTTCCACCTGAATAAATTTTTGGGAAGAAAATACAGTGTCTACAAAGTTGAAATGATCCATGGAACCAAATCGGAATATTTCAGGTTTTTTAGCTGACTTAAAACACGTGGGCTTAAATCAATTCACCAAAGCCTGCCTTGCGTTTCTTTATCGCTACGCTGACTTCAGAGGGGAGCAGCTCAGGCCCTCCTCCCCATTACTGCAGCTGTCCTCTGGCCAGGTGCCTGAAGGACGCCACCTTCCACAATGCAGCACAGACTTTCCTCTAAGCAAGCTGCGAGCGAAGGGTGGATGTCAGACAACTCTGGAGCCTTTGTGAAAGTTGTTCGTCTGGGACGACTGCTCCATAGGCAAGACGTGGCATTAAATGGCCAGATATTCCTCCCATAAGGCAATACGCTGTTATAGGGAAATGCAGTTTAATGCCAGTTTAAGACAAAGCATTTGAAACCAGCTGCATTTAGATGCTGAACTATGTTTTACTTTGAAAATACTTAAACAGATGTTTCAAAATTTCCTTTTTCTCTCACTGTTCATACCAAGAAAAAATGCAAATGCCATTTTTTGGCTTTGATTTAGGTTGAAGATATTCAAATGTCAGAATTCATGGAGGGATAAAGAAAGCATCCGTGTCCCTCAGCTCTTACCTCAGAGCGGCAGCGAGCAAGAGAGGGCACGATGGAGAGGTGTGCTGGGGGGCAGCAGCGCAGGAGCAGGAGGCTGTACCCCAAGGCACGCAGAAAAGGAAGGAGGGGGAAAACAGGATCCCTGGAAGCACCTGAGCGCCATAAAGAAATGGGGTGAGACTAAAATATTGAGCAAGGGGAGAGAAAGTAAATGATGACGGGATTAAGGTTGCTCCTGTGATAAACGTACAGTGTTACTCCTTAACAGCCTTTTCAGCGGGGTACTCCTCTGATTAACATGCCGGCGAATACTGGATAACTGCAGGGGGCAGAAAGTAAACATGCCTGAAAGAGGGCGAGAAGCAGAAGGGGCGAGGGGCGGAGGA
>NW_008795527.1:5958607-6002757 GCF_000699145.1 Aptenodytes forsteri
GCTCGCGGCGGCGGCCTGCTCGGCTGCGGGGGACTCCTGCGGGCGCCCCACTGCACGGGACCTCTTAGTCGGTACTTCCATTTGTAAAGCACACGTTTTCATCTGTTGAACTATTTAGCAGCTTAACCCTATTAGGTATGATATATATACTGTATATGATAAAGGTTAGTTAATGGGTTTAGCTAATGTAAAGTAGTTTATGGTATTATGAAGTGAATGTGTAGAAGGGGGAAAAAAAGGCGGCCTCCTGGCACATACCAAGGTTCAGGATGTGGACTTCCAGCCGAGGAACGTGAGCCTAAAATCTCTGCCCGCCGATGTAGTCGGCCAGTCCTCGCAGGTAGCTGCATGAAGCTTCAAGTGTGGCAAAACAAGTGAGTGTATTGTTCAGCCAATCCCACGCAGAAATTTTTTTAAAATTACATTTATGATGATAAATTGTCTTAAAAATAAAGTCATACGATCACGTATTAATGGCTAGGGATAGAGCCAGCAAGGGCCATTGATATATATTTGTTCGATACTGAAGTACTTATTCTCTGGTTCTCACTTGTCTTCTTTTTTTAGGATGGTATGTGCAGAAGGTGTGGGCTCTTCCCAAGTGGGTGCAGGGTAGTGTTGTGAATGACAGTCTACAGCCAAGGGAGCTGCACCTGGTGCATAGTTTAGGGAAACAACTACCAGCCCCTCAACTGCTGCCAGGGCCAGGCAGGGATTGGGGGAGCTGCAATAGCTCCCTGTGATCTCTGTCTGGCAGACACTGAATGTGTACGCGCATGCACAAAGGCACGTTCAGAATTGCACCTGCACACGTTAGTTTATAGGTCCTGTGTTTAAGCCAGAGCCAGTCTGCGTTATTCTCAGTTGTCACCGGCCTCTTCTTTTTCGCTGTTTGTTGCATCCACTTGTTTTAAGCACTAGAGGTATGGATAACAAGTGCCTCACCCCAGTTCAGAGAAGATTCATAGCTCTCAGTAAGTTGATTGGACTCCTTTGCTGAACGTTAAAGTAATCTAATGACCACTTACATGTAATATGTTTGAATATCATATAGATACTGGATCCTTTTAGATACTTCATCCAGTTTTAAGTGCTGACTGCTATCAGTGCAACATACGCAGAAAATATTCTGGCTGTATCAGCTTGCTGTATTCTTGATCTCTCATATTAGGTTAAATACAAGTGCTGATAAATGAAAAAGATTCCCTTTCTCCACCCATTTGTGAGAACACGCCACACTCTTCAGACAGGCTTTTTTCAGATTTCACGCATTTTACCCAGACAGTCAGCTCTTTCCAATTATTCTGACCTTTTTGAGACATAGATATTGAAGTTTTCCACTAGTTGCTGTTAGCATTGGCTTAAACAAGTACATAATAAAAGATTGAATTATCAGTGGCTTATATGTAACACTTTGCATGGGAAGATCCCCAAGTACTTTATAAACATTCATTCAAGATGACAGCAAGCGACATGTAATAGCTGGGGAGAGCTGTTCCCATTTTGGCGAGAGACATAATTTCCTAGTCTCCATTTACCCACAGCTTCAACAGCGAGATAGATAACGCAATTACGCCTCTCCCGCAGGACAGAAGCACACACTCAGGAATTGCTACTGCCTCTGCCCCACCTTTCCTTACAATAATTTGCTCCTGTGGCCCCCTCCATAAGAGCTCATTGACTATTTTCTACAGAAGACTGTGACAGTCCAGCTGCTTTAAAGGGTTTGGCTAGGTGTTGCATTAAAAAAAACATGACTAAGTTTGGATCCCAGGTACTCCAACTAAAATCCATACCATCCACATTAAAGATCAGAAGGTAACTCCAGATTTAACTGGTAAAGCAGTGCACAGTATACCCATCTCTTGGTATATACTATTCATAAAAAAAGAAAACAGCTACTGAAGTTATGAGTTCTTCCAGTATTTTCAGTCACTGACAGTCCAGTGAAGCTCCCCTAAAGTGGGCAGGTTTGACCACCTGGAGTCAGGTAAACAACTGTTCATGGAGTGCCACTGGTCTTCACACTAACACAAGGACATATTGAAAGCAACTGAGGAATCTCAGCTCTCTGGGTGGAGGACTGAAAAGGGTACTGTTCAAATTAATGGTTGCATATTTGAGTGAAATAAATGGAAGCAAAAAAGAAGAACATGCCTAGATATGCCCCACAGTAACCCAGTGGTCCAGCCATACTATACAAGGTGTTGTCTTGTGGAGACTGTAAATGATATCCCCCAAACAAACCAGCTTCCTGTATATTGTACTGGGCTTGCACTTACAAGCACTACCTTCTGCAAATCTTACTAACTCACATGCAACACAGGTCTGACGTGACTGTGTTAATTTGATTCTTCTATTAGCTTGGCTTCTGTTACTTGTGATCCCTCTGCAACCTGTTCCTTTGTGTGGTATAGAAGGAAAAGGAGCAGAAACCAACAAACAGCTGGTTGCACAACGCTGAACAGCCTGGAGAAAGTCCTCATGGGGAGGTAACTTAGAAGGACACTGATGTGGTGAATAACTGTGGTTTTTCTCCTCAGGAACAGAGGGTCAGTCCATTCCCTGTAAACGTACAAAATTGTTTGAGAGAAGTATTGATTCCTGCACCAGTTTCTCCTCATTGGAACAGTCCAACCCCCTTGAATTTTGGCCAGTTTCTCAGGTCCAAAAGGATAACAAGAGCAGAAGTTTTGACAAATAGTCCAAGATGCTTTATCAGACTTCTCCTGAGGGATGGAGACCAAGAAACTATCTAGCTCAGTAGTGGCTAGTAAAAACATTGCACTCTTGTCTTCTGAAGTGGAACAGGATTGAAGTCTCACATACAAGCTACGGTAATCTCCAAGCAGGTTACTATAAGAAGAGCAAAAGTCTTAAGATAAAGACTTATGGGACATTTTGGTTGACTTACCACACTGTAGGGATTTCCGTACTTTAGAGATCTGTGCACCGTTCAGGGGTAAAAACTAACAGTAGCTTCAGGAGCATGTATCAGGGAGGAAGAGACCGGGGAGCCCACTGCCAGCACTTACCACTACACGCACTTCTCAGAATGGTGAAAGCTTCTGTTGAGTCTTAGTCAGCTGCTCTCATTTCCAGACTGTATCTCAGCCTTAGCTGCATGTCCTGCTGGCCAAACTCCCTTCTGCTACACCAGCTGCAAAGTTCCTCTTCCCTTCATAGGCAGCTGTTGTCAGCCTCAAATCCATCCTTTCCAGCCCCATACCTTCATGAGCTTCAGGTGTGCTTTTCCTGTGTGAGGACTCTTTCCTACCCTTGATTACCTTTTTCTGATCTTCTAATTCAAAGAAGAAGAAAAATCTCATTGACCCCAGTTTCCACGGGAGACCAGAAACCTCCTCTGGAAACTCCCTCTTTTATTTGCTAGAACAACACTGTCTGCACCCTTAATTTTTTTCCTCCCTTGCTCCATAATATCAGAGACAAACCTTTTCTTCTCATTTTTATATAGTCCTCTTCCACCTGGTACAGCTTACTTACCAACTGCATGTGGAAAGGGCCCTCAATTACATGGTGCCCTGAGCTTCTGGGCCGCTTTACTGTCAACACAAGTCCATTCTGAGTGTTAAGTAAACTTACAGATACGTCAATAGGTGCTGTTATAATTGAAGAAATATTTGAATTTAGGGCCAAATCCTAGTAAAAAAATATATGCACAAAGATTGCATACATTATATATAGTATGCACATATCTATCTATCTATAAAATGTACGTTGTGTGGATGCAAATATATGCATATATATATTTGTTTGCATTTTAATATCGATATTATATGCCTAGGAGAAACATGTAAACAGTATGCAGTTTGGGGAATGAGAATAAAACCTATCAACATTTAAGATGTTAACATTTAAAACCAGACTGCAGGTGAGTAATAAAAGAGGCACCTTCGTCAGACATGTTCACAAATATAAGGATAACCTAAGTCTGATTAAGCCAGATGTTGAACATGAAAGAGCAGGCAGGAAGGTTCAGGAGGCTGAGAACAAACATGAAGAGACCAGGATCTGAAAGGCCATGAAGACTGAAAGGCTATGAAAATGAGATAGTTAAACCTGAGTTATGCTGAATAAGCTCCAGTTTCTTATTTGAATGCTTTGTGGGTGGACCACCAAAAAATGTTTACTCTCTAGACTTGGCAGGCTGTTGTCTTTCACCTAATGACAACTTGCTGAGGCAATTAAAAACTGTATTGACAACACTGAACAGACAAAGTTGGCAAACTTTTTTTCCCCAGTAGTATTTTTTTTTCTCTCACCAGTCCATAATACTGTCATAGTATTTGCGAAATGAGGAGGTGTGTGGTGTGGTATGGCACAGTACTGTATTACTGAGTTCTTTTCTTAAGCTCTGTGAGATCTAGAAAGCCATATGCCAGGTAGAGTAGAAGATAGCTGCCATGGCTTATTTCATGGCTCTGAAGAGCTCTGCCTTTGTACCACCATGTGTGCAAAAATAGCCTATTTATCATGCAGGACTCTATGCCCCGCACTGTGTCTTCCTCTGTATCCCTTTTCATTTCTTTATGTGATCCTATAAAATGGCTAAGATTTGAATTATTATTAAATGCATTATAGAAGAACTACAAAGTATAGAATAGTTTGATTTAATGAAGCTTTATTTTCTTGGTTAGGGTCTTTCTACTGTACCTATATGGGGGACCCAATCCAAAAACGCACCTGAGCCACCAGGAAGACTTTTCAGGCCTTCAAAGGGCAGCAAATCAGTTCCCAAGGTGGGTGAGGTGATTAGCCTCTAATTCAGTGTTTTTGTACAGGGAATCACTGGGGTTTAGTTCTTCTGTCTTACAATGAGAAAAAGTATTCATGTAGGACAAAGTGCCTTGCTCAGCTGATAAGGAAAATTTCAAAGGAATCCCTTCTGTTCAGACCAACTCCATATTTCTCACGTACACTTCCAAATGATTCTCTGTCCCTATCCTCACCCCCAGGTTTGGTTTGCAGAAGGTACTGCAGACCGCTGCTAGCGCAGGCGGTATGAGCTGATCTGCCCAGCCTGGCTGCGGCAGGAGCCATTTCGCTGCCACGTGATGCTGTGGTCACTAACAAGGGAGCCGAACTCCTGGGGAACAGAGAAGGCTGAGCATCAGTTGGGACCCAGAAAGGCAGGAAGAAAACCAGAAAATAATGAAAACCTTTAAATGAACTTAACCAAACTTCAGAATGGGCTCAGTTCAAGTGGTGGGCTCTGAGAGTCATCTAGTTCATCACCTAAATGGCTTTACCTCATCACTAGTTATTATGCTGTCACAGTGATTTAGATGATGAATGAAAACTTTTTTTCAGCATTTGTCCTAATGCTCCTGTCCCATTTCAAGTAGCTATTTACTAAATCATCTTTTTGTACACAATGATTGATCAAGATAGGATCTGCATTTGAAACAAGGGGAGAGCTCTCTATATTACTTAAATAGTGTTATTTTGCAATTAGGATTTCCTTGGATGCATCCTGCCTTATTCCGAATCTAATCTAAGGTCTGGCTGAAAACATTTAACCCCCCTCCCCAGCCATCTCCATCTTCACCTGGGTTTAGGACTTCAGTTATTTTATATACCACTAATTAATCATAGTGATTAGTTAATAAACAGCTCCATTCACTGCTTTTTTTTCTACCCTATGTCTATTCCACTCACTTCTATCAGAAATTATCTAATGGAATGGTCTATCAGAAACTGCCAATTGAAGAAAGCTGGTTCACTGACTCCAAAATGCTGAACACCAAAGGCCTTGCCTTTCTCAAACCCTGAGCAGCAAAAAGTCAAGGTTGAAAGCCACTGGCTTCACAGGTTTGTGCATCAGGGCTTAGTCCCAGCGGGCTGGAAGCCCTCCGAGTCCTGGCCCTTAGTCCTGCTCTTTGCACCCAGCGCCCCTGGAGCTGGTACTTGGAGCCTGGAAGCACTGGGCTCAGACACAGCCCTCCATGGGACTGGAAGCTGGTCAGTTCAGGAGTTCCTGCCAGGTTGCAGCTTCATGCAGGGAAGCCCAGAAAGTACCAGTTAAACAAGAGACTTTCCCTGGAATACCTGGTCTGAGACCCAATGAGCCAGCACAGCTGGTAGTGAAAGTGATGTTTTTCTCAGTTTCGTAGTTGCTAAAATAACAGCTTGAGCCAAAGGAGTAATTTTTTTAAGATACACCCTCTGTCATTGTTTCTAACGCAGTTTTTTGTAATGTCTGACTCGAGAAATTTGAAAAATAGTAATAATCATTCATTTGTATTTGAGCTGAATCCAAGTCCTTGAAAAGTCCTGCAAAGGCAGAATCCTGTTTTTTTTGCCATTTCTTTGCTGGGTGGTAAGAAATAATCAAATTAATGATTTCAAATTAGTTAAAAATCATCTTGAACCGAATCCAGCACAATTACAAGCAGATGGATAAACAAGAACAATAGGAACTCACAATATAACCAACAGCTAGCTATTTTAAAACACCTCTGGAAAAAGAAAAACAAACCAAAACATTTTTAGGGTGGTTTCAATGGGGCAGCATGATTGCATTAGCTAGAGGCTGTGAGATCCACCCCAGCAGTGACACTACTGCAGGGGCTCTGTCGCCCAACAGCTTCCAGGGCAATCACAGAAACAAAACCCTGTCAGAGGGTAGCTGCAGAGGGAAGCCCTGAAAATAACTCCAGAGTTTTATAATTTGGGCTTGTTTACAAAGAAAATGGTCTCCATGGGCAGAAAAAAACCTCTGCCTCAAAAACTGGTAGACTCTGCCCCTGCTTAAAATAAAGTCTCACTGGTGAGAGTTGTCCAGGGCTATGGACGGGCGGCTGCAACATTCCCAGAGTGTTCCCAGGAACCAAGGCCAACAAGCACAGAGCAGCCAGCTCAGCTCTAGTAAACACTCTTAACCTTCAAAACTGGGTGGCTGCTTGCAGATTGCCTATTGGGAATGGTTCTGGAAATCCCCTGCTTCTGATTTGTGCCTGGGAGTGGTTCGAAGGGTAGTTGGCAGCAGCCTTGAGGGTGCTAGGGACTTGCCTAGCTGTTTAACACCGTAGATGATCATAATCCAGTGCCCAGGAATGTTCCCAGGCCCTGTTTAATTCACTAGGATAGATGTAGACTGAGAAGAAAATTACAATGATATATTTGGTTTGTTGAGAATGGAACTGTCATGTTTTCTACTTTGCAGGACATCCATTACAGAGATGGATTAAACCAGTGTGATACTATTTGTTTGTCTGGTTGCAGAACTAACTGCTAAACTCACAGAGGGATCCTTTTAGCAGCACTGATAGTACTTTAGAAAATCAGCTTGTATTCAGGATAGATCCAGCACTGTGCAGTCGCGGTCTTAATTTTGCCAGCATCAGGAAAGAACCAAATTCATCTGCAGCAGACTCTTTAATGTGACCTATGGACCATATGAGTTGGGTTTCATTGGTGATAATGGCGCAAACTGGGAAGCATCTGTTAATTTCTCCTCTTTGTACATCTGTTATCAGTCCCTGGTGTGATTTGATTTTTGGAAGCTGGATTTCCTTGCACACATACCATAAGGCTCACTTCAATCTCCTTTATACAGTTTACTATAAAGCGCTTGATTAATGCACTAAGGGCCAAATCTGAAGAGAGACGATCAGTCCAGACTGCTGCTGGTTTACACCAGCTGAAAACAAAGCTTTTAGACAATACATAGAAAGTTGCAGCCTAAGACACCTATTTTAAATATTAGCTGTCAGCTTCAGCAACAGAAAGTACAATCACCTCCATAACCCTCGTGTGTAATTTTGTCTGAGTGGGTGAAAGGGAATGAGAGTACAATTGTTTCACCTCTTCTAATTGTTAATGATCCTGCCTTCCCCCAGTCGACCTGTGCAGAGACATTTACAGCCATCAAACATACAGACTGCCAGACCTAGGTGTGTTGGACTGCGCCTCCAGGGATCCTAACCAGATGGTATTTTAGGAGACGACACAGTTCATTTCAGAGCAATCCGAATGAGCAGCTTTCTTTTCTTTATTACACCGTTGCATTTGGCGGCAATCCACCAGAGGCAGATTCTCTGCTCTCTAAGGAATGATCTGCCCACTCTGTCCATTTAACAGGACATTCAGCTCAGAAAATCCAGTTGCTGATCACACATGTGGAGCAGATGTGCGAGCATGCGTAGCAAAATAAAAAATAAAAAATCCCAGCAGTGTACTGGGAGAAATGTAGCGTAACTACTGAAAAACAGTGACACAAAAGCTCCGATTCTGAAACAGTGGTTATTGTTATTGTAAGGAGGATTTTTCTTACTACTCTTTCTTTGGGAGAAAAAAACCCCCTGTAATAAATCCTTTATTATTTTTCTCTTTGGAGGTCAGGGAGGATTATTCATGTTATACTAATGTGGCTTCTTTGTTCGTTTTCAGACTTCTCCTTACAAAGATATGATTCTAACTATTTTGACCAGACTATCTTGGGGCCCTACCTCTCAGGAACTGAGTCCTGGAAAACTTCCACTGGAAAAAAAAACACCCTTTTAAAAGAGAGGATATCGAAGTATACATCTTTTATCCATGCCCCACACACTTGCATGTAAAGAGAGAGCACCAGCTGTTTTTCTCATGGTGAATAAGGGTTACTTGGGGAAATCTGACTTCCTGTTTTTACATGGGCAGCTACATTGTTGCATAGCCAGTTAATTTTGGTTAGGTCAATAGAGCAAGTTTAATTATTGGAACTTTCCTTATTCACTCAAGTGTACTCATACTGTACAGAAGAAAGAGGGATTACTAGGAAGTCCAAACTGTGTACAGAAGCTGAAAAGCTCATCTTAATTGCATGGCCCCTGCTCAAACATACAAAACATTTGGGGGGGAATGGGATTTGCTGAATGGTGCAGTTTGGACTGCAGACTAAATTTCTTTCTTAGTTCAAAATATACTGAATAAAAATCTTACACAGATTTTTCTGAAGAATATTCAAAAAAAACCCAAACCCCCAAATTATATATTTAAGGCACTGAAAGCAGCATAACTCCTCCTACAGATGTGGTAGGAAAATGGTCCATTTTTCCACGACAGCACAACTCAAAACAACAAAAACCTGAGCAGTGTCAAATACAGAGAGCAATCCCATTCAGTTACAGGCGGCGCTATGAAAAACACACCTCTCGAGTTGTGGCTTTCACAACCAGGACAACTGGTGATAGTGAAACGGAATAGCAACTGATCCCAGGTAAAATCCCCGAAGAAACCAGGAGCATTTCTTGCATTCTGTGATATTAATTTCTAATTTACTTTAACTGGAAGACTTAGATTTTATCTTGTTATTTAGTTCAGTGACTGGCTAAGCCCCTTCTTCCATTTCATATGGTGTTACAAGTTATGGTGGATTTCTAAATCTTGGTCTTGGTTAATGCATCAAAGGACATATGGGCTGATTTCCTTCAGTTTCTCATAATATACATGTAGCCAGCTGTATGTTATTACATAACTTTAGACTTAAAGCAACCAGATCATTCTAGATACCATGATCTATTTCTGTGTTTTTGATACAGTAATATTACAGTGGAAGAAACTCACCAGTGCTGTTATAAGGAAAGTTTGGGTTTTTTTAATTCATATCCTTGTTCTTAATAAACATCCCAAAGAAAAATATTCAACAGCAGCAGGCAGTAATAAAGAGGCAGAAAATGGCAAAACCACAGTGCTGAGGAAACCTATGTGAAAACACTGGTTGTGTCTTCCTGGTTACAGAAAACAAATAGAACTGTTCAAAGCGCTTGCCAATAAGGGCCTGCCAAATAAAATATTGTTTTATGAAGTCAGGAAAAAACTAATTTTAAAGGTTATTGTAGGTTATTTGTGGTCACGTCTTGTGTTCATAAAACATGATGTCATCTTGAACCCTTCACTACTCAGCCCTATAGGTCTTTGACTGAGACACTATCTCAGCAATTGTAGAGATTTAAAAGTTATTGGGAAATACTTGCAAGAGTCTGTTCTACAAATTGAATGGGAATAAAATAAATTAGATACAAGCCAACAGAATGCAAGAACCCATCAAAGCAGCTGTATTTTAGGGGAATTTATTTAACTAATCCAGTAATTTGGAATGACGAGATCACACGAGCAGCAGTAAATTTGAAATCAGAAGGTTGCAGAATCATTCTCCCTACTTACTTTTATTTCTAATGATATTAATACCACAAAACTGCCCGTCATGACATCTGATTCTCTGCCCTGCCCCTGTAACACTGGGGGAATGATTATCCTGGCCACTAATGTAAACGTTTTATTTGTCACCTTCCGCTTTTTTGGTGGAAAGAGTTTATTCACCTCCATGAGGTGAGTCATCCCACCAGCTAATCTAATGTATCTAGATGAGCTGCAAACCGATGGAGAAGACAGGTGTTAATGAGAAAGTGATAAGGAGTTAAAGACTTTTCACGGGCCACTGTTAAAGCTTTTGTCTCATTTCTTTCTCTCTCTTCTATCTAACATTCACTGACCTGTCATAATGCGCTTCCTATAAATGGTTTCTCCCATTTGAAGCTACCTAATTAACAGCTGACTCAGGCCTGAGCACTTCCTTGAATGCTCTGGCCACTTTGGGGAATTTTCCTTTTTAGCCACTGACAGCCTCTTCTCTGATGCTATCACTGCTAAAGCAGTTCGTCAGAGCAAAGAAATGCTTATGACATCTTCCCATGTGCCCCTTTAGGCTTATGGGCCTACTAATTTTTTCATTAGAATAAGAATATCCCTCTATTTCTCCTTCTCCTTGTTCCGTTTAGGCTTTGTTTTATGGTCATGGGAAGAGACTTGATGTGAACTAAGTCTTAAAAGATGAGATTTTAAGGTAGTGGATAAATTGTTCCTTTTCTTTCTGTGGCCAAAGCCTCTGAAGCCCATGAGGCTATGCTATCCCAGCGATGGCGAAAGCACCTCGCACGTGGAAGAAGCTGTGCGCTGGGGCCTGGCCCGATGGGAGCAGTTCCTTATGGCTTGGCTCCTTATGGGGACGCGAGGAGATGCACAGTGGGCGCTGTGACATTCCCGTGGGATACCAGAGCACGTACGCACATGCGTCTCCCCCGGTGCAACTTTTGGCTTTATTACTCTCACTTCTTTTCTTAAAATATGCCTGTCTTTAAATTTAAAGGCAACTCTATGTGGATCTCGGTGTCAGTGAGAAAAAGTAAGGGGTGACAGCCTGAGTCACCTGCCAAAGAGCACAGGACTCCTACCCCCGCGGGAGGGAGAGGTAAAGGCAGTTTTAGCCCACTTCTGCCCCCTCCCTAGCCCAGGCTGCTGCAAGCATCGAGGCAGTCTTCAGATTTGTGCAGCATTTACGTAAGTCAGAGGCCTTGTGGGCTCTGCTGGTGACAGTGTTGCTCAACGTGCCTGAAACGCATGTGGTTTGGCTCTGGGGCCCCCACCTCCACTGGGGGCCTATTTGATGCCTGGGGTTGCCGGTGACTTTTAGAGGGACAGCCAAAAGCCTTCCTCGCGGTTACTGGAGGAAATCCTCCTTCAGTTGCATCTGGAGCTTTCAGAGGCTCTTTTCACTACTCGGGCCTTTTCCCTGCATAAAAGAGCTGCAGTCACAGGACAAATCTCACCTAATATATCTTACCTGTAAATGGCATTTTTTCTCCCAGATCAGTTTCTAATACTCTGCTGATGTTTGTTTTTCTGTTTTGCTGCCAGTTGGCATTGCTGATGCTATTTCCTTGCTGTACTATCATACTCGTGGAATGAATCTCAAGAGCACAGTTTCTATTAATGGCTTATCGTTCGAATTTTCTGGGTAAGCTTTTCACTCTAACTACAGTTGAGCCAGACTTCTATTCCCACTATCAATTTCACTCCACCCAGGTGTCTCCTACCACCCAGCTTGTAAATATTTTTCTTTATAGTAAGTGCTGTGGAATTCATGCTTGGGAAACCAAGAAAGGCTTTCAGACAATTTGGACTGGTACTCAAAGATTTTTCAGTTCCTGTGGTTAATCAATAATATTCAAGTGCAAAAGAGGGAAACAAACTTAGGCAGTGGTTAACATTTGTTGTGGAACAAATACTGTTTTCTGGTGCTAAAAATGCTTAATTTGCTAGTTTTCCTCAACAGCTAAATCCAAAATAGGGCAAAAATGCGGCATGCTGAGCCACCATATTTGTGTGTTTCTTAAAAGAAACTTGAAGGGTCTCTAGTTACCATTTGACTTCATCAGCTGAACTTTTTGATCTCGATCTAGTAACATTCCAGCCAGCCAGTCTATCGTATTTAAAGCGATACAATTCCTAAAGCACTGGACAACAACGTAACTCGATTCTGGATTCAGCGAACTTCTATCTTCCTCCTTATGCTGTTGCCTACATTTCCAGAAGGACTTGTAGGTTTTTTTGGTGGGGTTTTTTTTGTGGGTTTTTTTTTCCCCTTCTTTTTTTCTGTCTGCTTATAAGCCAAAAAAGATGATCTGTTCTGTTTTTTAAACAGGGAGAAAAAATCAGCAGTAGGAGGTCTGAGGGTTGGAGACAGTTATGCTGCATGGGTAAGGTAGGGGTAGGATGGGAAGGAAAATGGTCCAGCTGCCTAATCATTTCTCTGTAATGTGACTGGAAGCATATATTGTATAATACTAGAGCAAAAGGGGGCTAGAGCCCTTGCATTTTAATATACATTCATGCCATAGCTAATAAAAATAAATCATATGGTGTTTATCATAGGAAATTGCCAATCACTATCCTAGTGTGCCTCAGAAGGTTTGGTCTTGATGATGTATTCCTGCAATGGGTACAAGTAAGAAACTAACACTGCAGAGCTCAAACAAAAAGCCTAGCATTGATGAGAAAACTAGTTCAGCCACTTCTGAGATGAATTATAAGAACTCATCTTCTTTATTTCTAACTCTTTACTTTTTCGGGGCCATTCTCTGCAGGGGCTCCTCAAGGTGTAGGAAGTGTATAGCAGATACTAATTGACAGGAAAGCTGGCAGTACCTGCTGCCTTTCTTTAGAGAAAGTATAGATCCCGTGGAAAAAGGTCCCAGTTTGATCCTGCCAGGAACTGGCCTCCCTGACCCCAGGCCATGGGACTTTTTCAGGATGAGTACTATTATCAAATCCACCAATGCTTAAGTCTATTGATCTCTCATGTCTCAAGTCTCATGAATTATATAATGGACTTTATCCCCCACCTCACAGTATTCTGTGGGGAAAGCAATTATTGTCCTTACTTTTCACATGGGGATATGCAGGAGCAAGGAACAAAGTAACTTGTCCCAAAGCACTGTTTTAGCAAACATAGATCTCCCAGTCCTGCTTTACTGTCCAGTGCAAGCACTCTCTCTTCCCTTTGTGGTCTACTGTACAGACTAATTCTGACCATCTTGCAAGGCTGACCTTGGAGGTCAGCTAAGGATGCAGATTCCAACTGCTAAAGCTGAAATTTTATTGCAGGAGGCACCTGCTGCGTGGTTTAACAAAAGTTGTATGGAGTAGCTGCCTGAACCTTGGATGGATGCTCAGAGGGTTAGGAATGAGAATTCCCCCAGAGCTCTCCAATTTCAGGTCTATTCCCATACGTGCCTGTCAGGGTTGACAGGAACTCAAACTGGAGAAACTACACACTACGAGCTTTTCCTTTCACAACTGCACAAGCAACTGTGTGGTGGTCTCAACCTTCTGAATAATCAGGGAGTAATTTGAATCAAAACCAAACAGCTGTAATGCTGAAGGATATGACTGAATATTTTTTGAGAAAGCTGAATATTTCTGGAAGAAAATTGGAGCAAGCGAAGCCCCCAAAGCACAGCACTCCATTCTGAAGGGCAGCATTGAATGGAGAAGATGACAGCAGAGCACCGACAGCAGCTTCCTCTGACTGAGTTGAACTAATTTTCCATAGACCCTGAAGGGCAGCCTGGAAGAGCTTCTTTCCCAGAAAAGCAGAAAGCCCTGCCAGGTTGGTGAGTGGGAGGTGAAGACACAACAGAAAGCTCTGCTGCCAGCTTGAGTCAGTGGGACAGAGCCAGTGAGGGGCATAAAACTGGGACATCCTGAGAAAATGCATGGAACTTGCTCTGCATCAGAGCTTAACAGAGTCTCTTAAGAAAGACTACCTTGCAGTTCACAAACACACAGCCCCTCACAGGCCATAGTCACAAAAATGGCTGTCTGTGCATTGCCGTTATGTAGCACCCTCACTGTCATACTATCCTGTGTGAAAAATGTGTAAGAAAAGTGCTCCTTGTACACATTAGGAAAGGAGAAATAACATATAGAGTCAGAATTGTGGAACCAATGCATTTCTTCCAGGGAACACCAGCTAGTCCTGTGAATTTGGGCTTTGGGCCTTTTAAATACCCTTCTGATTTCTGGTCTGGGATAGCTTGATGTATATGAAAATGGACTACCACACAGGACATCCTGGTGTAATCTTTTGCTTCACCACTGTTTTTCTGAATTATTTGAAGGTAGGTCACTTTCTGTCTTGATCTTCAGTTCCCACCTTTAATATAAGGTTAGCTTTTCTGTATCTCACCAAAGTGTCAGGAAGATTAAACACCGTATTTAACATAATAATACATTGGCAATAGATTATATTCATAAAGTGAGCACATCTGATGCCTTTTACAGTCTTCTAGTAGAAGCATAATTTCATCAGGAAGGCTGAAGATACTTTAGACACTGCATTTGGTGTGTAAGAGTCTGAAGGACAGAAGCTCTCTAGCTGTGGTCCTGTTGCCATCACAGGAGACAAACAAAGAGGCACCTTTACATCCTGGGACTGGTCACGGTGGTGAGAGAAGGATGCACCTTCACTGTGTGAAGTGACTGTTTCTACACAGCAGCGCAAACCCATGCATCTCTGTCTTCAAGGAGGGAGTTTTGTCCAAGCCTGCCATAAACAACCATTTCACAATGATGTCGTGAGGGCTGATGCGTACAGATTGCTCTGAAGACAGAAATCTTACTGACAAGTGCTGTTATTACTAATGAGTAATAGCTTAAAAATTACACATTATTTATTATGAAATCCTTCTTACAAATATTTCATAAGTAATCAGAATGGGACAAAGGCACCCAAATGTCATTCAATTAATTTAGTTTCAGTAGCACAAAGAGGAATTTAACTCAAGTAGATATATGTGTGTGTATATATATATGTCAGATCAAAGAAGGCCTTAAAATATTCAGCAAAGAATGCTATCGCTGTTATTTGACTAAATCACTGATTTTTATACAGATGCACGTATTACTGCATTTCTATGTGCTTATTGTATGTTGAAAATTTTGTTGGTACACACTTTTCGTCCTTTACTGGGATTTGCATGTGTAGCAAAAAATAAGAATACTTGATGATTCAGGGATTGATAATGGGATATTCAACCATTTTGTCTCTTCATCACCAGTTCTAATGAACATCTGCCAAGAGGCCTTATTGTAAATACTATTCAGGGTCTGTGTGATGGAGTCAGCCTAGTTCCTAGTATTAATCTCAACCAGAGGTCGCACAGTATTAGGGTCACACAGTGTGGCAAGAACAGAATATTTGTGCATCATAAATACAATCATGCCATAGTGGAATTCATCAAAAGATGCTAGTGATTTTACAGATAATTTTTCTTGGCATATGACACTATTTGAGAATTGTTCCACTACCCTAATGTCACAAACTCTTGGCACAATTTAGGCTTTAGGATAGTCTCAGTAATATGTCTTAGGAAGCAAGCAATCCATTAAATTTACTTTCCGTTTATTGCATATTTGTAGCCCAACACAGGCTGCTCAGTTTTAAGAGGACTTATTTGAAGATACATATATCTCTCCATATATATTTGTGTGTGTGTGTCATTACCACTATTGCTTTGAAAGTAAATGCTGTTAATCCCTAGCAAGTAACATCCTGTACAAGTGGCTTTGTCGAATTTCTGTATCTCCTTTGTTTCTCTGAGTTGACAGAGAATCGTGACACAAAGTAGGCAAATGAGGGTTGCCATATTTGTAATGCAAGAATTACTTAGGGATTTGTAAGATTTAAGAGAATATCTGCTAGTAAGAATCACATTTTTATGTCATCCAAAGTGTATCTATTTTGTTCCATTTATTATATAGCTGAATACTTAGCCTGTGGACAGATGTTCAATTTGCAGACAGCTGTGTTAGTTTAAGAAGTTACTATCCCCAGCTGTTTGCTACCAGCATGTTACTGAAGACCCTTGTCCCTATAGCTCTGCAAGGCTTTACTTGGGTTTCTGAGTCTAGCTAGGGCAAGGTCATTTGAGCTAGTTCAAACCATCAGCATTGGTCATTGCTGTTAAGATGTGCTGGAGGACATGAAGTATTGCTCCTACAGTGTCTTCTGGTGGAGGCCCAGGAGTGGCAGCTTCACACTGGTGAGCCCCAAGCCTTCTGGGAGCATCTTTGGGTGGCAGACCAAATCCCCCCCAGAAAGGCATCCATCCACAGTCTCCTATACACTGTTGATTATAAAGAGATGGTGGATAATCATCTCCTTCATGGATCTTCAGTAGGGATGAGATCTTGGGTATATAGGGAGCAATTCAGGTACCTATACAAAGGTATCTAATACCATTTCAGCAATCTCGTCTGTTGCAGTGTGGATGTCTGATATCTTAGGGTTAAGCTGGCAGTAGACACCTATTTTTAGTAATCAGACTTTTTCTCTCAGTGTTGAATAGCTCTCACTGACAGAAGGTAATTGTTTTGTTTGGAGAGCTACTAGAAAGTTTTATACAGCACAGCCTGAACCCCGTGAGCTACAAATTCAAGGATTACTTTAATGATGTTTAAATAATTTGAAATCCTGAATTCTTTGTGAGGAAGATTCTTAAGAGAGAGCATTATAAAAAGAATGTCTCTATAGACAAAATAAAGTATTTCATTATTCAAACCTTTTCCTAGAGGAAGTGAAAACTCCCTCAGTCTTCCTTGGTTACAGTCCTGGAGATCTGTTTCTCATAATGTGATATTTAGGAGCAGCTATGAAATGTCAATATTAATGTTTATATCATTGTAATTACAGAAAAAAAGAAAAGAAACCCCACCACAAAACCTGATTTTTTTTTCTTAGTGTCTCCTACATGACTGGGAAAGTTATGTATCAGTGTGAAACAGAAGTGTATAGTCACAACGGAAGATTCTTGAGATTGTCATATAAAAGCAAATGGCCCCTAAGTTACTGGTTTACACTTCTCGCATGAGAGATGGGTTGGGTTTTTTTGGCAAAACTCTCTGCTTCTGGACAGAGTGCTTGTTGTCTTTACTCTCTGGTTTGGACGTGTAATGGTGGAATCTTTTTGTTGCACTGAAGTGTGCATCTAAAAGTTGATGAAAGAAGAGGTGTAGATTTTATACATTTATTGTCCATTGCTTTCTCCATACATGTTTTTGCTATTTGAATATAATTCAGAAAGCTGAGGGATAGTCTTTACCATTTCAAGCAAACGACTGAGTCTTAAGTAAGTGATTCCACATGGTTGAGAGAGAGTCTTTGTATTAGCCCTTCACTGTGCTAAACCTACAAATCATGCTTGTAAGACCTTTTCTTTCTGTTTTTGACCTCTCACTTTAAATTCAATGTATCTATTTTAGCTGCAATTTAAAACAAATTGTCCCACAGTCTGATGAAGACTACTTACTTGCAGTGCCAGAAAAGGGCATATGTCACAAGAAACAGTCTGCACACGTACTTCACTGTTGCTTATTTGACAGATGACCTTGATGTGAATCTCCACTGGGGGTTCAGGCTGCTTATGTCCATGTTTGGTTCAGGTTGTCTTGTTACTATTTTCTTCAACTAGGGCAAAGGTACAAAGTTCTTCTAATTTTTATCTCAACGCTTCCCAGCATCATCCAAAAAGAACAATTTTGTTTTTCAAGGGAGGAATCTGAGGCCAGAACTCTCACTTATTGCACACTTGTTTTCAATGTTTTACAAACACCCAACATCCAGATACCTCAGGCTGTACTAAAATAGAATGAGACTCATGAGGTACAAAGAGACTGAGGAAGCTACTGTATATGCCATATCTGGCTCTCTCTCTAAAATACCAGCAAGAAAAAAGTTGAATTAATATCCATACAATCTTTGGGTCCCACATGTTTCTCACTTCAAAGCATAACCATGAAATAATATTCTAATAAATGATAGTTATATAGTCCACTACAGAGAAGTGGGCCAAGTCTTTAAGACACATGTTCCAGCATCCCTTCTGCTTTAGGCACCACAGGACATTGAGGGATTGAATAATTAAGTCCAACAGAACCATGGAGGAGTAAGACTGTGCTATTACGGGGTCACAGATTATGGCTGTGGACCAAGAAGAATATAATTGAGTTTTCAACATAAAGCAACTGCAAATACTTCATATAAAGAGTTCTGTGTATTCTCCTTCCTTTTTCCTGTCCCTCTCTGCTCCCTGCCTACAGACTGTCAACACTTAAGAGTAAGTACAAAATGATTGTTGAGTATTTATATGCAAATTGATAACTATGTGACTTAAAGTTAAATTTAAAATGACTCACCTAATAACTAAGACATTTTTATTTTGGGGGCACGAGCAATGCAAATAATAGAGAAATGCAGCTCTTAATTCATTGTTTCATGTCACGAATGTTTTATCATTTGTATGCCTATGGCACCTATAAACTGAAGCATGAGGGCAACCAGCTTAATGACGGTGCTTTATTTCAATCATAGTGAGTTCAAGTCCTTTGGAGGAAAAATATTCAATATTCTAAGATGGTTTTTAAATTTTTTTCTCAGTGCCTAAATGTTCAAGAAACTTGGGATACATGACATTTTTCTTAATTTTTAAGTAAATCCATATTCTCCACAATCATTTAGGATGCTTTTTTTATGATACTGTGTGTATGGTGTTTCATACTGTGATGACAATATTAGAGACACATTCAGTGGCTGCTTAAAACTTCACCCAGAGAGCAGCTGAATGACACATTTCACATTAGTGCAAAAGGAGTTACAGAATCAGAGTGGGCTTCTGACTGGACTAAAATGCTTCTTTAAAAATTGCCTTCAAAGCAAGAATCTGAGGCACTTTTTTGTATGTTGTTGCTAAGGTTTTATTATAGAGGTAGAAATTCATGCAGTTTTCTTTGTTTCTTAGTGTTTACTCTGTTTCCATTTTGTTGCATACTTGTGTCATGACTCAACCCCTAGAAATAGCCATATTCTTCTGGGCTTCTAATTCTCTAACATCTTGGCTCTCACAGCAAACAAACTTATTTAGCACCAAGTTGCCCTGCCTACAAAAAACATTTCTGAAGGTTTTGTGAGTTGGAGTTGCATTAATCTGAATGATAGACTCTCCTCAGCCTGTTTAGCATTATACCTCATTCAATAGACAGTTTAATGGATGATCCACAGCAGTACATTACATTTTTGAGCTCTGGGATTTACTCTGCACGGCCCAAGATCGGGGACTGGATTTGGTGGCTGAAATCCAAAAGCTTTTTCCTTTTTTTAAGTACCAAACATTGCCTCTTGCCAAGTGGGATAATTTTCCCATCTGTTGAAGGGTTTTCTGCCCTTGGTAACAATATTCAGTTTCTCTGGCTCCTTTAGGCTCACATTAGTATAAAATAGAAGTAACAGAAGTTAGCGCTAATGGCAGTAAGCAACTGAAATCAAAGGAATCACGGAATCAAACCTTTAGGTGTGAAGGACCAGGAGAAGGCCTGTCTGCATCTGGAGTGGCTTAATATAATCTCCATTGTCTCCATCTCTTTTTAATAAGTGATGTCTCATTTAAAAATGATTGGGAGATCTTTTGCTGTGATGCTTTCTTGACTAACACACCAGCTGTCTTTGAAAAGTTGGGAGAGGACTATGCTATGATGGGAGCCTTTGAGAACAGTGTTTATTTCACATCCCTAAGGAGTCTTGAGTGTAAAACCCTAGTTTTCGGTGTGGAGTGTGCCAGAGACACAGCATGGTATGTCCATTAATACTGCCCAAAGGCACTGCCGCAGCTTGATAAGCCCTGACCTTCACAGAGTGACAATGTGAGTGAAAGGAGAACCGGCTGTAGATGGGACGGGCTGGTGACAGCTGAGCTCGGCCAGGCACAGCTGGCTGCCCCAGAGGTGGATGGGGTTGGGACACCAGGCACACCAAGCTGACATGCTGGGATTTGTTGAACTGCTGAACTGAGTACTGAACTTGCCACAGCTCAGTCCTGAGAAGACTATTTTGTCTTGAGTCCACAGAGTTTAAATCTCCACAGTGGTAGAATATGCATAGAAAAGGGCTACTGTGTATACACATGGATATACAGAAATGTAATAGATGTATATTAGAACGTGAAATGTACAGGCTCCAAAGAAATTACTCCAGTAGTTATTCCCCAATAACTGGAAAATGTATTAAAAAAATCATTTTGTGTGGATATTTTTGTCACAACACATTTCAGAACAGCTGTCATAACACTGGGAATTTACTTCCAAAGATATACTCAAAAAAATCCCCTTCATCTGGCAGCAAATGACTTAAAAGCAGAGACTACAGCGCACAGAGGCATATTACAAAAGCATATGATATAAAAAACTTCTGGTTATTACTGGGTTAATCAGCACTGTTCTGGAAAGTACCAAAAATTGCATGTAACTGTTTCAAAAATCACGGGGATATTTTGAACATTTCCACTGGGTCAAAGCAAAAATAACTATACATCCTTTTTAGGTGATTATATTCAGCAGACTGGTCTTGCTAGAGTGACTTAACACATCCATTATTGCAATTATAATTTAGTGATAATTACTCTGTAGAATTCCAGTGTTCTATTACCGCAAGTGAGAGCCCACGGAGAAAGCCAGCGTCCGGCATCTCTAGGGCCTTGGAACGAGCGCCTGTGATTTTATAATTTCCAGACTTGTTACATTTAGTTTGGGAGAGGCTATACCTGCATTGTGTAGGTTAAAGAGCCCTCTCTTTGCTGATTAAAATGAAGCACTGTCATTGACATATCAGATCCAATACATCTAATTAACATGGAAAATATGTTTGACCTATACTGGTTAAGATAGATTACTTCCTTACACAAGTTATAAACACTTGTAGGCATTACGCCAAAACTTAAAAGCAATTTGTGTTTTATGAAAGTCTATTTAAGGTTCCCTTTCAAATAAAAAAACCCCAAACCAGAAAACAAACAAACCTCTCACACAACGCATGTCTTCAGAATCAGAATATCAACCCTCTATAATCAGTATGTGACCAAACCCATTTTTGCAAACAGCATTCCTTCATAAGGCATGATGACTGAACTGAAAGATAAGGCCTAAATTTCTGTTTAGAAAATTGCACAACAGTGTAAAAGGCAAATGTGCTTTAATTTCCCAATACTACTTTATTTTCTGTTTTCTAGTTCTCAAATGTGGCCCCATATAGGAAGAAGGGAGACAAATATTAGCCACCTAGAAAATGAAGGAAATAACGACTGATGGAGAAAGGAAGTGAAGAGCTGAGGCTCTTATGGGTCAATGTGAGGGCCAAAGCTGCTTGATGTTAGTGGAAAACTCTCAGTAAAATTCAAAGGGCTGTCAATTCAGGACAACGTCTTCTACATTGCTTTACAGTATTGTACTTTGTTTCTGTTCAGTTTAGTGGCAGAAAATAAATAAATTACCAGCAGGCTGTATACAGCCCAATCCCAGCCAAGTGGCATGCCAAGTCCTCGAGATTGCTCTCTGGTTGGCGGGGGGGGATCTTTAAAATAGTTTACCAAATCTGGTGATGGTTTGAACAGCCAAGAGAAATCTCTGAGCGGTATCAGTGGATCAAGAGGCACAGCTCAGAGATACTTCTTTCCCTGCAAGCACTCGGCTGCTGACACACTGCTTTGAGGCTGTAGCCATCAGCGCTACAGAGACCATGACCAGTGCGGGAGTTCAGTCAGACTGTAGCCTGTTTTAGGACTGAGAAGCCACAAACATGAGGTAACAAAACCTTCTTTCTTTCCATGTTTTGGTCTCTGAATGTCATCATCAAGTCAGGAGAAGCCTTGCATTTGTCCATTAAGAGGACTCAAGACATGCATACTGTAGGGATATGGTACTTCTTTAAGATACCTTTCTGGCTCTGACATTAACCAGCTTTTGAACCAAGGAAAGAGACAAAATAAACCACATAAATGTCTGTAATTGCCTTCACAAGAAAAGAAATCGGCCAAATACTTGATTTTTCACTTTCTTTGTTTTTCCATGGGGAGCTAGGACCTAGCTGAAAAGCTTCACTTTCCATCCTGTGGTCTAGGAAGGAGGTCTGGGGAGGAGGACATGTTTGTTAGCCTATCACTCTTATCTGTGGCCTGTTTTTGCCCATACTTGAAATGACAAAGATTGGCTGTTTCAGCTAATTCCCAGTTCTAGTTGCTAATTCCGCAGCTGCTAGTTGTTACCGAGGTAAGGGTGGGATAGGAGGACAGCAAGCTCTGTGTTACAAAGTGTTTTGTCCAGGCTTTTCCTCTTAGCCTACCCTGATCCTAGCCCCTATGCCTTCCCTGAGACCAAGAGGGAATGGACAACTGCAGGAGGAAGAGGAAGGAATCTTCCTATCATGGCAGGTGGGGTAGAGGCATACCATACCAAAAATAAAAGAGCAGAGTTGAAAGAGAAAGAAAAGAGCTACTGCTTTTAGTGATAGTCACCCAAAATCTGACTGACTCTTTTCATCATGCCCTCACCTTCACCTCATGGGAGGATCTGTTTTGCTATCTTTATAAACTTTGACCACCCCAAGTGTGATGTTGATGTTCTCACTGTGGCAAAAGTCAGCCTTGTCTGCACTGATAGAGAGATCTAAGACAGCTCTGCAATAGACCTTGATTTCCAAAAATTGAGCTGCAACACTTAAAGGGCCTTCAGGTTATCCAAAAATAACTAATCATTTTTTTTCAAATGTTGATGTGCCTTTGTTCAATGACAGATTTCTGGAGGTGAATGCTACAGAATAAACTAATGAGCCATTTCTTGCAACACTTTCAATTTGCGTTCAAACCGGAAAGCACAGATCCAAGTTCTACTGCCTTGGGGATTTTTTTCAATATGAGGTTTGGATCCAGCCCACTATAAAGAGCCACTATACATGCAAAATTTTGAGATTGCTGTAGGTTTGGACTCTATCCACTGTCAAGTTCAGAAGGTTTTGTCTGGGTATTTTGACGTGGGGCTATCTCCATTCTAGTTTTGGAACACCCCCCCCCCAAATACACATACGAAAGAAAATCCCCTTGCAAATATGCAACTTACCTATCATGTGCAGAAACAATTTGAGGACTCTCAGCCCTCCAGGTAGTTATTCATGCACTGACACCCATTGTTTTCAGTGGGCTCCATGTGTGAATAATTATGCACCTGGGAACAACCATTTGCAGGATCAGGCTGTTGCAAAATAATATGCTGATGAAAACTTAAAAGGTAGCTGTAACACTTGATTGGATTGGTGTAGACTGTTAGCAAAGAGGCTGTCTGGATGCAAGCTATTGTCACTCTCATTTTAAGAAGCATTTTTTAAACAGTTACATTTTTCTGCCCTTGGTTTCAAGGGCATCTCCTGCTCCCCCTTCTAGGAGGAGACAGCTTGCAAATGCATGTTAACGAATTCAAATGCTACAAATGAATTTTACAGTCCTCAGTGCTGGTTATTCTCACCTCATGAATCCAGGAGTGTCTATGAATTTGAAGGATTGTTTTGGGGGGGATGATCTCATCTCCCAGCTTTACATATTCTCTAGTTTCGTTTTCCCCTGCAACTCATTCCATGCACTCAGCTAGCAAGCCAGACTTTCCAGAAAAGGACAAACTACTATTGCTTTTCTTCCTCTTCCTTTCTTTATGTTTGCTGCTTGTGTTCATCATCTCGCTGTGGGGCAATAGTTTTTGTCCAGGGATAGTAGTTATTTTTTATGTTTTCAATATTTTATGTACTTTTTATGTTCTCAAAAGCAGAATTTTACTATTCCACAGATCAAATAAATCTCAGGCTTTCAAAAATGATACAAAGGAAGCCTCAGCTTCACAAGCACAGCTGCAAATGAGGCTTTAATTGCCAGCTTAGGAAAAGGGCTGAAAATGTCTAGCCAGTGAAAATGCAGTAAATTTGAGAGGTCAGAGTGATAGAGAGCATGCCTATCTTCCACAGAATGTAGCATATAAGGCTAGGAAACATTCCCATGAAGCATATTGTATGTATGTGATATGTGACCAAATGTGTTTCCATTTTTATTGTAGAGATAATGAAAAGTGAAACAATACTTCTTCCTTTTGTTATTAAATCCTTTGCTGGTGAGTGTTTTACCATCTTTAGACTCCTTATTTTGTATATTTTTTTGTTTTCCAAATGTGAAAGGAAAAATTTTTTTAAATGCTTTGTGTTTTTTCAAACATTTTTTTTGTCTGTGTGAAGCTCAAGGAAACTTTGCAGGTGTCAGGAACTAGTTCTGGAAATTCAAAGCAGTTGATGGATCAATTATAAAACACCTTAATGAGAAATGCAAAAAAACTTCTCAAAACTTCCCTATAGCCCAAATTTCATATTTTTATTTCAAAGCATGAATGTCAAAAGCATAAATGTCAGAGAGATTCTCAACAAGAGTTCATCAGGCCTTATTTCACAGGAACAAAACAACATTTTTCCTCCCAAGAGCTTTTCTTGGAAAGAAACACAGTATTTTGTTAGTTTGGGGAAAAAAAAAAAACAACAACCAAAAAATGGGTCATAGGAAAACAGAAAAAATGGAAAATTACAGCCCCAAATAGCTAAAGATTTACAAGCCTATAAGCAGCTGGCAAGAGGGTCAGATATTGGGGTATGTTATTGCAGTTTCAATAATAGGTGGTATTATTAGCTCAGCCTGTAACTGGTATTCTTGTGGGATGTCAAATATGGGATGTTACGGAAATATTTCTTTATATAATAAACGGGCTTCTCTGAACTAAATCCTTCAACCTTTTGCAGCTGATTCATCAGTTGTTTCTGAAATACTGTGTCTTTGACGTTGCTACAGAGACTGCCAAAAGCTAGATCAACCGGTGCCAGCTGTTACGGTATTTGTGATATGAATGTATTCCCAAAGGGCATTTGCTTTATTTTAATTTTCACTATACCCCAGTTATGTATTCATTCAGGTTGTCTGTTTTGTGCACTTAAGGGCAATGCAGTTCAGGAGGGTTTTGAAAAGAAGTGTCTCAAAAGTCAAGATAAATAATTACATTAAGAAAACATCAGCTGGAATTTTTGCTGTGGCTTGTTACCTACATTTGATAACGATCCAAAAAAAAAGCAAAAGGCAAAAAAACCCCAACCAACACCAACAAAACAACCCACCACTGTAACAATAGTTCGACTTAGTTATAACACAGTAAAGGTACAAAAACTATTTTAATGCTGATTTTACAAACAATAAAGAATATGATAACATTCTGTATTCTATTATGTTATGAAAAGCCTGTGTGATAGTTTTCTGACTCACTTTAGAATTGTTTGGAAAGGGATAGAAGAAATAGAAATCACAAGGCCTGTAGTACTTTTGAGTGTCCTACTAACAACTGTCAACATATAACTGGAACTAACTTAGAGGCAGGCAGACTATGAGCAGGCACACACTTTTAATGACTGTCAGCCAAAGAAGGCAGAATAAATGACATAACATTTTGACTGTGTTGGATCAGTGAAAAAAGTAACACTTCATTTTACCATCAGTCTGTGGGATTCATTGTCACAGAATGCCAAAACTTTACCCAGGTTAAAAAAGAGAGTAGTTAATTCAGGGAAGAAGAGTTCAGCAAGGGCTATGAAACACAAAGGTAAAAACTGTACCTCAAGAACTCCTTAAAGACATCATCTACGAAGGATGTTGTACGAGAAATATCCCAACATGCTTCTCCCGTTCTTCTACAGGAACAGGAGAGGATAGGGTGCTCTTCTTCCCAGCGCTACTGGTGCAAGGTGGTGTCTAACAGTTCCTAAGTGCCACAGAAGCTCAATAGCACATGATTATGTTAGTGCAAAGAGAAGAGAGAGGGAAATCATTGCATGCTGGCACTCTTTGATTAGTAGATCAATAATAAGGTCCTTGATATGTTTGCTGCTTGTTCACCCATCCCATTTTCCTAGATAAGATATACCAAGGTCTCTTGACCTTCTAGGCAGTTATTCTTTCTGTGGTGCCAGTCCAAACAGTCTAGTGATGGAAAAGATTTCATTTACTTCCTTTCAGTTTGTACCTGTACTGTCTTATTACAGTTCCTGGACCTACCTCTGTTGGTATTTTATTGCTAGCTAGGCTTCTGCAGCAGGGGATATACACAGACCACATCAAAGAAGAACAAAATGTTACTTACAAGTGGGAACTACTACTCTAGCAGTAGTAACTGCTTCTCTAACATCTGTTGTTCTTCAAAGCGTGCTCTGCATTTTTTACACTACCTTTCTATGAGCAGAGGTTGATTTTTCCTGAAAATTCCTGTGCCTCAGCAAAGCCAGCAAGGTGTAAGCTAAACCCTACAAAAGGAGAATGAGAGGAAACTCATAGATGGGTCTGCATGGGCGTCTTCCAGGGAATGAAATGTGCTGTGCAGCTCATCACCAGGGCTCCTTGCTTCATTTCTTCCCATTCCTTCCTCATGCTGTTTGCCTGGCTCCCACGCCCACGTGGGCGTAATGCACACACTCAAATAAAAATCAAGGGCACAACACTGATGAACAACTGCTATTTTCTTTTACCGTCTGATCACAGTTTAGCCATTACTGTATACGGTTTTCTGCCAGTCTTTAGCAAAGAGATCCAATCAACAACATTAATTCTGCATGTTGCCTAATTGGTCACGACTTTGGTGAAAATAATTGATCCTGTATTTCTGAGAGAAGTTATTTTCAGTAATAATTAACCCATTTGTGCGGTAGCTGGGGAATGGGAATCGACATGATTTATTTCTCTGGAAACAAGTAATGGTTGTTAAGCGAAGATTTGAGGATATTATTTAAAATTTCAAATCCACTTTTGCCTCAGTCTTTTCCAAATCTTGCTGGCTCTTACGAACTTGGTGTTTAAATGTGTTTTATATAGCCTCCTCCCACTCCCAAGAAGTTCTGTTGCATTTTTGTGACTGAGTGTTGCCATTCATTGCTTGAAGTAGGTAACAAGAACTGTGCATTCCTTCAAAAAGAGGAACATCCCCAAAGGCTTACTTCAAGTTCTGTTCTGAATTTAAAGTCAAAGTTTAAAATCTGATTATTGCATCTTCTTTTTAAACGTGCTTTTAAGTCTGTTCGCATGTGGAAAATGTTTTCAGTTAGAAAAACATAGTTAATATTTTTATTCCTACAAACTGAATATGTGACACGTGGTACAAGAAACCTTTATATGTATGAAAGCTAGCCATATGAATTTTATTGCTCCTGCTGTTCCTTATGTGAGTCTTTGCTGCTGATGTGGCTAAATACAATTTGGCCCATCACTTTGCAACAGGCAAGGATTTATGAATGCATATCCCTTCATATAGGCTCACAGAAGACCCTTTCTTTAACTACTGATGTTCACTTAAGGACCATGCTTTACTTATTTTTGTTTATTTGTTCCGGGCCCTCTTAATGTCCGTTTGTTAAAGAGTCTGTTATTGTACATGGTATGGGACAAATTCTTACATCATTTTAGAAACTGTAAACTTGGTTTAATTCCTTGGAAGTATATGGAGTTGCTTCAAATTTATGGCAGTAAAAGGAAGATGAGAATTCTGCCTTCGTTTCTCAGCTATTCTGCACAAACTCCCTTAACTTGCAGCAAAAAGTCTTAAATGAACATTCAGGTAACTGAATGCTATTGATCCCTGTTAAGAAAGACTGATTATTATTATTGTTGTTGTTATTATTATTCCTTTGTGTTTGAGTAAATAGAGTTAAGCTGAGGAGGCCACGGTCACGTGCCCTTTTGGGCCACTGACTTCAGAAAAACCGGTAAGTGGATTAAGACAGAGTAAGCAAGGGGAGTCCTAGGATGGGGAAGTCAGGGTCAGGTCTGTTTTGACGAGTTAATCTTGGTTCCTTCAGTCCTCCTCACTGTGTGTGGTAACTGTTTGAGTTCCCCAAAGTGTTTACAGTTGAAGTAATCTTTAGACAGGTGGACTTATTTTGAGTCCCGCCAATTTCGTATTTATTTTCCTTGAATTCCAACATAGTCCACATTTTCCTGTTGTTGCTTCATGTAGATAGATGCTTAGCAGAAACCTCCCTTTCCAGTATCTCTTTTTTAGATTTCCTACATTTAAGTAGTGTTGTATATTGACTCATGGATGGTTTGTTTAAAAAAAAAAAGGCAAAAAACACCCAACCAAAAACCCCAAAGATTTTGGGTTATCTGTATGGGGTAGTACTCATGTGGGGAACCAAATCTCTCAATCAAGATGATCAGTCACTGTCTAGATGGCAACTGTAGTATGCATTGCAAGGTGTCTTGCAATGGCATCTGTAGCTGGATCAGAGACTTCCCAAACTGTAAGGGCCGTGGTCCTATGTGACCACTCTGGAATGTCCATGATCCATTGGTATTGATTATCTTAAATTACTTGCAAAACATCTCCTAATTACTACTTTAACTATGCACAAAAGACTGTCCTACGTGACCATTTCTGCAGCTGCAGTTTCTACTATTTATAAGTATCTTGTCTATGTACAGTTTGGTCGTTTCTGCTGCAAGAATTGCCTGAGGGAGCCTCCTTAGTGTCCAGGTTCTCCACTCAGGGTGTTAATGAACTATTAAAGCATACCAGTAGTGCTTATCTGTTGGTCTAGGCACAGTGGGAGCTGCCTGGGGGATCTCAGGACTTCTGAAAATTCGCTCCTGGAGTGCTCCTGGAAGTACTCTGTAGTGAAGGTGGCCAGGAAGGAGTTCAGTCAACCACTGTCTCTCCAGCCTGTCCATAGTCTCCCATCAGCCCGTTGCTCTCACCTCTGCTGGGAAGGCCCTGGGCCACCCAGGCAATTACTAAGTGCACTGGGGGAGTGCACAGGGACAGCCTTCATACCCAGCTATACCACATCTATAACTATAGGACAAGCTTGAATTCAATCCTTCTGTCACATTTATAACTTAAATTTCAAAGCCCTTGCCACATTAGAAGGAAAGTGCTTATTACAGGATCGCTGGTAGCTTCTTAGGGCTGCATTATGGCTTCTCTGAGAGGGTTTGTGTAGACAAAAGAAATGCTGAGCAGCTCTGCAAGGGACTGTTTTGATACAGTCTGGAATTTTAGCTGTCTTTGTATTAAAACTTGGAGATGGCTCCTACACATTCTTCTCACTGCCCAGAAGTTAGGCAAAGAAAAGAAAGGCAGTCGAGCTTTAGAGCAGAATAAAGGCAATAAAAAAAGGCAGAGGTTAGAAAATAACAGAAACGCCATTTGAGAGAAAATGAGAACAGTTGCTACATATCTTGAAGGCATTTCAGCTTCTCAATTGGTTGCACGCGTAGACAGCTTTGACACAAACATTTGCATGCTTAGATTTATAACAAGACGTTACCCACAAGGGTGACATGCATTATTGTAGACTCAGGCACTGAGGTAACCAAGCCAAAATAGCAGAAATACAAGGCATTCTGGGGGCACATGAGGAGCACATGTGCACAGCTGTGCTTACCCACTTTCCCATATATATACAAACACACTCACGTGTAATTCAAGTGTATGTGCCCTGGGATCTTTCCCAAGCTCCTCACACCTTACATGATATATAAACATATATGTATGTATGAAAATATATATATAGGTACTTATGCATTGACTGTACATGTATATTCACATGTTCTATGGCTGGCACTGGTATACTTCCCAAAATGTATCCCTCTTGGACCTATAACCTCTCTTATTGTGTGGCAGGGACAGCAGTGGCCACCAGTGTTCAGCCACAGCTACCTGCATGTGGTGTTCCCCTCTTTCACCAAACAGTACCCAAGGGAGAGCAATGCTGCTACGTTTTTCTGCCTTTATATATTAAAAATCCCCTACTTTGTGTTGGGGGTGGGGTTAGCTGAGAGGCATCAGCTGGGAAATTTGGACTAGCATGTATAATTTCATGAAATTTAAAATGATTTAAACCCCCAAAACGTGCAGGATGGAAAGTGACTTTATATGTTGGATGTGTACGTGATATATGGCTTCCAACATGTAAGTGACTGCGTGTCTGCAGGATGAGAAGCGCTTGGAAAAGCTGGCGCTGGGTTGGAGGTGGGCCAGGCACCCGGTGCCCCTGCTGCGGCGTGGGGGAGTGTTTGCGTCTGGGGGCTTGGCAGAGCCCTGCAGCGAGGGCTCTGCCAGACGCAAAGCACAGCTCCAGGTTCAGCTTCCCTGACTGCTGGGCTTTCTAAATCTGGAGTTTTGTTTCAGGGCCGCCTCCTGTAATGATGGGAAGATTATCTGCTGTGGTTTATACATGTTTTTCTACGACGCAAAAAAGGATTGGTAATTCTGTGGATTGTTTCTGTTTCTCTTTTTATTTTGGTCTTTTGGCTTCTTCTCTTGGGTTTTTTTGGTGGTTTTTTTTTTTTTTTTTTTTTTTTTTTTTTTTTTTTTTTTTTTTTTTTTTTTTTTTTTTTTTTTTTTTTTTGGTACATCTCTCTCTCCCGTACATCTCTCTCTCCCTTTTCCTTCATGCTTTTTCATTTTCTCTTTTTCCTTTGCCTTGCTACTGTAAGGGTTGACATGAGTGAGACTCCTAATACTTAAAACCCTAATTTTGAGGTCACTTAGTAAAATATTTACTGAGCCTCACAGTCTGGTCTGTTTAAAAATTCCTCTATCATGACAAGATCTTAAAGCACAGATGTCACTATGCTGTTTATTAAAACTTGCTCTTGCAAAATTTAAAATCAGTATAAACACTAGTCATCTACAACCTAAGTTTGACTAGTTATTTATTCCATGAAAAGTTACCTTAAAAGAAAGTTGGGTTGGTTTCATCTCACCTAGCTTAAACCATCTACAGTGTAGATGTTTACCTCAAGCTTCTCACCATAGCCTCCTTTTATGGTTAATGGAGTGTAATAGCCACATTCTTCCTGAGATTTATTTGGCCAATTTTAGACTAAGAGAAATTGCACGTTAGAAGATCCGGTCTACTGCATGACTTGCTGTGAGATGACTCTTGCTCCTAAATATTACGGCTGCACAAAACTGAAATTGAAGGACATCAGTAGTTTGAAATCCAATCCTTAAAAATGAGTCATAAAAAAGAGTTTAAAGAGGTGGTTTGGTCTGATTACCATCATGTAGTTTGATTGTTTAACACTTGCTGACAATAATTTCTGCATTGTCTTTTTGAGTTCCAACATCAGGTACAGAAAGATATCACTTATCTTTCTCTTATCTATTTCTTGCAGTAAAGAAACATATTTGGGTTCATTATGCTCACTGCAAAAAAAACCTATCAAGCATCAGTTTCCTGCCATCCAGATTAACTTACTTCTTTAAAATCTTGATTGAATAATTGTTTACTGTGATTTATCTTATATTTGTAGACCTTTGTCTAGCTAACTTTTAACTCGTCTTAATAGAACAAGCTCCCAAAATCTCTCACTGAAAACAAGGTAGGTTACATAAAGAGGTGTGATCATCAATAGAGGTTTCTAACCAGTGGTTTGACTGATAGCTGTCAGGAACCATTCATTTTCTGTGTTTTGCTGGACATTCTTGTTGCTCTTTTTCCCCAAATTTTTCTTGAATGGAATCTTCGTATAAATAAATCATACCTTTTTGTTGAGTTTATGAACCCACCTCCTAAAGAAGACATGGAAATCAACCAAATAACTCACCAAAGAAAAAAACAGATTTAAATTCAAATGCTCCAACATACATACGTGCATAAGAATATCCCTGGTCATGACTGGAGCTGAGAACGGTTCCTTGTGGTTCCTATGATAGTTTAAAACTGTTAAACTTTCTTCTAAACTTCAAAAAATATTGACTTTTCCCAAGAGTTTCACAAGTGGTCTTTGCTAAGGCCCTATATTTGGCCACATCAAATTCGTGGTGCCTGCCATTTGACCGTTTCGGTCAAGCTGTTAACAATGGAGTAAGAATATGCTGTCATATGGTGACGCTCATTGGAGAACCACCAGCCTGCTGTCGCAGACAGCTCATGTGAAGACCATGGCTGCGGTATAGGACGCAGGCAAGGAGAGCATTTGGCTCACGGTCTCTCAGATGGAAATTTAATGTCCTTCAGCTCCACCTCTGTGTGAGATGTTAAAGATGCCCTGATTATTAGAGCTGGTTGAAAATTTTCCAGCGGAACACCTCTCTTTTGGAAAATGCTGATTTTACAGAATTGAAACATTTCACAGGAACATGTTGATTCCATTGAATGTTTCAATGGAAAGCAGGCAGGCAGGCTGCCCAGGAAGCCTGTGCTCCTGGTCGTGTGCCAGCCTGGGCTCCCCTGGCTCCCTGCTCCCCAGGCAGCTGCTCCTCCAGCTTCCTGACACCCCAACCAGGCCTCTACCTTGGGGGAGGGAAACATGAAATGGGGGGGCACTGGCCCTCAGGTAGGCTCTCTTGCAGTAGCATTTCTTTGGAAGTTTTCTTTCCTTTACAAAAAATATGAATTCTTCAGGAAAAATTACAATAATTTCTTTCCACAGGATAGAAATTCTATTTTCTAGGCTGATCTACCAGTGAGGTGATACTGCCGGTCTTTGCTTTCCCTTTGCTTGCACGTCACATATTTACAAATATGATCTTAGGTGGAAAGTATCCAGTATATTCACACTGAAATAGTGATGCAGCTGTCAGTGCCTGAAGTGTTTATTCTCTATGATAGGCACAAAAAAGGACATATTCACTGTGCAGACTGTCATCGTGATGAAATGAATTCACAATTTCATCTCTGGACGAACTCACGAGTTGTCCCAGCAGAAACATACCAACCAAAAGAGATATCTGTCAAAATGTGTACATATACATATATGTGTGTATATATTATTTATTTATTTATTTTCAAAATTGCTCAGGTGAGGCTAACTAACCTCTTTTTTTTCTCATGCAGTCTAGGAAAACAGATTAAAAAAAAAAGTGTTTAATTAGAAATATCTTTTAAACATTGTCATATACACCATAAGAATTTCTAAGCCCAACTGAAAGAACTATTTATGCGTTTTGGTTAATATGTCTGCTGGCTTGAGCTTTGTTGTTATGGTCATAACTTGAGCTTAGAATTCTGTTTCGGGGCATGCATGACAGGCACCTGTAGAAATCAGTCATCTCATCATTGCTTATATATGTCTTCATGTTGGTTCTATTGGCATGTGCAAGCTAATCGTCTCATTAACTTTATATGGTCAGTAAAACTACTAACATGTAACTAATTGTTTGTAAAGTATTTTGGGTGATTTGGATTAAAAAAAAAAAAGGAGGTCACATAAACCCAGTGTTTATTCTGCATTTTACCACCTGTGGAGAAATGCACAAGCTACAAGTGTTTATGTGCACATGCTTACAAGTTTTGACTTGCACTGAAGTGTCACACTGCTGATCATTTCTGTGCTATTTCCTCAAATTTGGTAGGTGGCATACTTACAGTACATCCAATCAGTGAATCAATAAATAATGAAGCCTGCATATTAAGAAAAGTTTAACAAATAAGTGCTCATAATGGAAGTCAGTGTTGTGGGGTTTTTTTCATGGTTTCGCTGGCAGCCTTGCTTTTGATCTGGGAGCTGTTAGGAGCCATTGCACCACAGATGAAAGGAGTTAGAAAATTCCATATCATAATGCAGTTAGATCAGTAATTCATGGAGCAGGTAATTCACAATGACTTGCCAGTCCTTTGATTGCACACGGTTTATGACTATTAGCAGTTTCCCCTTTCAAATTTGTATGCTTCCATACTTCCTTTCTGACCTCTTTTTCATCATTTATAGTCCAATTTGGTAGTGAAAAAACATAACTGGTGCTCAAGTGCATGGCTGTCATTCAAACCCCAATGCGTTACTGAGCAGTTTGACATTTGTGACTATGAAAAAAAAAACATTAAGCAGGTGTACAGAACACTAACCAGGTCCCTCAAACAATGCTTTATGGGATTCACAACTTGCCTCTAGGCTATAAACCTGATTCAGCCTGAGTTTTCAAGGTAGATTTAATCTTGATATTTACGCTCCCAAACGTATCTTGCATTAGAGCATAATTGCAATATAAATGACACAAACACATTTCAAATGGAAGGTCATAGAAAGAGAAGGGTTACTGTAAGAGCTTTGCAATGACGTGCTCTTTGAGGTTTAACAACTATCTGTCCTCAGTTTGTAAAATCAAGGGCTGCATCCTCAGCTTTAGTAAATTGGTTTGCTCAGAGGGGTCCTGGCTCTAACAATTTCTTAGTAGAAGTATAAGGGAGTAAGGTTCAAATTAAAAGAAACCAAAAGAAATGCTGTTTAATCACTTTTAACGTAGTCATCTGCTATACAGGTGTGCACATATCACATTTTATTTCAGTTATACTTACCAGGTTTCTGGGAACTGATGTTGCAGCTTTACGAAGGTAGAGAGATTTCTACAAGTTGGATGAATAACATCAGGTAAATCTGTTAAAAGAAGTTACTGCTTTGTCTCTAAAGGGCTAATGTTCAAGTTGCTGAAAAAGGGCCCCTTAAAAAAGCATTGCAAACATTTAAGTGGTCAAGTAGGAATAAGAACTGTGAGTCTGAGAACTAAACAATTCTCTAAGGTGCTCAATTAAAATAATCTTTTTTTATATATGAACATAAAAACTATGCACAAAGTCCCTCCGTGGTATCCCTCCCAGCTTCCAGTAGTCAGTGGGTTAGGGACTTCCTTCACCAGAGGTGCATCCGGATCACTGTGCTTAATAGCCATTGATAGACATATCCTTCATGAATTAGTCTAATCTCCTTTTGAACCCTGTTATACTTTTGGCTTCTGCAGCATCCTGTGGTAATGAGTTCCATGATTTAATTGTGCATTGTAATGAAAAGTGCTTCCTTTTGTTTGCCTGAAAATTGCTGCTTAAAGATGTTAGTGGGGGCACTTGCCTACTGTATCTGCTCCCTTTTGTTTAGTAGACAGAGCTGGCTGGTCTGTTCATAGTCTTAACTAGGTTTTTGTTTCTTATGATGGCAAAATCCATAGCCAATAAGAGGTAGAGAATGACATTTTGAGATTGCTTCAGTACTGATGTATTTAATGTATGAATAGCAGAATATACAGGTAATTCAATTGTGAACATTTTGATATTATGCCTGGGATTGTTAGGGGACTTGTGAATAAGAAAGCAGTAGTACCATAGGAAGACTCTGATAAATGTTTTCAACACATGCGCACACACACATAAGTACATATATTATCAGACTCTGTTTCTAAAGTGATGTGTGCTCATGCCTTTTGTGTAGCACTTTTTGCGGAGACGTGGAGAGAAGATTTTGTGGGCAAAATGTGGCAAATGCATGGAAAGTGGAAAAGACCACACAGAAAAACTGTTTGGAAAGTGAGCACCAGCAGCAGCTCAGAGCAAAAACAGAGAGAAGAAAGCGGACATTTGCCTCCTTCTCACCTTCTCTTTTGCTTTGGACAGGGCTGCTAGGTGGTGTCCATGTCCTTCATTAAATGGCTGACACATGGACGGTCCCACATCAGCAACAGAAAATGTGAGATAACTTACGCATTTCACTGCTTGTGTGATGATATGAATTTATCTTTGCCTTTTTTGTTTCTTGGAAAAGATGAAAAAAGTTTTGTTCAACTTTATGGGGAAAAAAGTGTGTTGTTTTAGGATTACAGGAAATTTTCTAGTTCCAGATGAAGGCTTCCCTGCGTTTGCCATTTTCTTCCTTTATTAATATGAAAAATTAAGAAGAAGGAAGAAGAAATATGCAACCAAAAATCTTAAATTTAAAATTCAAAGAAATGGAATACGTAAAATATTGATATATTTTTCTAGAATCTGTTTAAAATGAAGCACGAGGCCTTACCGAAACATGGTATTTTGATAATTTTTGGATAAATTATACACAGAGTAGGTTTTTTTCCCTAATATGCCTTTTTCCAAATGTAAATGATTTAATCAGAATAATTTTTACTAAAGATTTTTTTCCTTCTCTATCCAGCTAATTTTTTTTCCCCTGTTGTTATACTCCCTGCTGTATTTTGCTCTTTCCTTTTTCTCTAAGTACCACTCATTTTTTCTCACAGGCCTACCAAAAATTCAACCTTGACTCTTGGTCTGCTTTGTTGAACAAGCTGGATGGCACTCACTAGGTACAGATCAAAACAAACGCCAATTTGTTCCTAACTTGAGAGGAAAATAAACCCCACAATTGTTTTATTCTTTTTTTCTCTTCTTACCTGATTTCCTGTTTAGGAGGGCATAAGCTCACTGACTGCTGTTGTTAGAAGACCTTAAATTTATCTGCTCTTCAAAGCAAGTAGTATTTGCTTTCTTAATGTTTATACATCTCCTAGCATAGCAAGGCCCTAGTCCTTACTAGTGTTCAAGGCAGTTCTGCAGAAGAGTAAGAGTATGGATAATTTTAGGGAGACCTTGGTGCTTTAGACCTCGCTCTACTCAACTAAAGCAGTTTTTGGGGGCTGAGGGTGGTGGGTCAGAACTGGAACAGCTGAGTAACGAGCTGCACAGAAAGCTCATTAGCCCTCTACCCTGAGTACTTTTTCTGTCCAAATTAACTCTTTTAGGCAGTGAAATGTCTGATAAATCCCAACTGCCCAAAGGCCCTCAGGTTACTGACACAGCACAGTTAAAATTTGGCTCTGGATAAGAAAGAGATCTTCAGGACATAAACGAGTGACATTCTATCAAATCTACTTACTATTTATATTATTTCTGTGGATATTTTCAGGATTGTCTTCTAACAGAAAGGAAAGTTGGGGTTTTCAATGAATTATACTAAATTAAAATCAAATTATTATAGCCTCACTGACTGAAAAAAAAGTAAATAACAAAAGGAGAGCTTCTGTAATATTCTTTTTTCCTTCTAGCTCACTCTCCAACTTTGAATGGTCTTGCAGATTTGATGATGAACGTATTGATGAATGTCTTTGAAGCCGAATCTACAGTTTTAGATCTGAGACAGAGCAGACTATTCTCAGAATGAAACAAAACTTGAGAGCTGATGCTATTAGGAATTTAACTTAAAAAGCTGGTACTATTAAGACTTCAACTTAAAACAACCTCAGTGTTTCAGCAAAACAGCTGATTTGAGGTTTTAGTATGAAGACTAGCGAGACTGACTCTGTTATAAAATGAGAATTGAAACAAAAGGTAAGCACTGTCTTTTTTCCTAGGTACAGGAAACTTTTACTTGGTTTAACAGAGCAACTGTATACTCTTGGAAAAAAAAAATGCTTTTGTTCATGCCCTGTAGCTTAGCAAGCTTAAAGAAAAACATTTCCTAAGCCTAAAATTTAATTATATTTTTTTAAAGGTAAAAAAACCCAGAAGGACTACTCTTCTGTTCAGAGTATTTGGCTGCTCCTTGCAGGTGTTTGGGTTTTAAAATGTTTGGGCAGAACACCAATAATTCGGTTTACAGATTACAGTGTTGTCCAGTTTCCTGCACGTTATTGCGATGTGGAACAATGACATTACAACAACCCACGTCTGCTATTAACCTTTTTTTTTTTTGTCTTTTTAGACTGTGTCTCTCTTCACAAAACATTGAAATGTGTCTTGGCCTGTTACCTCAGCTGTTTACCTAAGTAGCTACAGGACATCTGTTTCAAGATAGGTTACAGGCACATCACATTTCACCTTCCTGAAGGGGAAGAAGACAGGAAACTTAATTTTGAAGTTCAGCATTGCCAAAGCTTTTTGATTTCCATAAAGATGCCAGACAGTGACATCATATCTACCGTGTGTCCCATTGCTTTATGGCTGGAACTTCATTGCATGATGGAAATGTTGCGGGAGAATGATTGATCTTGACTTTCACCAGTGCTGTACTAAGGAAAAGTAACAAATGGTGTCATTGCTGAAGCCTGTGAAAAAATATTTGTAGTCATGGTTGTAGCTGGAGCCAAAGTCAGAGGCACTGAACCAGAACCTACATAGAACCCAAACTTTTCCAAGGTCACATGTTATTTTATTTATTTGTTTTAACTTGACTAAGTAGAGTTTTGATCATTTAACCATGGTCCCTGTTCATAACCGTCCTGTGGGTTTGTGAGAAAACAACTCCTTGGTGTTTTTAAATACGATTTCAATTAAATATAATTATTCAGAACAAATGTTTTCACCTACCACATCATGTAACTGCAATCTGTGCTTCTGCTTTCAAGTCTGTTATAGTAAACACAGGTTAAATGACCACATAAAATAATTAAGTGGCCTTGTGAAAAAACAAATACATTCAGAAATAAGTCTGAAAAATCCTAATCTCTAGTGTACTTAACCAAAACAGTGTTCTGCTGGCCAAATCCTCAAATACTGGCTTTTGGGCCATGACTGTGATAAGCTTCCCTAGAATCGAATGCAGGCCACTTGCAGCAGGGATGCATTCTCAACTGAATGGTGCATGTCGGAAGTGATTATTAGTGATTTTAAGTATATCATGGCAAGTATTGTGACAACTACATACATTTTTTTCTTTTTTTTTTTCAGTTCCACTTCTCAGCCACTCAGTCTGTATAAAGATGTGGCTGTGTTCTGCTCAACACCTGACACATGCTTCTCAGAAATGGCTCCATTTCAAATGTAAGTGAAGTGATCCCTGCAGAGAAGGCCTAATTTATAAAATTACTGAACCCTCATGTTTCTGATGGAAGTCAAGGTGAGTTGTTGTTTAAAAACCCTTTCTGGACGTTTCCGTCTTCTAGTGGTGATTCTTCGGGTAGAAAAGGGCTACATGGTACATATATGTTATCACATTTTTATTCTTTATGCTAAATCACAGTGAAACTCCTAATGAAAAAAAGAACAAGGAATAGTGCAACTTGTAAAATAAAGCTTTCGCTAAGCACTGTAAGTCTTCCCAGCTTTACAATAAAAGCTGCCATGAGCCATCTTTTTAATAACTTTAGGAAATATAATGTTACAAATGTTACAAACATATATAAAGGCAGGCACACTAAATGTTATGTCAAAGTTAAGGGTCTGACTTTTTTAACCTCAAAACTAAAGACGCTTTAAGCAACCTGCGTTCATAAAAGAAATGTTGATAGACCCTTAACTCTTGTGAAGCCAGTGATTACTGGCATAAAGAAAAGAAATAACACATTCTGAAATACGTTACAATAAAGCTACATACCACATAGTTTATAGATTTATAAGTTTTAGATTAAACCAGGATCTTTTTCTGTGTTTATCAACAGCATTAAAAAAAAAAAAAACAACTAGTAAGCGAACCTGGAATACCACAAACCAATCAATAAAGTTTAAAAGCTCCAGTGAATCTAACCTATAACAGGTCCTTGTTTGGAGAACATGCTCAAGAAACACATGTGCCTTTAAGAGGTCTTGAAAGAATTTACACCCATGGACCATTACCATTTCCAAACACCCTGCAGCTTTACCAGCCCAACATGTGCTGACTGTATATCACCATGACCCTTTCACTAAAGCTCTTTTGACTGGAGTGCTTTTAATACCCACTTTCTCAGCTGAGCTCAGGAGTGATTTGTTTTACATGCCACATTAATCCTTTCCACATTTTCTGGATGAGGCAACCACAATTCCACTTGTGAGGTGTTTCTAAAACATAGTTATAGGAATAAAGCAGCAGGGTCCCAGACTTGACAACTTCCCTTCGGGCAGCTGACAAAGTGGGCTATCGTGGCTGGCGTTGGAGCTAGCAGTTGTGCCCAGCAGCGAGGGTGGGCTGCTCTCCGTGGTTAGTCGGAGGCCCAATTATTGTTGGCAATTCAGCCACAATTAAAACCCTGTAGGGATCTTCATAGATTTAATGTCCAATGAATGCTGATGCAGATTAATAAAATCCAGCTCGTCTTTTATAAGCTTAAGATGAAATGCAACAGAAAGAAACAGAACTGAAAGTATAAATCGCAGCTCCGTAAAACCCAAGAAGTTTATGCCTCACACCTACATGATTGGAGGAAAAGAGCTTTTTATAAATGGGCAATTAGTGTTCAGTGTACTGGCTTTTATTTTTTGGTAATTTTACAGTTTTCACTTTAAAGACACCCAAAAAAAAAATCAAAGGCCAAATGAATTTCTGTTGTATGCATTTATGAGCTTTCTGCATTTATAATGTTAGCTCAATGTTACTAATGTAGGGTTTTGAAAATTTAGTGTTGTCAACAAGGCTAACAGAGTGGACCAACCAATTATAAAACTGTTTTTACATGTCAGCGGAAAATTTAGGTTGTCAACAAGGCTAACAGAGTGGACCAACCAATTATAAAACTGTTTTTACATGTCAGCGCTGTGCACATTTTATTAACAAGTTAGTATTATACTCCATTTTTTATGTGTTAAATCGAACTGTACAAGTAACTGGAGGACTAAAATTATGTTTCTACCCACTTTAATTTATTGCTCTTCCCCCATAAATTTTACTTGCAAGTTCAATGGTCTGAGCTGAACTATAAATTAGAGTGAGGTGAGTCTTATATATAACCTGATTTACTCTGGTAATTTCTGAATGAATTATCTGAATCCACATGCCTGTCTACAATTGTCTTTACAGCAAGCTATAGCAACAGCACGAAAAAAAGCAGCGGCTAATTAACAGTTTTCTGTTAAAGGCTTTTATGGTCATACAGCAGGCTATTCAACAAAACTTCTAACAGCAAAAGTAGCTTCATGAGTACTAACGTGCAACCATTCATACCGTGTGGCAGGTGTCACCAGGTGGTGCCATTTCAATCTTCCAGACGCTTTTTTTTCTTTTTTATTTTATTTAAGCATGCAACTAAATATTCATTCATGGGAAGATACACTGATTTTTTTAGTTCGCGTTATATACAGGTGTGTGTGAAGGGAGCTGTGTTATTGGAAGGCAAGTTTGCTATTTGCCTTGATCTCGTATTAAAATCTGTTCTTCAGGTGGAATTGTTGCTTGTAATCCCAATTTTAGTGATGAGCTGAGATTCCGGAATAAGGGAATTGCTTGCACACTGATTATCTCTGTTCCAGGACATATTTATATGTGTAAGTAAAACAAGTTATACTTAGAATATAACCAGAGGCCACGTATCTGATTTCCCTGATCTGCCAAGACATCTGCAACTGCTCTGCAGGGGGACAACAATGATGTCTACACAAATTCTCTTTCTTTAATTTGCAATGAGATATTTATTGATCTGACTTTTCAGATATGCTAAATACCTGCAGCTGGGAGCTGCGGGCACCCCACATTTTTACAGGTCTCAGGTTTGTGGCCTGACTGCTCTCCTGGGTATCAAGTAGGACTGCTCTGCCAGCTTCACCAGCTGTACGTTAAGACCTTGTTGACTGTACTTTTTCAGTGTTTTTTTCTTCTCTGACTGTATGCTGGTGGAGAGGTCAGCAGCACAAAACATCAGCATGTCTTCTTCGCATTTTCTTCTTGAGAGAGAGAAAATTTTCTCTTTTGAGCCTTATTTATCATTCAAAGAGAGCATTTTCTTCAGCCCTATAGGGTTGATGTGCACTGGGGTTTGACCACTATACCTGTTCCCACATCTGTACCTTTGGCTCTCTGAGGAATAATTTAATTCCCTGAATTTCCACTGACTTTTCTTTCTTTTTATTAATAAGTCTCTCTGCATAAAAAAGAAAGAGATTTCGTATACATAGAGGGGACCCCCCCCTTCCCAATAAGTCCAACCTGCTAAAATTATTTGTAGCCACCTGTATCATAATAACATCACTTACTGTATGTCACAGAAAATGAGTCACAGAAAATACTGGGCTGTAAATACTATCCAGACAAATAGCTTTTCAAGATGATGGTCTAGATTGTACAATACAAATGAAAACTGTGATTCCTTTAGCAAGACAACGTCCTGAAGCTTTGAGTGCATGTGTTGGTTTTTTCTTAATATCTACCCAAAATGGGAACATTTCAGTAAACAACTTGTTTTGTAGAGCAAACAGAGACATACCTTCATCTGCTCTTCTTTGGAAATTTTTACTTATGGGATTGGATTGCTTTTATTTTTATTGTTTTCAGTAGCCATTTAATAAGACCTTTCTAATTGTTTGTACCTCAGGATACAGATTTTGGTTGTGAAGAAGACAATAGGAAAAAAACAATGAGCTTTTTAAAAACCTCAGATAGCTTTGATCACTTTTAAGATCCCATACTTGCAAAATTTTTTTATATGCCAGTGCAAAAATCAACTCAGCTGTATTTTGTGTTGGTATATAGTCTGAGCCATAAAAATTGCCTACTTCTCTTTTGCCTTTGGGCAATTTTTCAATCTTAACTAAACCAAGTCCATAATGTATGCCTGCTGGCCAACATTCCAGGTAAATGAATAGCTTTTAAGGAAAAATGATGCTGTTTTTCAAAAGCTTGACATTTTTAAAATACAAGTCCAGAATTGAAACCTTCAATAATTTTTCCATGCCTATATGTTGCAAGCACAAAAATGTTACACAAATGAATACATCTGGGATTATTTTCAAGCTGTTATTTCCCACTAGGGAAAATATTTAGAAATAAGGCTCAATTTTTTTGTGCTGAAACTACAAAGAGTCCAGCCATCTTGATGCTTTTCCAGATTTTTTTAATGGTTTTCCTGATATTGTATAGTGACTTTACTGCCCTGTTTTGTATGCCCTTATATTCACCAATAGTAAGCATTTATGTTGGGCTTATTCCAGTTTTTAAATCTGTTTTGTGGCATTTATGGCCTAAAGCTAATAAGGACATTCAGTATTTTCTTGTAAAATATTGAAAATACCTTTTACCATGAAAATAAAGGGGAAATGTTTTTAAAATTAAAAAAAAAAAAGAAAAAAGTGGCCTAACCAAAGGCAGGAACCGCCCTTATTTTAAACTCGGACAGACTTTGCCATAGCAGTAAAGTGCTGTTTCCCAGGCATCAGGGAACTGGCAGAAACTCATCAAGCCCAAAAAGAGCCTCCCAGCTCACCTCAGCTCACTGGGCATCGGAGTAGAGCCCAGCAGAGGTTTAGCAGGACCCAGGTACAAAGTAGTACTACTGGACCAGGTTAGGTGGAAAACTTTTTATGAAATGGATCTTTATAAAAATGCCAGTTGGTTGAAAATGAAACTTCGTCACAGAAAAGGGTTTGGATGCATTTTTTGACACGAAAAATCCGGAAGAATTTTTCATTGATCAAAACTTTCCATTTTTATCCTCTTTAAAAGATAGCATCCTGCTTCTCTGGCTTGAAATTACTTTGCATTTTGGAAAACAAACCAACTGAAGCATAAAAAAATGTAAATAGTCTCTCACATGAAATCTTTTAGGATGAGATAAGTACAATGCAGCTTAGGAGAAGACTTTTAGTTAAAGAAATATCTCAGGATTTCAAGCTGGGTTTTTTTACATGGTCTTTTTTTCCTCAGAAATGTGAATATTGCCCTGGAGCAGAAATCTGGTTCCCGCCCAGTGTGTGTCCAGTGCTTTCATATCACACAAGTGTCTTTTCTGGGACTTGCATAAGGACATGATCATTATGCCCATTTTACAGACTGGAAGCCGAGGTGTAGAGCTGCCTTGCTAATCAGGTCAGTGGCAGAATTATTGTCCCTGAACCCCATTTTTAAATGCAAATGTTGGCCAGCGCTGGCCAGGTGATGTGCAGGACCCGTCCTGCTCCCTGCTGTATAAATGCATTGCAATCCGGTACTCAAGCGGCAATGCTTCCTCTCAGCTTATGTTTTCTCTGTATAATAGAGGGTTAATTTGAATAAATGCCTTATTTGCATTCAGAACTGTAAAAAATTGCCTACCAAGACCCTAGGTGCCCCAGCGTGCCGCTCGGTGAAATCACGGTAACATTGAAATCATTATTCTGACAGGAACCTAGCCAGCCAGACGCCTACAGAAGCGCTTTTCCTCCCCTTCGCTCTGGGAAGCACGGCCCGCAGCCCTCTCCAGAAAGCTCTCCAGCTCCATTCATTTATTTATTTGCTGCATCGCCAGGTCACTAAATTCTGGTTTCTGCGGCCCCGGGGCGGGGG
>NW_008795527.1:6003085-6020805 GCF_000699145.1 Aptenodytes forsteri
GCTGCAGCTGGAGCTGAGCCGTCTCCCCGGGGAAGGGGGGCCATCGCCACGCATCCGACACCACCCGGGCTTCCTGGCCAGCCACCTTGTCCCAGTGTTTACAAGGAATTGCATGTATTTTAAAGGAAAACGGGACAGCACTGGCCTGGCTCTGCACGGGTCTGCTCCTGCTGCTTCACGTGGGATGTGCAGGATTTGGGTAGAATTTGGGCTTTTTTTCATTTTTAATTTAAAGTGTCATTGCATTGCAAAATAGGAAAAGGAAGAAGAAAAATATGTCTACAATGAACATCACTCTGAGAGTCACATAATCTAGAAGGCATCGCTAGCCAGTAGCTAATTATTACCCAGCTCTCCTCCCACCCCTGCTTATTAGGAAAGTTTAGATATTAGTTCCCGTTTGCTGTTCAGAATAGCACAGATGGAAGGAAATGAATATGCCATTTGCTTTTTGTGACCTCAGGGGAGTGGAGCAAAAAATGGATGTGAAAACATTGCCAGAACCCTGAAAGTTATATTCTCTCATTCATTAGTTTTCCTGCTTCTCTATTCCATATGCCCTCCTTTCCTTCAGCTCCATGGAAAAGTATTGACGAGCCAAACGAGTAATACAGTTAGAGCTTATGTATGACCTGAACGGTGTATGTGGCTTGACTGGCCTGTTAGCCAGGGCGGCTGCCATGCTTCCAGAACCGCTGAGAACAGCACAGACTACGGGCATGAAAGTCCACAACTCTCTTACTCTCCAAAACGTCTTTTGACGTATCATTTGTGGGTTAGTGCACGTGAACGGTTTAATATAGTCACAATGAATAAACAGAAGGGACCAGATTCTTCATAAGGATGTACACATGGTTCTCATTTTAAGGCCTGAACCAATCCACTTAAGTTAATGTAAATCCTTCTTTTGACTTCAATGGGAATCTAGCCTTTCTGGCTAGCTCTAGTAAAGGACTTAGGCACCTAAGGCAGGATGTAGGTGGAACAGTATCCAAAAGTGCTCTCCAGAAACCTGTGCTTGGCTGCTGCCTAATCCTGGAGGCGCCTAGTCTTGCAAGGCACCTCCCTTTTCGATTTTAAAGTTCTGTAGGTGACAATAGTTGTCCAGATCATGTCCAGATCAGCCCGGTCTGAGCAGCTCATCAGCTAGTTCTTTCCTCAGACTGGTCTAAAGCCAGGAACTGAGCAGAAGACGCCTAAGACTTTTGAGGGCCACATCTGGTAGGCATTTTCAGAGCATCCTAGCATACACTGACGGATCAAATGCTCTTCGTATCACTCTGCTTTAACACTAAAATGCCAAAAGGCATTTCTTCCAAACCAAATCTGAGAAGAGAAGAAAGGCTACTTTTTTGTGAAGGTAAAAAGAGTAATTTGATGTAGATTGGAAATATGTTTCATTATTCAAGGTATCTTCACATCCTTTTTTTTCTCTACTATGTGTTTAAAGGGCATTTTTAACTCCGCTTTGACTGGGGTGAAATATAGTCACCTTATCCCTAAATAGTCTCATGCCTGGGAATGTCTGCATTCCCTAAATCAAGTTGAACGGAATCTATGTCAAATGGTTAAATATGGACTTTTTTTCCCCACATCTAAGTTTGGAAAGAAAACCTTCAGTGTGTATTAAGATTGCAACTTATTAACAAAAAGGACCACTATTTGCAGAAGTAGGCTGCTTTTTGCACAGGTAAAGCATGGTGCTTTCGAGGCATGGAGAAATGCTGTCTGTTATAAGAACACTGCAAGGTGGAAGTGTTAACTCTGTGTCAGACATTTGGCAAAATAGAAATATAGCAACAGAAATAGAACATTTTCAGCACATCCTGCTTTTAAAATAAAATAACTTGGCTTCTTAGTGGTATTTTTTCATTAAAATAGGGGCTTTTCTGTGGCATTTATGTGTCAGGAGGAGCCCATTAGTCTATGATGATCTTCTTTTTCCATTGACATTATCTTTTAATTATATCATTCTGAGCCACATCGCTAGTGGAGGATCGATTTTTACAGCCCAGTTTACATATCGCTTCAGCATCTAATCCTGAGGAGGTGTTACACACTTTGAGGTTCTGCTTCCCTTTTTTAAAATAATTTGGAACTCATGACTGCTTAAAAAGGCATCAACAAAGGTGCCTGTCTTTCCTTTGAAGTCATTTTTTGCGGAAATCACAGTCACTGACCAAAAGGTTTCAAAAGATTAAATTGTGCTTATTTTACGACATTTTAAAACAGGAGGGTTAAATGCTGGGCCAGCTGCCAGGCAGTCAGCAGCACCCATACTTTCATGTTCAGCAGCCAGACACATCTACAGCAGTTATTTCTGAGTAGTTATTCCTGAAATATGTCACTCAGAACAGCAGAGGGGTTTTAAGATTTGCGTGCTTTGATGACGGGCTAATGAAAATGTATTTTATATATATGCCATGAGTGTAATGAATTTCAGAGTTTAAAAAAAAAGAATGTAGTGGGCAAATTAGACATTTGTAATTCTCTTTGTCAACACTGGCTTCTCCCTGTGGTTGGAATCAACTTGGAGAGCCATGAAATCATGGATATCGGACATTCGTGTCCCATAGCACGTTATCCACTTGCGGCAAAACACTTCTCTTTGCTGCTTGCTCCTTTATACAGGGGCTGTAATGGACCGAGGCCCAGTTTAAACTCCCAGAACCGTTCAGAAAGGGAGATGTAAATCTTGACATCATGTTTGGTGAGGAACCAGAGGAGAGGGAGGACACTCACACACTGTCCGTCCTGGGCAGCAGCACTGTGGGCTTAGTGGATCTTTTTTGAAGTTCAGCTCTGTTGCAGTCAGGAAGTGATCTGCTCCATTTTATAAATTTTCGTTCTGGTCTTTTCTTTCTAATCCTCCTGTGCTGCCTGGTTTCCCTTGCCTTGGTGTGGTTTTTTTTTTTCATCTGCCTTTTTCCATTTTGAGGACTCACGGGCCAGACTCTCTGTGCTGGTTTCTGTCACTTTGTGTTGTGCAGGTGTTGCAGAGCGCTGGCTTAACTGGCCCCTGGGGGATGCTCTCTGTGTGGGGAGCCATGCAGCCAGTGCAAGGTGGTATAAACAGCTCTTGTGCCAATTCTTCTCCCCATGCTGGCACAGGGAGTGACTGAGAGACCCACAGAAGCCGAATAGAGTGCTCTCGGTTCTTAACGGGTACATCTCGGGGACTGAAACGAGCTGGGATTAGTTAGGGTGTACTTGAACTACATAAACTTATCTAAGTTCTGCTGTGGCTCAGGCTGACACAGGAGCAGCCGCCGAGTTGTGTGACCATAACCAGCTCCCCATCTCCTGCTCTGAGTGGATCTTGGCACAAGGCAGAATATGGGCCTTTTATTCTTGTCTTGCCGGCTGGATGAAACCCCACTGTCTACAGATCAAAGGAGTTTGATGGACTGCCAAAAATAGTAACCTATACGTAAAACATGTGCTCCATTTATAGCGATCATTTGGAAAGTTTCCTGCTACTGCAGAAATGCAGATTACATTGATTTACTGTCCAGTACTGCAAAATTCTGAGAGGCTTTTCAATGACTTCTATTGTATGCATTTGCAGAAAGGCTGGGGAGATTTCTTCTTCCTTCCTTCCTTTCCCCTTTGGTATATAATACATAATCATGTGAAGTACATCTTTCTGAGTTTTTGCATAGCCTTAGTGAAGTGGGTTAATATCTACTCCACACTTTGAAAGACGCTGTCACCTGTGCTGATGTCTTAGCCTTTGAAAAATGAAGTGCTGCTTCTTTTGATGTAAAGAACATCTCTCCGGTATTTATGGAATCATTTTATTTTACCTCTCAGTCTACAGGCTTTCTGTTAGCTACGGAATATGTCCTGCATGTTATTTTCAGGCACTTTGATGGTTTTTGTGGGAACAGACCAATGCTTAACGTAGCAATTAAACAGGAAGGTAGACGTGAGTACAGCCACCCTGTGTTTTGAGCACAGGTCTGAATCTGTACTTGAGCCTATCTGTGCTGTGGCTAACACACCCTTTCCAAGCCCCATCTATGTTCTGTTGGACAAAAAAAGCTACTTTGAGAGTACTTCCTGGACTAGAAGGGTCTTAATACCACTGAACAGGCACAAAGTTGCTACATTTATAGACAGCCTGAGCTCAGGTTGTTATTACAACAAGGAAGAGATGCTGCATTGGGCAGTATGAACTGATGTGGACACTTAGAAGTAAATCAGGGAGTATAATAACGCCAAGTCCTCTGCCAGGCCAACCTACACAGATCTAGTCTCTGTGTTAACCAAATAGCATTTGATATCTAGTTTACAAACAAGGCTGGAAAGAAAGGAGAGCATCTGTAGCTCTTATGACTCATAAGAAGGCTTGTTATTCCATGTACTCATACATGTATTGTGAAAAGAAAAAATTTACTGAAAAGTTCACTAACGTAAGAAGAGAATAAAAGCTCAAGAAATGAGCAGTGACAGTAACCGGTGGCCTACAACCTTTCAGCCTGTTTGCAAACAGTTACCCTCTTTGGTGGATGACAAAGAAGACGAACTTGGCCTTCATTTCATGACTCATATTAAGGAAGGATGTCATAATTTTCTCTCCAATAACTTACGTACCTAACAATATTCAGAAACGCCTCTTTTCCCTTCCTGGTTTTATTTTTCTAAATCCTTTTCCTTCAGACCCTAGCTGCTAATAGGCACCATAAGAGTTAATTATTCTATCTCTGGATACTATTAAATTTACCCCAATTCACTCCTCTGCTTCCCGTCTGTTAATGTCCTAAGGATCAAAGCTCAATATAACTATTTTAGGCCAAGAGTTCAAAATGCTACCATTCATATTATAACTTAACAGGAAAGAATGAGCTACTTTTCCACCTAATAAATCATATCTTTTTGAGTTATGTCTTTTTTTTAACTGAAGAATTAATTCAGTTTTTCCTATTTTATAGCCCTGGGATCCTAATCTCAAAGATTACATCAATCTGTTTTCATGCATCCATTATGCGTCAATTATTTGAAGCAGAAAAAATAAAACTAATCTAAAAATACTGAATAAGAAAAGGGTAGATACATTTCAGAAAGAAACATGGGTTTAGAATGGCAGAAAAAAAAGAAAGCCTTTCCTCAGCTATTTTTCCTTTACTTGTGAATTACAAAGATATTTTTCTTTTAGATCTCTGCTGAATTCCTAGCAAGTGCTCCTAACAGCCACTCCATTCGCAACCTGAAGATTTTGCACGGAAGGGGTTGTTTTAATCAGCTTTTAAATGTGACATCCTCAGCAATGGCTTTCGTAAGTTTCTGCATTCTCCTCCAAAATGTGTTGGCTGAATGTTGGATTTTACCCTGAAATCATTTTGATTTAAATGGCAACCAATCTGCCCTCCATATTGAGATTTACTAACACTTTCCATACCGCCTTTGCAGCAGGACCGTCTGTTAAAAAGACACCCCCTCCCCCCCCCATTTCTGCGTTCTCTGCATGGCCGTGTGTGCCCCATGGGCACGGCAGCGTTTGCCCCATTGGCAGGGCTGCGTGTGCCCCATCGGCAGGGTTGCGTGTGCCCCATTGGCATGGCAGCGTGTGCTCCATTAGCATGGCAGCGTGTGCCCCACGGGCACGGCCACATGTGCCCCATCGGCACGGCTGTCTGTGCCCCATCTGCATGGCTGCGTGTGCCCCATCAGCATGGCCACGTGTGCCCCACGGGCATGGCAGCGTGTGCCCCACGGGCACGGCCACATGTGCCCCATCGGCACGGCCGTCTGTGCCCCATCTGCATGGCCGCATGTGCCCCATCAGCACGGCCGCGTGTGCCCCACGGGCACGGCCGCGTGTGCCCCATCGGCAGGGCTGCATGTGCCCCATCGGCAAGGCCGCGTGTGCCCCACGTGTGCCCCACGGCATGGCAGCGTGTGCCCCTTCTGCATGGCCACGTGTGCCCCATCAGCACAGCCGCGTGTGCCCCATCGGCACGGCCATCTGTGCCCCATCTGTATGGCCGCGTGTGCCCCACGGGCATGGGGCACAGCTGCGTTTGCCCCATGCAGGGCTGCGTGTGCCCCGTCGGCAGGGCCGCGTGTGCCCCGCGTGTGCCCCACAGGCATGGCAGCGCGTGCCCCTTCCGCATGGCCGCGTGTGCCCCATCAGCACAGCCGCGCGTGCCCCGCGGGCAGGACAGCGTGTGCCCCGCGGGCAGGGCCGCGCGTGCCCCAGCGGCACGCCGCGCTCCTACTCCTCCGCGGCGGCGACGTGTCCCCGAGGCGGGGGGCGCGGCTCCCCCTAGCGGCCGCGCTGCGCCGCCGGGAGCGCGGCCTGCTTCCGGCCGACAGGCGACCTTTAACCCTGTGCTCACCGGTTTCAGCTAAGCTTGCTCTGCCGAGATTTCTGGCTGAAGGGCTACCGCACATCTGCTTCTGGGAGTGGTTTCCTGTTTCTCCCCTAAGCTGTGCGGGAGAAACGTTGAGGGTTTGCGTGATGCTACACTGCTTCAGCCTGTTAGAGATGACGGGAAAGAAAGAGGAGCTCCATGTGGGTGAGCACACCAATGATCGCGGCGAGGGTATCATTACCATAGCCCCTACAGAGGGTGATGGTAAAAGAACTTGAAGTTTTAGTTTAAGTGACAGCCCCAAAGCACTTATTTTAATCTTTTCATTCTAAAAAACATATTAAAAGCCTGGGCCTGTTATTGCATGTCTGTAATACTCCAGCCTTTGTATCCGGGTTGTGAATACTTCCTCAGAAATAGGGCATGGGAGTGTAAGTGTAAGCTGAGAGGCTGCAAATTCCTAATTAATAATTCTATGCTGCTTGCAAAGTATTTATCCATGTCAAATGCTTACCTAAGTTATGTTGTTTATAAAAAGACTTCAAATAGCTTTCGTCTCAGCTCATACAAAATGCCCTCAGATGGAAGTCAAACACTTTGCAGAAATAAACATGCACTTTTGAGGTAGTGCTGTTCAAACCGCGTAGCGTGACTGGCATTGGCTCCAACTCAAGGACCGACACGTCCCCCTCCACAGCCCGCCACGCTAGCCTCCCTCCCCTCCCGGTTCCACCCACAGCACCAGCCCTTTCCCCCTTTTAAGTTGACGCCTGGGACTTTTTATTAGCCATTTAGCCCTGCTCAGCTGTACAGCATGAAGAACGCATAGTTTTCCTTCTGCATAGTGTCGTCTTTATCAGCGAAATTTAGCTGGAGCTTGACGTTGAGAGGGGTGAAGAGATGATGGGAGAGGGGAATAACCCAGGCCAGCTGTGTGTATTCTGACTGCTCATTTAAGCAAAGGCAAGGAAAGCAGTCTGGCTGCGAAAGGTAAAATATTGCAGGCTATATCATAAGGTGTGGATGTGAACATACGTATACAATGCTTCTTTCACAGGATTCCTGCTGTAAACTTCATCCTTTACTGGGTGATTCAATCCTCTGTAATGAAAAAGTTGCCCCACTCTGAACTTTCCTGACTTTTTTTTCTTTCCGAAGAATAGTAATAACAGAGACTAAAACAAAAGACAGAAGAAAATATACTCCAGCTTGCGTTAAAAGAATCTTTCTTGGAAAATGAAAAGCCATGCTACCACTGGGATCAGCCATTCAAAGGCTCTGAAACTTTGCCACAGCCTCCGCAGCTGCTACAAAAATTCATTTGATACAGCCCTTTATTCGCTGTTTGGTTAATTCACACTTATCTGGTAGGTGACCTATCCAGCTTGTGGACAGGCGGGGCAGTACGTATGAAGACACCCGAATCCAGAAGCAGTACAGCTATATCTGTATCATTTATTTTCCCTAGTTCAGAGAGGTGCCGTGTTAAAGCATCAGCTTTTTTTCCTCTCTGTCTGATCTGATCTTGTGGTTTGCTGTAAAATAAGTGTTGCACTGTCAATGTTTTTGGCTGGCTGGGGTACCCCACTCATGTATTATATAGCCCTGGATAACAGAAACCTAACTAAATCGCAGACACCATGCACCCATGGAAACGCCAGGCGATAATCCTTATCTCATTGCTGTTATGCTTCCAGATTTGCTACTTGTCTCGGAGAGATTATTTATTTGCTCTGTGCAAATCGCCTTCAATAAGCATGTCTGCTTTTTTCTAGACCTTTGATTGCAAGGTATGCATGTATTAATGCGTGCTTGCATACAAATTGCTCCCTAAATTCTTAACTAGGTTAGGACACTTTGTACTCTGATGGAATCCTGACTATATTAGATAGGCACACAAACTCCTAGAAACTTGCTGGTCCATGTTTTAATGTTGAATATCATCACGCAGCTTGACAAACACCTACTTTCTGAGTAAAATTATTATCTCAGATACACAGATTTGGGAGATTATAGCAAGTCACTGTGCTGCTAGTGATATAACCCCAGGAACACTACCTGAAACCTAGAGAATTGGAAAGTATTCAATCAACGTATCAGTTTATTGCTAAAGCAAGGTCATATTCCAACTGAGAGAATATGATAATCAATATACCAATAGACCGTAGTCTTTTACTACCTACTGAGTGTTTTAAAATACAACAATGTGCAAAGTCTTTGTGCAAATTGGGTGCCATGTTTCACTTTTGGAAGTTGACTATTATTAGTGTGTGATGGATATCAAAGGATTCAGTCTAGTAAATACAAAACCGACAGATGTGCACCAGTACAGCAAATTCTAAAAACGCAGGTCATGCACAAAGAGCCCAGAATATTTATTCCTCAAGTATATTGTGTTTGGTATGTTGTATGATAGCTTTTAGGCTTGCTTAAAGAATTACTTTGTAATTGCATTCTCACAGGATGTCCTTTTGTTTTTCCAAGGAATATTCCCCAGTGTTTCTCTTTTCCATCAGATGCCTCCAGCACGACCACAGGAAGACATTATTTCCCCCTTACTATACAGGAATATGTATCAACGTAGGACCCATGCCATGTTGCTAAACTAACAATTGTTCAATAATTTATTTCTCTCTTGTTTCTCTCTTTCCAGTGGAAATACCTGATCCAAACCTGACCGAACTGACTGCAGACATTTTTGTTGACTTTATAGGCTTTGGTTCAGACTCTGTCTGTGATACAAGAGAATCAGCCGTGCAGGACGGGGGTGTAATTCCATCAAGGACTTCTGGTGACCTCATAAACCATGAGAGCTGGCATTGACTTTAATGGGCACCACGTGGTTAAATTCCCATGCATCATTTTGAAAATGTAGGGCTTCATTTGATATTGCAGAAGGATACCAGACCTACCATGTCAAATTGTTTCTCTTTCTTCTAAAGGAGCCACTAGCTTTATGTTACAGTCAGTCCTCTTTGGTAGCAAATGAAATATGCCATTCTGGAAAATGAGTATTTTCTCTGGCAAAATGAACTTGAAAAGTATGTTTCATAGAAAAGCACATATTTGGGTTTTATTCTTTTAAATAAACTTTCTAAAAAGATGGCAATAAATTCAAGGAAAGGTGTGGTTTGTGCAGCATTGGCTTTGCTTGAAAATTTTTAAGTATGAGACATTTTAAAAAAATTAATTTGTACATCAGTTAGAAAATATAGGCATGGAATTGTTTTGGGTCAGTTGAGAAACTAGACCGTGTTAAACCTGGTTTAAGTTAAACTAGGTAAGTTGGCTCAAATTGCTGATGTTGAATGACCCCAGTTAAAAGTTACTTTAACTAAAGCAATTTAACTGTATTCAGTACACCAGTTTTAGGACTTTGTTGTTAGGAATTTCCGGGGGTTCGATAAGGTTAACTTGAAGTTTTTTTAAAAAAAATTTGTACATCAGTTAGAAAATATAGGCATGGAATTGTTTTGGGTCAGTTGAGAAACTAGACCGTGTTAAACCTGGTTTAAGTTAAACTAGGTAAGTTGGCTCAAATTGCTGATGTTGAATGACCCCAGTTAAAAGTTACTTTAACTAAAGCAATTTAACTGTATTCAGTACACCAGTTTTAGGACTTTGTTGTTAGGAATTTCCGGGGGTTCGATAAGGTTAACTTGAAGTTTCAACTTGTGCTATTTGTTCTATCACCTTTGTAATGCGCTTTCAGATTTTCCCTTGCCTTGTCTCAACTTAGATTTTGCCTGTTGAAACCAGTGCACAGCCATTGTGCATATCTATAAAATGTTGCCAGTTATCAGTCTAAAAATAAGATCTGGCAGCGTGGCTCTGATTCAGGTAATTGTGGTAATAGAGACGTAAACTAAGTTTGTCAGCTTAGCTTTTTTATCATATATGACATCAGTATATAGCAAGGAGGTGCTCTAAAAAATGCTCATTGTGATGAGTGCATACCAGGAAAGGATCTGTCCTTCTTAATTCTGAGAGTACAGGTCAGTGAACTGCCTAATCTCTATTTTGCCCTCAACATTGTAAGTAATTTTATTGCTAGCTTGGTCCATAAACAACAAAACCTTTGTGGCACGGCTAGATAATGTTCCTGTATTAGATACATGCTAGGATCTGTTATTTTTTATTCAGCTTCAGGTAACAAATCACCTTGAGATTGAAGGGGGAAAGAGGATACCTTCTAGACAGATTATTCAAAAACGGTGCCCTTTCTACCGCCTTAATGTGAAGTCCCTGGTACTTGTCATTCTCTGGGATAACTTTTGAACTATATGCATCACTGCTCCCTACGCCATATTGCACTGAAAAGTACATGTTTTTCACCACGTGCATGGCTCAGCCATAGGGTATAGCAGATACACTCTTTCCTGTAGTTATATCCCATGTCCTATAGCCAGGTGGAATAATTGCATATCTTAAGTTTAGTTCAAAAGTCTTCTTAAGGAATTGCGAACGTGAACGTATGGGAGAAGGTTGGTTCTCCGGTGTTAGTGTCGTAATACAGTGTATGTAGATTTTATACAACAAGCTCCTTCTTAATGGCACTCAGAATTATTCCAGTTGTAATCTCATAGCTGAGATAGTTAATAAATTACAGGCATATGGAAGGCCGTAACAGCCTTGGGATGCAAGTTCTATTGTAGTAGGTTAGATAGTTTGTACAGGAGGAGGATCCCTAAGGCTTGTTGAATAAATAGATGGATCTTCTCTGTGCTCCATGGAAAATGATGTATGTTTTTGGTTTGTTTGTACTACTTTCTCCACATGAAACGTGTGTTTGGTCCAACAATTCTGTGGTTTCCTCACTTTGTGATAATAATTAACACCCTCACTGAAGTCTAAGCAGTGCTGACATTTGTTTAGGGGCCTGACTCTGATTTTTGTTGCTGTTTTGCCTTATGTTACTTTCAATTTGCAATTGAAACCATTTTTGAAAATCTAAAGGTTCAGAGGTTGTTGGTTTTTTGGTCTTACTGACCATTTAGAAACTCTTTCATGCAACATATCCTTCAGCCTTTGAGGATGCACAACCTCTCCAGCCCTGTGGGTCTGGGTTGACAGTAGCAAGCTGAAACTGAAGCCAGCTATGCAGGGCTCTAAACGCAGCAGGCTGGGAAAGATTTCCTTTTTTTCTGAAGAAACAGAGAAATAGATATAATTAATACAAAAGTAAATCAATCAGTCATAAGGTAACTAACTATTTTTAGGAGGTAAATGGGTTAGGAGAGAAAAAAAAAAGACTATCTTAAACCTTACTTTAAAGATTCTTGAAGCTTCGGGGAAAATTTATTTTAAGAAAGATGACAATGGTTCTCTACTCCCCTCAATAATCTTGTAAAAAAGATTAATAGCTTTGGAGTAGATGTACATATTTTGAACTTCCTTTCTGGACAGAGCACAAAGAAAACCTGCCTTGTTTGTGGTTGTAGAAGAATCATAGGTGGCTTTGCATAAGAAAGGCAGGTAGCTGCCAGGGACATACAAGCCTCCTTCCCTTTCTCTGTTCTTTTTTTCCGTAATAACTTTTTTCAATATGTTGTCATTTTTTCCCCCATTTTTCCTAAATAAAGTGAAATGTCAAATCAGCAGAGAATTAAAATGTATTTATAAAAAAACAACCAAAAGGGCATCTGATGTTTTACAGACATTCCAACACCTTCAGGAAATTTGAACTCACACCAAAGGGTCTGATATTCATTTGAATCTCCATCTGTGCTGAAGCACATGTGTGCGCACAACACACATTGAACCACTACAGTGGAAAAAAAATCCCTGCTCTTAAATTATAGCAGCTCTCTACAATTCTTCTGTAACCACAAAGGCTTTGGTAGTTTTGAGACATTGCAGTGGCTTCGGGTGATATGATCACAGAGCTCAGTTTTGTTAAAGAAATCCCTTTGCTGAAAGGTATGGAAAAGCTGTAGGAAGAACACGGGGAGCTGCAAGCGCACAGCGTGAGGACAGTTTGGAGTACAGGGGAAGGGTTCAAGAAGCTGATGTGACAGCAGACACCCTACAGCCAGAGTTGACGCTGGAAACATTGCAGTTTTAGTTCCCTCACCAGAAATCCCCATGCTTGCAGGGAGGGATATAGTCATTAGTCCTCAATGGGAATATGACCTTTCCCTTTAAGTATCTGTGTGATGCTTTTGATCCTTTTGACTCTCTCTAAGGGATAGATTAAATATGTGGCACAATGTCTACTCCTGAGTGAGGATTAAGCCTGGCTTTTGGAAGCAGAACTATATTGCCTAACCCATCATCATTTATCATGTTCTCTGGGGACCTGTTCTCCATTTTTCTTCCCCTCCCCCCATACTTTTAGAAAATCCCCTTCTCTGGGGTTTAATATTGATCTCAGCTGCATCAGCCTTGGCTTCACTGTAGTTACTTCTGATTTTACACTTAAACAGGTCTTATGTCTCAGATATCTTGTTAAACAAAGTGTTGTTCTGAGGCTCAGCTCTCATGCAACCCACACTCCTCTTAGCACATTTTTGTGTATGCATTTTAATAATAAATACCTTAAAATGATTTATAGGATTGTATCACCCTGTATTTCAGTGGAATTCCCTGAGGATAAACCTTGCCTTATAATACTTGTATTCGGATTTAATGAAGCAGTGAAGCATGTGATTACCTTCAGGACCTGAGTAAATCCCATTAACTTCAATTAAGCCCAAGAACATGCTTCAGTGCTTCACTAAACAGGGATGCTTAAGGCTAACATGCACGTAAATGTTTTTGCTGAATCAAGTCTGAGCATTTTATCCATTTTTGTTCCTGTTTCTCTTCTACTCTGTCTGATGATGTAATAATTTTGGTCTTGTAGTATCCTTGCACGCTGCTTCCAAGTTGGAAGCTACGGTGGGACTGAAGGTCTCATTCAGGGGAGGATAAAATTAATCCGTTCTGCAGCTGTGAACCAGAGAAGTCCCAGCAAGCTTCCCAGTAAAATGAAAAAGTGATGGTATGCCACGCTGGCTCATAAAAATGTAATTTAAGCACTGCCCTCTCAATAAAAATATCACATTTAGGACACAGTAATCCCCTTCTGAACCTTATCTTACTTTTCAACAGCTCTTTGGACTCTTACAATTGATGCACTTTGAATTTCCTGTTGGTCAGGTAGCATGACTTTCTGTACCTCCCTCCCACAACCACAGCTTTGCGCTTTGTTCTAAGCAGGCAATATCCAGACACAGGTGGAAAACTGAATCCATGGTCTAAAATTCAGTAAATTCAGGAGCTTTTAGGTGCTTAGATGGCAGACTTCAGAACTACTAGTGCTCAGAGCTGTGGCCTTTGCACATATTGCACCAAAATGAATGAAACTTCAAAGATGCTTTTCAACTGTTTTCTCAAGACTCCTGCCAGAATCTTTGCCTTCTTTTCATACTTTTTTTGTTTTAATGAGCTCCTGATTTATGACAAGAAATCACCAGACACCTAGGTTCTCTGGGCTTATTAAAATAGACAAATTCTTTGGTGTTAGAAAATCATCGTAAGAACATGTTTTTTTTCCATACTAGATTGAATCATTGTAGGCAAGTGCCGCAGTCCTCCTCCCAGCTATGGTCTGAAGGTTATATTTCAGTACAAGGAAAAAATAACCCTTTCCAGTTCCTGGCTCAATAAAACCAATGTTTTCACTGGGGGCAGAAGGATGATTCCTTTCTTGTCCCTGCAGTATTCTGCATTTTATCTATATCAAAAGATTTGCTTGCTCTGCCTTAGCATGTACAGTGCAGTTAATCTTCCAAATAGGAATCATTTTCCTAGCTTCCATGTCTGAATTGCACTGGTGATTTATATGCTTACAGTCTGTTTTCACGATGTCTTTCCTGGCTGTCTTGTATCTCTCCCCTGTGGAGCACTGGGCCTTAAAATCATTGCAGTAAGGACAGGCAATCAGTCTTCTTTAGATATGTATTGGATTTTACCGGTGCCTGAGCCTATAGAACGTGCCAATGCCTTTTGTGGTTCTGGCAGGGGAACCTCAGGAAAGTGTGGAGTTTTGGTTTGGATAACAGAGGAACTGGTTGGGACTTTTTAAGCAAAGTGTTCTTTTTTATTGTTCTTTTCATCAGATAATGCTGGGAATACATGAACAAGTTTCAGAAGGAGTTTTGGAACTGCAGGGTGGTGTTTCTGCTCAAAATCACAGAGCCATATGTTAGCTTCGGATTCTCTCTTTGGAAGCAGCCTCGTTGCAAAGTGCAGCTCTGCTTCATTCAGGTAAGGGATTTAAGAATATAAGAATGGCCACATCAGACAGACCAAAGGCCTCTCCAGCCCAGCAGCCTGCCTGACAGTAGTCAGTAGTACCTGCTTAAGGAATGTGTCTGCTTAAGACCAAACATATACTGAAATTTTCTGTCCCAATGCAAATTGGAGTCAGTCATGTGCCATTTAACTCTGTAATTAATAGTCCTTGATAATTTTTTCCATGAATATTTCTAATCACTTTTCACACAGTATGAAATTGTAGCACCTGCAACACCCTGTAAAAAGGATTCACAGAGCTTGCATGTACCTTGCATGAAGCGTCTTGCATGAAGAATCTCTACTTTGGGCTTGCCAACCACTACTTTTATTTGATAATCTCTAGTTCTTGTACAGGAAGAATCCATGAACTAGTATTTCTGTCCACCTTCTTGCCATTCAATGCTTTTTTAGACCTTTATTACTGCTTCCGTGGTCTGTTCTCCAAGCAGAACAGTCCTGATCTGCCCAACCTTCTTCATACAGAAACTATTCCACACCTTTCTCCTTCACTGAAATTTATCTGAAACAATATACAGTCCAGTACAGTCTTTTGTCTGTACCATATCAATGTGCATGGTCTAACCTCAGGCTACTGTAGGTTTTTTTGGGTGAATAAAGATTTAAATATTAACTGAAGCAAGGTTTGCTCTCTGGTTTCAGAAAAGGTGAATGTTCCAGTCACAGAAAACATGGGTAGTCTCTTCCTCCCAGTGCTTCAATGGATATTATTTAAAACAAAGAAGAGTATTATTTAATACCCAAAGAGAAAGATGGAAGTGTCTGAGATCACCTCTGTAGCTAAAAGCATTTCGTTTGGGAGTAGAAATCTGGACTGTCTGGGCTGCCTGAATTGCCAGGTTATTTCCTTCTGTCTGGAACGAGTGATGAGGCCTCCCTTTGCTTTTCTCTTTGAAAGGCCCCTACTTTGTCCCACCATAGCGTGAGGGGTGAGGAAGGTAAGAAGAGAAATATAACATGGGACTACAAAACAGCCAGCTCTAGCCTCCGCAATGGCAAGTGGGACAAGATTACTCAAATTTTATGTTAAACCACGACAGGTCTGAACAACTGGGGTTCGATTCACTTGCCTAAACATAGATGGTGGGTGCCATCTGAAACACAGTAGGGTACCTGGGACACCTATATGGGGCTGGCAGATAAGGAAAACTTGTGCCTTTCTGGAGTGACAACTAGTGAGCTGACTAGGTATTTTCAGGGTTTTCAAATACCACAAAATACATGTGTTTGGCAATTGCATTGCACATCTCATTTCTTTCATTCTGGTTCTCATTTTCTGGGCCCTGCAGATTTGTTTCAATTTACAGAAGTGTAGTACAAGTCAGGTACAACACCCATTTTGGTACAATGCTGCTTATTTGTAAAGGACGTGCACAAAATCCTGTTTCCTAAGAAAAAAGTAGAAACAACCAATAACATTTTTAGCTTGCTTGCAGTATCTAAGTTCCTTTCGGCACTCAGGTCAATGTTCCACATTTCTTCTCAAGTCTACACTCTTGTGACTGGCTTCTTATTTGTTTTGATGACCTTAAGGCAGTCGTTCAACCCTGCATTGGATCCAAGGAATTTCTAGGTCCATTTGACTTTGCCTAGGGTTAGACCTTCCTGTGTTCTTGGGTATTGTTCTCTGCTGTTTCCAGGTATCTCCCTAGGTAAATACATCTTTCACTTAACTTGCTGAATCCAGAGAATTTATATAGACCAGTGACAGGCTATTGGTGACAACCTTGAAAGCCTCCCATCTTTTAAGATTTATCCAGAAATTCAGAGTTTACTAAAATAGAGATTACAGGGGAGTCAAATGCTGCAACTGACAGAGGCAAAAGAGTATCTAAGCAAGCCGGTAAGATATACAGACATCCTTTAATACATGTTAGTTACCAGTGAAATATGAATCCATTTCAAGATTCACTTTTATTTTGTGAGTTCACTCACCAACTCTTCCTTTTCTGCTCATAGACTCCATGTAAGTAGCCATAAAATTGTGTGCGCTGGAAGGAGCCTCTGGAGATTGTGTAGTCTAACCTCCTCCTCAGAGTAGGTCCAGTTAAAGCAGGCTGCTCAGGGCCTGGTCCAGCCACGTTTTGTGTATCACCAAGGATGGAGACTTCGCAGACTCTGGGCGACCACTCTAATGGTAATATTTTTTTTCCTGTATCTAGTCAAAATTTCCTGTATTCCAACTTGTGCTTATTCCTTCTTGTCCTCATGCTGTGCACCTCTGAGAGTCACAGTGTCCTGTAAGAGGCAAAACAAGTTACCAGTCTGGATACCTGTGATTTCTACAGGGTGATTGCTTTTACTATGGCCTTGAATGCAGATACAATGTTTGAATGATCTCTTGTTGTATAATTACAATTCCTACATCAACTTCTAGCATTATCCTTTGAAATGAAGCTTTTGAGAGAGGATCACACACTACATAATGACTTGACTTTAAGGAATACAGATTGTTTTGAATATTAATAAAATCTGGCTCCTTGGATTTGTATTCTATGTTCACTTACTTCCTTGAAAGTTTTTGAGCAGAACTGAGGGGCAGATTGAACAGACAGTTGGATAGGCAAACAGCACTATTACAGATGTTTTATTTTTGGAAAATCAAACTAAAAATACTGATTTTCCATTTAGAAATACATGTTTTTAAGTCAATTTCCTAATAAAAACAAACTAATGAATTTAGATTTTTTAAAAAAAATTTCTTTTCCTTGTTTTAAGTGTAAAATCAGTATTAGATTTAGCAGTTTCTAAGGTCATGTGTATACTGGAAAATTAGACAGTTCCAGGGAATGTTATGAGTGCTTGAATGGGTTGTCTCAACTGCTAAACTGTTGGAATAGTCCCTTGCAATTTTTTGTCCTGAGACAATTCCTGATCTCTCACAGAGCAGCTGGGCATGATTTGGAAGCCAGCACAGACCATGGTTCATTCTCAGTAGGCAGTTTTGGCAAGTAAAGAGGGTTTAAATGTATATACAAAGTTCATTCCATATTGTTGGCCTTAATGGGAAAGAATGGTCATTTACCTGTTAAATTTTACTTGTACAGACTTTGACATCTTTTACCAGATGGAGATAAAACAACTCAATTTATATAATTTATTATA
>NW_008795527.1:6021096-6051579 GCF_000699145.1 Aptenodytes forsteri
ATTTATATAATTTATTATATATAATATAATACTATAGAATTTATTTCTGGTGCATCTATTTCGAGAGTCTCACAATTCCCAATACAGAGGGAATGACTGAATTTCTGATCTTGACACTGCTTTTAGTTTATCTTTATTCCTTGTTGGCTGCAGGCTATTACATGATGGTGGTGTTCAATTTACTCTTCTCACTTTGCTTTAATTAAAAGTAGAATTTGCTTCTCAAAGGTCTTAAATCCTTCTTCTCTGCAGCTAATAGTTACTGATTCGTCATCTTTGCTAGAATAGGAATGAGAGAGATGTAGAATTACATTCGTGGAGAGTGCTGAACAAACTGTGAATCCAACACCAGGAGCTAGCTTCCTCACTCTTATTCATTTGGCATTACAATGAACTCTGCATTCATTCATGCATTGAGCAGATGTGTTGAGCATCTGAATGTCTAGTCCTTGGAGATTTAAGGACCTGGGACTCATACCATCGGTAGTTTTTAGGGATATCACTCCTCTTTTTGGATCTAAATTCCAGAAATTTCAATAGGTTAAATTTATAATTACTTTTAAGTATTTTTCTTCTGATCTGTATGAGACTGAGTAGTCCCCTAAGTTGGGTATCTAGATTCCCAGTACATAGGTGCTTCAAACCAGGATCTAGAATAGTTAACTAGCTGGCCAAGGAAGCACCTAAAGTCAAAAAGAAAACAGTGAACTGCCCAAAGCGAGTGAATAGGTAGTACCCATTTCCTGAAGGTCAAAGGACGCCTCTGTGTTTTCAGTGATAAGAGCAGAGCTTACTTGAGTCTTTTGAACCACTCCAGAGTAAAAATAGAGGATAGCAATTTCTGCTTTTTAAACATGGTTAGAACTGTACCAATATGCAGCAAATAATGTCAAATCCCAGGGAGAAGAATTACTTCTCCAGTGTTTCTGTCGGCATAGTTGAAGACAGCATCTGTTACTGTATTTTTAGGGAGATTTTTTGCTGGTCTTCTACTAAGAGAACCAGCTGGGTTATATCCCTCAGGCGAATTAGGTGTATACCTGTGTAACACAGATGTGTGACAGAGTGCAGCTAACAGAGGCAAGCAGGAGATGCAGCAATCTGTGCCAATTTGGGCAGAAGCGTGCACAGAAGGGGGCCAGAAACTCTGTTGAGGATGGTGTACACATGCTCAGCAATGGTGGTGACCTGTCACAGCACAGGAACTAAAGCAGCTTCCTCTGGCATCAACTCAACCCGAGCTCCCGAGGGATGATGCAGCTCTGCAGGTCCATGGGTGCAGGGATACCTCACTGGGGCTGGGGCTGGGGGAGATGGTGTCCTTGACTGCAGGTGTGTACTGATAGAGGATCTGTGTCACCAAGTAAAAGAGCTGCAGAAGGAGGTCTACAGACTACACAGCATCAAAGACAAGAAAAGGAGTTTGATGATATCTTCTCCAACACCTTGTAGCTGCAAGAGCCTGAACTCCAACTGTACGAAGGGAGGGGTGGGCAGAGCCATTGGTGTCAGAGACCCCCATGATAGTGAAGGCTGCAAGCTTCTGACTTCTGGCATCAGGCAAATGGCTCCTGCCCAGCCTGCAGATCTGCAGCTACAGAAAAAGTTCAGTGTCCTGGTTGGAGACAAGGGGCTGGGAGCTGTGCCTAGAGCAGAACCCGAGCTTGCTGAGCCTGATCCCCAGCAGCACAAGGGCCAATCAATACAGTCAAACAGAGGAAATTCCATTTAAACATAAGAAAAAACTCTTTCACTGCGGTCAGGGTAGTCAAACGCTAGAACAGGATGCCCAGAAAGTTTGTGGAGTCTCTATACCCAGAGATATTTCAAAATGCAGCTAAACATGATCCTGAGCAACATGCTCTACTTGACCTTCCTTTGAGCAGGGGTTCATAGTAGATGATCTTCAGAGGCCCCTTCCAACCTCAGCAACTCTGTTTTTCTTTGACATAGTGGAAGGTCATGAAGACATATAAAAAGAGGATAAATTAGTCAGTGGGGAGTGATAAATTATGAGATTCTGGTACCCAGACTAGTTCATTAAGAGCTAGTTGAGGTACATATGACCTGTGTATTGCTGTGCAGGCATATTCGTATGCAGAAAACATCTAGTTTCTGGATGCAGATGGGGCTTAAGGAAAGTCTAGCCAGGGCAGTTCTAGCCATGAACAGATGTGTGTGATTCAAGAAACACGTTTGAATACTGAAAAAGAAAGCACTTAGGGCATTTAGGCACCACCTGATTTAGGTGTAAATCAGGCGGTTTTGGATGATTTTTTTTTTACTTAGGTTCCTGAATTTTCTGTGAATCTGTACTTTAAGAAGTGCCCAGGTTGTGCATCATTTTCCATATTCAGGCCTAACCATGCACAACCAAGAGAGGAGTGAAAAAGTTCGCATCCATCTCCAAAAGAGAAAACGAAAAGAGATTTTTGTCTGTCTTTCTGTACATTCCTACCTTTGAGGCCATATCATTGCTGTTGCTCTGTGCCAGCAGCCCTGCATTCTTAATTTGAATATGTATGTAAAATGGATGACCCTCACCTTCCCACAGCTGTGCAACTATTATAACCTTATAACTTCAAATAATGTTTTACAGCTGGGGCACAGGGCTGAAATAATACATGTGGTTACTCACTCCTTTATATATGGTATCCTTCAGTTCCAGTATGTGTCTGCTGTTCCTCAGTAGGGCAAATATTGACATACAGTATTTTGCTCCCCTTTAGCTCTTACACTTCCCTTTTAACCAGATGTAGCAAACTCTTTCTTAAGCTATTCTGCCTCTACTGCTATGTATGTTGACACCAATGGACTTGTGAGTGAGTAGGCCTGTCAGCAGTGGATATTTTTCTCTTCCATTGTCATTGGAATAATGACATCTCTTGCTTTATAGGGTTTTGTGTCCTACAACTCAATAATCCAGTGCAGACCTCAGTGTCTGACTGAAAGACACCAGTCCGTAATTCACCTAATAAGCCTAAACAAAGGAAATCCCTTGACTTTAGCACAAGAATGTGTCCTGTGTTCCTAGTATTATGCAGACTAGAGAGCAAAATTGCTATCCTCCTTCATTTCTCTTTAGAGTCAGAGTCATTCCCCGTACCTGCATGACCAGATTCCTTTAAACCGCAACAAACAACATAATACATAATTATTTTACAACAGTGAGATTTTATTTGCTATTTTAAATGTTTTCCTTGGTTTTTGTTTTAAGAGAAGAAGAATATAAACCTTCTAGAACAAAACGTGCTGAGGATGGCTTTCAGCTGCCGCGTTCTTAGCTGAAGCCAAGTGCCTTGGAAGTGCAGGTATGTTTACATCTGGGTTTTATTTCTGGCCCATCTTTAATAAAGATGCAACAACGATAAAGCAAAACACAACACAACATGATAATATATGGCACGTAATAAAGAACTGCCATAAGTACACAAGGGGCTCAGTTTTGCTTTCATTCTATCTCTGCGAAACTCCATTGTTCAAGACTAAACCTTTACAATTGTCAGAGTTCCTTGTGGTTCAAAAGGAGACATTTTCCAGAATAATGAGGTCACTGGTTCCCGTTTGCCATTCCACAATATTCTGTTTGTTCCTAGAATCCCTGTTCTTTCAGCAATAGCTGATGCTCTCTATAGCTGTTACTCCTGGGGGAATTGAGACTTTAAACATTCATTAAAAAGTGAATTGCTATTGTTGACAAAATACAGATGGCCAAGCATGAACTAGTGACACCTAGGAGTATACTTCCAGTGCAGTGCATGGCGATGTGGCCATGTTAATGCTCTGGTTGCTTTTACCAAACCAGTGTGTCCTTTGTTACCAGATTGGCCCTGCTGTATGCTCGTATTCCTTTGCCTAAATATGGCACAAGCTGTTAAAGTAATTTCTGTAAAAAATGAACTGAACTTATTTCTGCTTTTGAGAGTGAGAAAAGATACGCTCTTTCACAGCAAAACTATTAGCTAGCAATATTCGTACAAGGCTCAGCTCACAAAATAATTACGCCGAGTCAAAGCTCTGCTTCAGGCTGCCACAAACATAACGCTAGATGACTCCCAGAGGTTCTGTCTAAACTGTGGGGTGTGCGGCATAGCCATGTCCCCAGTCATCCAGGGGGGACCTGGCTGGGCCGGAAACCGGGGTGTGGGGGCGGAGGGTGGAAGGGAGTCAGCGTGGAGGAAGGGTGCAGCTGGGGCGCGCGTGCACACACACACACACACGCACACGGCTGTAGGAGCTGGGAAGCACGCCTGGATTCCACAGGTTAGACATAGCCATAGCTTTAAATCAGCCACGTATTTAAATAGTTTATTAAGCTGCAGCCAACAGACTTAGTCTCTGTAGACTACAGTTAGATGCTACACCAGGGTGTAGCATGGAGCGTTACACTTGCATAATGACATGTATTGCGCTCCAGGTTAACATGTTGTGGAAAAAGCTGAAGGAAGGCTCCAGCAGCTAACATTTTCAACTTCGAGAATACTGTGTGATAAGCTAAGACTGAGACGATGCTACTTCAAAAAGATGAAACAGATTGGGGTTTTCTGCATCTTTTTAAACACTTCTAGAGATAGACATTTTGGGCAGAAAGGTAGAAATTGCAGCAGCTACATTGAGCTTTGGGTTATTTGGGGCTTAAGGGTTTTTCTAGCTTTACATTTTCTGTTCATCTCCAATATCTCTCATATTTTTTTCTCATCCTTTTATATATGAGTAACATTTTTTCCACTGTTTTTCTACTGCTATATTTAAACTCTTCTGGTTTTTACTTCCATTTTCTTTATTTAACGTTTTGTGGTCCTCCTTTCTCCCTCATACTCTCCTTTTTTTTGTCATCCTATGTTCCATTCCCTTCTTTTCTAGGTGTGGAAAATTGCAATTTGCTTTTGTCTCTCTCCAAATGGTTGAGGCATTTCCCATGCTATTGTGTGTGCGTGCATGTGTGTGTTTGTGTGTGTAAAAGAGAGAGAGAGGAGGAGATACTGTGAAGCTGCCAGCAAAAATCAAAATTGGAGGAGACAGGAGAGCAGAGGGAGTAAGAGACTGTCTTATTGAACTTGGAGAGGAATGAGGCCCACCTGGGGCTGAACCAGCCATTGGGAAGATTAAGGAAATAAAATAATTATGGAAAGTTAGTGCTGGAATTGTGAATGGGCCTGAGAGACCTGGCTGGGGCTCAGGAACTGGGAGTGGTGGCTGCCTGAGCTGAATCAAATACTCAGTCACTCAAAATGGAACAAATAAGGATAGAGCTGACACGCCGAGAAATTGTACTTTTGTACTTTGACTTGACTTTTTTAGCCTTATGAATTGAAAGAAGATGACTTTTTCTTTTCTAAAGAATGGAATTTGAAAAATGTAAACCCAGGTCTATTTGGTGAACATTTAAAAAGTACTATGATCAAATAGCCAGAAACAAGAACACAGTCCATAAGGAATAGCTCCTCAAATCTCTGACCTTTCAAATCAGAGCAAGGCTCTCGGCATCGGTGCAGTGAAACACAAATGGGGTCAGCACAGTTAAAACAGACATAGCTATGAGCTTAAGGTTCCTACTTCTCCCTGGTTTTTCATAAAGAAGACTTAAGGTAATCTCTTTCTAACTGAGTGGGTATTGTCTGCTTCTGAAATGCATAATCCTGAAGCTAATGTTAAAATGCAAAGAACAGGACAGTAGCTTGAAAATTCATCTTTCGCATAATCATCCAAATGACTCTAGTGTACACCACAATGAGATTTTAATGCTCTATCTTTTACTCTGTGGTTTTTGTGTTGCTATTTCTTTGAACTTTAAAAAGTTCATAGAAAAAAATGCACTTTAATAAGTAAGTCTTCCAGCATGCACCTTTCTATAAAAAAAACCCCAAACACTTTAGAAATGATCTAATTTAGTTTCCTAATACACTTTTCATAATATTAAATAGATTTATTTGGTAGGATGTGTATTTTTTAATCTTAAATGAGATGTGGTTCGAAGTTGAGAATGAGATCCTCAGCTGGCATAAATTGTCACAGTCATTAACTCACTTCAAGTTCTAGCTATACGAGTAATAGAAATAGGCCAGCTTGAAAGGTGCGAAAAGTTGGTGGACAAGATGAAAATGAGGTGATTGATGCAGCTTTCATTATCATCTGCGTAGATCGTGATATCAATTTGAATATATAAACATGCTGCATATGCCTTATTTTTTGTATTTCTTCATAGATATCCCTTATTAGCTACTATTAACAGAATGACTGGACTTATGGTCTGATGCTGTATAAGCAGCTCTTTTAGTCTTATGGCGTATAAAAAGTTTGTAAATACAGGGATATTTTAAGTCTGGTCTTGTATGATAAATAATATGATAAATAGGTAGGATGAAACTTTCTTATGAAAGGGAAGCAAGTTTAATGCAGTGATAAGTGGAATGGAAAATCCAATTCTTATGTTCTAAATCTCAATGAATACCATCAACACTTTATGAATGAGGGATTTGAGGAGGGATAGAGTAGGAATAGGATAGCAGGGATCCGAGTAGGATTTTTTCTTTTTCTTTTGCAAAGAAAGAGGAAAAAGGCATAAAAAGAAAAACATCTCTTTTAATCACTATATGCAACTTTTTTTCTAGTTGCAACTTGCATCACTGATACAGTAAACAGAACTGACATGAGAACATGTCATCATGAGATGGCACAACTCATGCTACCAATTTTTGTAGGTCATACAGTTCTTACCAGACCACTGCAGAAAGTGTACTATTTTGAAATGCTTGGAGGGGCCCAGCAGATATTAACTTAAGAATTATTGGTTGTGGGGAGAAATAGGCTGAAGGCATTTCCTGCTGTGAACGACACTTGGAAGTTCTCCTTTTGCAGTACTGTAGAAAACAATGGCAGAATTTATGCAGCATTCATAGACAGCAGATTTCCCCAGACGCTTCAGAAATGCTGTCAAATTAAAACTGCTCTTCAGTAGGGCTTGATATTTTGTTTTTATTGGCCATATAACAATAATTCAAGTGTGAATGTAAAATGAATCTTATTTACTTGCTGGTGGAAGTGTGGATATTGTGGGATACTGGAGTGATTTTTTTATATTCACTTTCTGTTCTGGTGGAGGTGGTATAAACTTTCTAAATGATAGCTGCTGGAAACACAATCAGGAACCATGGACACTACCTACCCTGAGATCACATGTCTCCATGTCTCTCTGACCTGACTCATGACCAGAAGCTATTAAACCTATATGTTCTCTTTCTCTGATGTATTTGGTTTTATAAATCTTGTCAAACACTTCTATACCCAGGAGGTGCAATACGAAAATCCCAGGTTATATATTTGGGAAGAGCTTTCTCTCTAGCCCTGTATGTTTGCTGATGACTCCATACCACTGAATGTGAGTCCAGGTCGTATTTTTACTTACTGCGATACCTTTGATGTATATTGGCCCATAGCCTCTGAAGGGAGTTTGATGCTACGCTATCCTAACAGCCTTTACGCTGGGATAGACCCAGAGGTGGAACAATATTGAGGCTTCCCCCACCTCCGTGCAAGCCCAGGCAGTAGCAGGTGAGCATGACCTGGGTGCCTGCTTTCCTTTTCTCTCTGTCAGCAGAGGCAGGAGTTGGCTTATAGCAATGGGAGGTGAGAAAAGATTTCAGTGGACAACCATAGCGACCAGCTGCTATAAATGAGCTAGCATGAAGATCGGTGTCCCGACTGCTCAAGAGGGAGCAGATTAATTGCTCATGGAAGGAGGCAGGAAGACGTTTTGAATCCTGCTCCCTTTTCTCGGTTGCCCTAGGGAAAAGGCTGCTATGAGGTGCCTCTCACACAGGGCTATGCTAGTGGGACAGGCTTAGCCCTCTGAGCTATTATTCTCATTTTTCTTTTAAAAGCAGATAAGTGGTTGCTTGAAAGCTTTTGAATGTTTGGATCTGAATGTATTTAAGGCTGAAAATTTTGCTCCATTCTTGTGAAAGGGTGCTGAGAAGTGATGATACATGTTTTATTAATTATGCTATCCCTGAATTTAAAATAAGTGGTGTAGACTTCTAAATGATTTTTCATTATCATCATAAGACATGGGATTGACTAGGGTCACGAGTGAATGAGTACTGTATGTCTGGCTGTCTGCAGAAAAAGGGATTGGAAAAAAATCTTAAAGATTGATTTGATGATGTAGCAATTGCTTGAAGAACTAGCAGTAAGTGACTCCTCAAGCTCTTTTTCCTTCTCTTTGAAGACTGAGGAAAGGAGGGATTGCCCTCCTTCTGTACGTCCAAACATATTCATGTACATGAGATAAGCAATTCTACCTCATAACTTTTATTTAACTATAGCTAACAGTGAAACCTCACCTGGCTTATGTTAATGAGAGCTGTGTATTGGATTTGGCAGAATCCCCATCTATCCCCATTAGAGTACAAAGCTCCACTGAAGACAGACTCACTTTTTCACCAAGCATAAGAAATATATGAATACCTTATTAATCTTAAAATATTCTGTGTATACAAGGAATAAGATGCTTAGCACATAATTCAAGTTGGGTATATTACTGATTTTTGGTGTACTAACTAATTCATTTGCACAGGGAAATCAAACCCACTTTCATTGGTCTGTATCAATTTGCATCACGCTAACCAGAGGAAGAAAGTAATTGGTAACGTTAGTACTACTTCTAAGGAGTTGTTAGAATTTACTTGACTTTAGGGATTAGCATGGATTTAGATTTGGTTGCTCCTAAAGTTGGAAATAAAAGAACCTTTCTTTCTCAAAGTACAGGGAGAAAAAAATACTTCCTAAACTCTATCATAACACTGGAAAAAAAAATATTCGTGATTAAGAAATGCAAATCAACACCTTGTGTAGAAGCTGTATTGATTTTAACCAAATGGGAAAAAGCTTCTTTTACTAGACAAGTAAAAATGGAGTATTACATTTTCAGGAGAGAGGGGGAAGAGGGGATGATTGACTGACAATAGGCAAATTTATCTTCTGTCTCTGGTTGTAAGTAGGACGTAATAACTTTTTAAGTTATGGAGCAGCTGGAGAATATTTCACTGGAAGCTATTCTAACCAGTGGCTGGAATAGGCTGCACGGGGCCCTTATCTGTCCCAAATCTCAAGTTGTGATCAAGCCCGCTCAATAAAACGTTCGGATGCATTGGAGTTTGCCTAAGTACAAACCCCACTAGGAAAGCAAAAGATTTCCACTGGTTTTGGGAGTCTTTGTATGAGGACCTTACAGAGCCTCAAGCAGGACGTACTGTAGTATTTGACAATGTAGAAGGGAATGAAGTCTGATGTGCTGGATATTTTTAAAAAGTTAATGAACTGACATATGTTTATACTTACTACTGATAATCTTTCTTTGGAAAACCCATCTAACTTCTTAACTGTACAAAATTGGCATCCTATATGACCTAAATTGGATTTGAAAATGGCATTTGGATAAAAATCAAAAAAATACACCCTACTGGTTATATATGATCACTTTATTATGTTTGATAAGAATGAAAAGCCAAAGGATTTGACAGTCCCAAAGCCTGGCATATAAAAGATGAAATTCCTGAATGTAAATTGGACAGATTAAACTATCCTTTAAAAGACCCTTGATGGAGAAAAGGATGTATTTAAAATCCAATAAACTTCAGACCTCCTTCAAATGGCTTAAAATGAGGTCCAGAACGCTTGCTAAGTAGGAACTGTACTGGTTTTGATTTAATAAAAAAAATCATATAGTCTAATTTGAAAAAATCCTGTCACCGTATTCACCTTGCAGAAATAAATATGAAACCATATGGAGAAGCATATTTCCACAAATGTATTCCAATTCAAGATGAATTAACTGTATGCTCTATTTAGTAATCAGACAACAGCAAATTTCTTTAATTTCTCTACAATTATTAAAGAAAATAATTTCAACTACTGTATGACTTCTCCTAAGCAATGCACAGAAAATAATTCGCTTTTGGTAGAAATTCTAAATGGATGTCTTAACAATTTTTCATAAGGTAGAGGTGTCATAAGTAGGGATGAGGTATTTTTCTGTTACTAAGTTGCATATATGATTGGCTCTGCTGGTAAAAAAGCACAAAAGAGCCTTTGTTATACTCTCAGTAGAGCTATTTATACATTGTGACTTACTGTGTCCAAGGACTGCTTCCTGCTTCCGTTAAAAAGTAGTCCCTCCAAATAAAATAAAAGCCATAAACCCTGACATTACTCAAGCCCTGTTTATAGAAACAACAACAAAAGAATCACACATGATTTTGTATTGCCTATATAGAACATGCTCTCTTGAGTTTACTTAAATACAGTTCCAGATGAAGCATACTGTGAAAGTGATGCCTTCCATACCCAAAGAAGCAGAAAGACATTTTATTTGCTTTAAAAATAATGATGGGCCAAGCACTCAGGTGCATCTACAGGGTATAGCTGAAGCTGGGGAGGACTGCAGCAGTTCTGGTCATTGTATAGACCGTTACCTCTCTAGGCGGCAATTACTCCTTTTGTCTTGTGCTTGAACAGCCTGGGGGGAGCCCTGATGCATGCTTTGGTCTTCATGAAGTACTAATGCAATAATACAATACTAACAATACCTATCTCTGCATGTCTTCTGTCCTTGGTCCCCATGCCCATGGTCAGCCACAGCTGCTTAGGTAGGTGGTGCAAATTGAAGCAGCCCTTGCACTCCTCTAAAATTGTGCAATCAATATTAGCTGCCTAATGCTTGTTCTGTCAGAGCAGCAGTGTCAGACCACTTGATTTTCTCCTCAGCCTCTTCAATACCTTTTTGTCTCTGGCATGTGACGGTTTTTCAGTGTGTCCAGCAAAGTACCTGGCAAAATGGGCTTGTGCCAGTGAAAGGGGGAAACTGTGTCCCATGTGGGCGGATTTAGCTTAGCTAAGGCTAAGTTGCGGCTAGGGATTGTCTTTACTGAGTTTGGGACATGGCAGGGGGCATTGCTCCCTTTCTCTTTCTCTTGATACGTTGCAGCTGTAATGCTGTGCCCTTGACAGGTGAACATGTAGGACCATGAAGGAAAAAGCATCGCACTGTGCTGTGAAATGTGTCCTCACTTGCAGGGGCATGCAAGGGAGGAGCCAGTGCCCGAGTCCCACTGACGGCTCAGACTTGACAGATCTCTCTCTTTTTATTTAGCCTTGGGAACTGCTTTGACCTGTGTGGCTAGGAGCCTTACAGCTGGCTGTGCCAGCTAAGCTTTACCTTCTCAAAAAGGGGACCTCCCTCTAATGTCTCCATCTGGACAGGGGTAGGGTCAGGATCAGGCTACACGTCGTCCTGTCTGCACACCCAGGGGTCAACTGTGAATCCCTCTAAGCTTAATTTGTCGCCATCATCTCTTCTCTAGCTGCTGCAAGGCAGCAGCTCCTTCTCCCATATCTGAATGTGCTCACTGATGAGTTTCACTTTGATTTGGTGATATTTTTAAAGATGATATGCCAGGTTTCCTACAAACTCTGCACAGATCTAGAAAAAAAAGAAAAAAAACCAGAAAAGAAAGAAATAATCAGATATGATTTCTGTTCTTCCCATTTTGGGAACACACATAACTTTTCGTAGCCTTATAGTGTTAGGCAATAACCTTACTCCAGAAAGATATGAAAAAAATCTCACCCCTTCATGCGGACTAGTGCTCAGTATAAGCACAAATAAGAATTCCTAAAAAGACAAATTTTGGAAAGTTTCTCTGAAAATTTTCAGTATAGTGTAAAAGTCTTTAATAAGACTCCAACTTTTAATGTGGTTTTTTTTATTAGAAGGGAAGAAATTCCACTGTCCTACAGTTCCCAATCCTCTCCCCCATATTGGGAAGTTTTAACTTTAGTATAACTAATGTATATCTCTGTACATCACAAAATAAAGACAGAATTTGCTACCTCAGCATCTTTCTAACTGTTTTTTTTTCCAATACACTCCACGTGGCCTTTGATTTTTCTGTCTATGATCATTCTATAGTGTGCCAGAGGGAACTGATTCACCTTTACCGTGTCAGGAATAATCAAAGCAGGTGACAGGTATTGGTGTGAATGGGAATGAAGTGAAAATTGGAACTATTTAACTGCATCTAAACCAACCCTTGTGCACATAAAAGGACATACAGATCTCTGTCCACAGAGCACCCTCAGCTCTGTCATTTTAAATGTGTTAATAGCATTTCTGGAATAATTTTGGTTTAATTAGTACAATTTTGGTTTAAAACTAAAACAAATAAGAATTTAGCACAATCTCTGAAGAGCCTTGATTCTTTTACACACATTTTTACACCAAGGAAAACAAACTCCAGGTTTTCACTGATCAAAGGTTCTGGGGAGTCTTAACCAGTTAAACTAGATAAACTCTGTGTAACTTTTCTGGGCAGGCTGTTAGGAATAATTCAAGGAGTGCTCTATATAGCTCTATTATTTTTGCCCTCAAACTTTATAATTATTATGTAGCAAGTTAAGTTTTAAAATTATACGGAAGCAGTTTTTATTTGTGTTTTTATGCATAAATCCTGAAGCTCTTGATTATTTTTTCCTTGTGTCAGGGTGAGCTCCCAATAACGTGAACGGAAGTTCAACTTTCGTAACGATAGAGTAATAAAAACTGGATCCGGATCTCAGGATTTGGCACAGGGACACTAGATCTATTAAGTCATCTTGTCCATACTCCTGCCAATGCAGAATTGTTCCCTTCAGCGTAATCTCCAGTGCCTTATTCAGTCTAATTTTAAATGACTTGGGTGAAGCGGTTTCCATTACTTCACTTGGTTGAAGTATTACTTATTCCACAGACTAATATAATGCTTTTCAAGCTGCTTCATTCTCATGGATCACTTCCCAATCCCAACATTTCCCCCAGACGAACAAGTATGAGTAAGGGTAAGGAAAATGTGTGTAGAGTATAAAGGCCAAAAGGAAAAAGTGGCACGAAGTCCTTCCCCTCACTCCATTTTTTTATGTCTTTCTCCTTGCTTCATATTTCTGAAGTCTGCCTCTTCACTCTTGCCAGTGAGACTTGGACCAAACTCCCTGAGAAACAGATCCACTGTGAATTTTTCCCCGTTTTTCTGCATGTGAATCATTCCAAAACAGTCTGTGAGGTTCCTCCCCCCCACTTCTCTGTTATATCCTATTATTTTTACTTTCCTCTGTATTTTATTTATTTTTAGTAAGGCACTGACTTTTACCACTTATTGCTGACTCTTCATTATTCATTGCATGTCACTTAACTCTTAAGGTATTATCCTGATTAGAAGGAATTTTTCATAGAGGATCCATGGAATATAGTTTTTGCAGGTGAATATGGGTGTGTGTAATAAAAATGACATTTTACAGGAATGCTAAAACCAATCGTAATAGTAGACAAGATTGATGAAAAAATCACTGAGAAAGCGAACAAAGGTTTGTGGGCCGTTTTGTAGTATATCACATGTGTACAGATAGCCAAGGCTTTAAATCATTGTGCATGCAAAATGCGATTGAAATATTTGGTGTTGTAGCTGAAATTCCATGCTAAAAGATCTTTGTTTCAGTGTTCAGCTATATGCACAGTAGATGTTGCAAGAACAAAGACTGAATTTGGCACTTTATTGAGATGTAGAAATTCAACAGCAGGAAATAATCTTCCTTGAAAGAAAGCCCTATTTCCGTCCTCTTTTTTTTATATATCCTTTAGTAGCTGATCACTTAAAACAGGTGCTGTAATTCATGATTGGACATTAAACATTTACGACGGATGGTGTCTGTGTTTAGAGACAACTTTATGTACCAGTGCTTGTAAGGCACTTCCTCTCAGGAATCAAATGGAAGTAAGATCATATAACACTCTGGCAGATTATAGATTCAAATATTACAGCTGTTTGAATTATTCATTGGAATTCAATTACTCAGTTCATTTTCATATATGTAATTATTCAGAAACGAAACTTGATTCCTACAAATACGTCCTTTATATAGAAGTGTTCAATAAAAGCAATAAAAAAGGATGCCACATGGGTACAAACATGCCTGAGTCTCATGTGCTACCAGTGCTGCCCAGGTTTCTGGGCTGCGACAGCTGTAGTAGAAACATCTGGAAGAAGTTGCCAGCGATTCAAGAGGGAGAGCATGCCAGGGCAAGTCTGGCCATGCTGGGAAGAAAGTGAGGGCAGGACCCTGAGGTAAAGGTAAGAAGTGGTGCCTGAGCACCAAAAAGCCTTATTGCAGCTTCATTTGACTAAATCAGGTTCTCAAACAGACGTGAACTGCTAACAGTTCCCACCCATGCAAGTCCGCTCCATGTAGAATGATTACTCTCACAGGGATATATTCACCTTTACTGGTTAACAAACCATTCTCTTTACTGAGATGTCCGTGTTTGCCTCCGAAAGAATTAGCATCTGTGATTTCAACTGTGTAGAGACAAGGATCCCCGCTCAGTCCAGACCACACTGCAGCGAGTGCAATCAGACACAGATTTAATGATATGGGTAGAGACATTTTAGAGAGATCCATCCATAAGCACTGGCTGGCTGGCATACACAACTGTCCCATGGTGTGGTTGCATCCACGTGGCTGTGCAGCCCTTCTCTTTTCTCTGCTCAGATAAAGGCTGTATCTGCTCTCATACTTGTGCAGTGGTAAAAGGTTACCTGCTTTGAGGAGCTTGTAATGTAGAGAAAAAACAAACCCTTTTCCAAGGCAAAAACATGTATGAACTTTGAAATGCATCCTGCAGCATGTAGATTTTCTTCCATTGTATGCAAAACGTCTGTGTACCTGGAGTGTACCCTGCAGAGACAGAACTGCAGTGAGATGCTATGATAGCTAGCCGCGTTTTGGCTGCCGGGCACAACTTCTGCTCTTTGTCGTGACACTCTTAGTAACTAACTCCTTCCAGCTGCCACAATGAACCTGCAACACCTCCTCTGGGCACAGCAGAGGTAGCTTCATCTGGCAGGAGTTGGGCATATTTGACTTTCCTCCTCCAGAATATGTAGGCGAGCACTCCTCTTTCCTGTCCTTACTATGGGTAGATATAGCCTATATGAATATAAAATACCTAGGATGAAGAACAAAGAAAAACCTAGATTCAAATGTCCTGTCTGGCATATAAATGAATATTCATGACAAACCATGCAGAGAGCTAGGTATACTTACACTGAGCAAGAAAAACCCTAGTGCCAAACATCTAAGGTTTCTTTAATAGATTTTTTTTCACTTATGTTGGATATTTAAGACGTTCCTTTACATTTTAGTCTCAATTTTGTCAGATTGGTAAATTCATTCATGTGCTACTTAGCACAGGAGACAGACAGAACATCCATAAAACCAACATTTTTCTGACACATAATATAAATGGTCTGCTATTCTAAGGACAAAAAGCAATGAAACAAAAATGGGATATCACCCAAGAAAAGATTTGAGAGGCAAATAGAACCTGGAAAAGAGAGAACACAGGAAAACAAGACACAATACAGAAGGTATGTCATGTAGGAAACATTACATCCTCCTTCTGAAGACAGATATTGTCAAACCCACTATTATCAAAACAAGAGCTTCTTTGACCATAATTGGTCATAAAGACATTGGGTCCTTTTCAGGCTAGCCCTGTGTTAAGCTGACATCTGGATTATTCTTACTTTTTTATCAAAACAGGTCTCTCTAGTGGTAACTTTGCTCAGAAAACTTTTACGTACTGCCATTTCCTCCAAGCTGCTATTCACCAGGAATATGTGCACGGGAGGAAGGGTGGGGGACAGGGCAGCGGCCAGATCCATCCCCATAGTGGTGTACTCTCATCAGAATATGGATTCATTAATCATGTTCTCAGAGTAAAACTCATACGGAAGTCTTTTATAAAGTCCCAAGTCATTTAATTGTCCAGAAGACGAGCCCTGAGAGCAGGCTGTAAAGCACATTCTTACTCACTACCAAATTAGCCAGGGTATGGCCATGACCTGTGCTCATTCTAGATGTTAGATTTGCACTTACCTGCCCCAGAACAAGGGTGAATCAAGCCAAGGTTTCAAGCATTATTGCCTAGGCTGTAGTTAAACGCTATCATCCTCAGCTGAAGGAACACGGTATGTAGGGCCTTAGCTTCCCATGATCTAGCTTGCTAACAGCTGTTGACTGACAACTTATAGCACAAGCAGAGACACCGGCAGGTTTTCTTTGATAGCTAAAAGAAAGAGAATACAATATGTTTTTAATCTGATTAGGTATATGGTGGTTACTGCTTTATTTTTCTAGTTTTTGCTGCTTTTTTCTATACACTTCCTGTGAGTACAGAAAACATAAACCAGGCCCTCTTTCAAGAAGATATTTTAGAAGCCTTTAAGGAAAAAAAACCCCAAACCAACAACAACAACCCCCCAAATGTTTTCCTACTGCGATGTGGAGTGCTATAAGATCACTATGCAGAGCTCTGGCAGGAAGCCCACTACTGAGCCATATACTGCAAAGGAGCTGAAGAATATCTTTGCTTTGTAGGTGGTAGAGTGCCTTCACCAAGTCCTGGAGCACTTTGCAGCAGTCTTTGTCATGAGGCACAAACTTAAGATCCAGAGTATACAAAAGATGGCAGAAAGTGGTAGCAGACAAAAAAGCAGTTTTGAACTCTGTGTAAGTCTCTTGGAACTGAAGGGTCTTAGAGTTCTCCTTCTCACTAAAGGAAAATTGGACCTCTTTGGATCAAAAATACACAAGTCATCCTTACCCCAATGTGTTCTCCAGAATCTGCAAATGTGGACTTTGAGAAGGCTTTTTAAACATCCTGCTCGAGATGATAGAGAATTTGAGTGACTATTAAAAGTTGTGGAGGTGATACAATGCGTTTGTTTTACTTCCCTGAAAGGAACAATGCACTTCAGTGAAGCATTTGCTTTCACCAAAGCCCAGCTATGTTGCTGATGGCCGCTGTGCTTTTGGCTTGCTGTGGAGGATGCTGTGCTATGGGCAGGAGGTTTAGAGAACAAACAGGAACCTTTGTTTCCTTTCATTTAGGGAAAAGAAAACAAGGCAGAAGGAGGAATGCTGAGCAGCTGCCCGAAAGCTGCTTTGTTTCAGCTTCATTATGACATGATCCCTGAATTGGTTTTTGATAAAGTATTTAATATATTGGGAGAAATCACAGAGCTATAGCTGTAGTAAGCAGTTTTATTTAGAATTTATGCTGTCTGTTGACTAGAGACAGCAGTGTAAATTCTAATAAGCAGATGCTGTGCTCTTTGAAACAGGGCACTGAAATCTGATATAGTACCTAATAGTGGAATTAACAGCAAATATGATAAGGCAAATGCATGGTTGTCAAACTCTGCTTACCACCTATTTCATCATATGGAGAGCAAAGAAATCATGACAGTACAACATACTGGCAGCATGAGAATCTGTCTCATTTAACATCATGCTATTGTCAGTTGGGAGAGCAGTTACTCAGTTTGGTGCTCTCCACTGAATATTCAGGATCATTTGAAGTTGGTGGAAATGTGAGTGCTTTGTAGCGTCTGCTTTTTACATTGTAGTGTTCTGCAACCTTAAAAACAGATGTCTGAAATAGTTTATTGTGCTTTTCCTCAAATATTATACAGCACTGGTATGTGCAGAGCACAAAGGATTACCTCAACAGCATTGTGTAGGTCTTTGTCTTTAGTTTATGGTCTCTGTGATCTATTGTATGTAAACCTTTTTACGGGACTGGGAAGGGATGGTAGCCTAAGTAAAATTCAACACTGTACTATGCAAAACTTTTAGGGCTCTCCTGTTCTGTAAATGGACACACTGAAGACGCAAAATAGAAAGCCTTTGGGAGTAAACATTTTCATCAAGTAATTTTGACCCAGAGAAGTATTTTACGCTAGACCACAGAAGATGTTGGTTTTGGTGCTGGCAATAACAGTACTAATTCTCCCAAGGGACAGAGGAAGTGTTCTCTCTATTCTCTCACATTTTGGAATTTCAATGGGGAAAGCTCAGCTATTTTCATCTTGTCGTCTCCCAGTTCCTGCATCACTTTCTTCTGTGAAAGACAGTGGAAGTTAGAGTCAAGTACCAGTGTGGCTACAATCAAAAGAGCATGAGATGCTTCCAAGAAAAATGAGTGGCGTATGTTTTGTTCAGGCATCTGTGCCATTGTTGAGTATAATACAATCTTGTCTTCATGCCTAAAGAATCATGCCAGCAGTAAGCCCTTATACTGAATAAAGAAACATGCTATTTCCCTATAGGAAAATGCTAATCCAATCTACCTAATTTACAGCTTGGTTTAATGGTCAGATCACCACTGGAGATTTTCAAAGTATTGTAATAGCGTGGAACCAATCAGTGTATAAGCCAGGATGCGAATGCTTACATTTAAATCCAACAAACGCCAGGACGCGATGGGAATTGGTTGCTAAGGACAAGATTCTTAAAGATACAAGAGAGCATGTCTGAAAATCCCAGTAAAGGAGCCACACAGGGTTATTTGAAAGGCATCGGAGAGCAGAAGTCCATGGACTCATTCCCTTGGTTCGCCCTTTCCCAGGAGTTTATCTTTATTGGTAGCTGGGGAGTAATGCAGCTGTCTGGTCGTCTGCTCTCATCTGATGAACCTCATGTTGATACATCTTTAAATGAAGAGAGAGGAATGTGCAGAATTTTCATAGCTTGTCACTTTGCTAAAAGATGGAATACATAAATTCAAGGTTTTACAGATCAGGAAAGGGTTTCCCTCAGGCGTCCTGTACTTTGGGAGTGGTATAAACATTGAACTATATATAAAATATAACATTTCCTCTCACAACAAGGATTTTTAAGAAGATGGCCTTGGCTCTGTGCCTTATGAGGAGTTCAGTCTTGTGCCAGATTACGTGTTTGAGAAAGCAGTGCTGAGTTGAAGTGGCTTAGTGAGGTGCAGGTACAAACAGATCCTGCATGGCTCAGCCATGTTAAGATTGTGGTGTTTTGGGAAAGGCACAGTAAGAAAAATTCAGGAGTGTAAGGAACTTCCCTGTTGAAGTTGTTGGTACCTTAGCTCTTCCTAAATCCTACACAATGTGTCATAGGCTACATGCAGCAAAAGATTAGGGAATTTCTTGCATGGAACCAAGACACATAAAACCTGGAGATTGTCTCTTCCTTATTGCCATCTAACCCTAGAATGGCCTCTCACCGTAGACTTTAATTTTTCCATATGGCTAGAATTTTGGTTGTCTGTATTGCTGCACCTGCCTAACTCTGAGCAGGTAGATACTCATCTTCCTCCAAAGCTTCATCAGAAGTATCAAATAATATATTCCTCTGTCATTTCTTCTGAAAGGCTCAGCATGGCAGGCCTGCATATAGGAGCCTATAGCTTACAGCGCTCTCCCATGGGAAGCACCCACATACTATGTTCACCTCACCTGAAGGGATTTATTGCTGCCCACCACATTGTGGAGTCATCTGGATGGGAATACTTGCCATTGTTTTGTCTTTGTCCTTTTCTACTAAGTGCAGTGACAGTTGTTGTAAACAATGTTGTAAGCCTCACTAGCATAAGGCTGCCATTTGTCACAGTTTCCCTTGATATATCTTCTTTTTCTACCTGAAAACTTTGTCTGGAGCAATCCAGGAATCCCAGACGTGCATTTTGCTTGCGCATATCAAATCTACCCCACATGCACAAATCAGCTGTCCAGGGCAAATACAGTAAGTTCAAAGCTTCTTGGAGGCATCTGGCCTACTGTGCATGTGGCATACACATTTCTTGCATGGAAAAGGCAAGGCAGCAGACTCATGTACATGCAATAAATGTGTGAGTGTGTGCAAATACTTTTGTCTAGGTTAAGCAGCCTTATGTTCCAGGCTCGTGATCCCACACGCCCAGAGCTGTGACTGCCACCAAAGCTCCAGAGAGAGCGAAAGGGCTCCTGTCAGTGTGCTACTTCTTGGCCGATACTGGGTGAGCCCGACACACAGGGCCTTTCCTGTCCCTTTCTAAAGAGCCCGGTGCCTACACTGGATCTAGCCCTAGATGGCCACCTGCATTTTCAGATACTTTTTTGCGTAAATACCTCTGAAAAGCTAGTCTGATGAAATCCCAGACTATGTAAAGACTTAAGGCAAAGTGGTTTGACTTGCAGTTCTACCAATAATGAGAGCTACAGTCCATTGCACAGAATCTCTGGAAGATCACACGGGCATTATTTAGATGCTTTAATAGGGAAGTAGGTTTCAAATTTTAGACATTTAGTTTAATGTTGTGGTCACAGTTTGTGTGCGTATTGCAGAACTTGTGGGTAAAACATTGAATAGAAACTCTTTTTTCTCCCCTAGTTGTCTTAGAAATCATGTTTCATTAGAGCAGTGCAAAATGTTCACAATGAAACACCAGACCACACAAAAGTCACCTGGTGTGGAGTTTTGTTACAAACTAGTAACGCAAACCATATTTATCAAAAGATTTGCTTAGCATTGTGGAACTCCTGAATGACCTGAACTCAATTTAAGCATATATGGTGTGTGGCTTTAGATCAGAATCATGCAAAATTCATAGCTTTGCATGGTTTTGATGTGAGGTGTGAATAAACACCAGGTGAAGCACAGCAATTTCAGCTGAGTTTCAGTTTGATCAGGATCTGATCCTCACCCGGTGTTAATCGGTGTAGCTCCATTGAAGTCAATATTTTGCTCCATTGTGGAGCTACACCAATTTACTCTAGCTGAGGAGCTGATTGAAATTTTCAGTTTGCTCGAACCTGAAAGTCAAAGTCTAACTCAGTGGGTGTGAAACTATTTGGATCAAAATGAAAGAAAATGTTTGGACAAATGCTTGTGAAGTAAAACCAGTTCTATATTTTGCAGCTGTAAGGTCACAGCCCTGAAATACACATTCCTAATGATATAACCATAAGTTAAAATCCATCATTACTTTTTTTGCTACCCAGTAAAATGACTTTTGCTAAATCTACCTTGTGATATAAGTTTAAAAGGAAAAAAGGTATTTCTACTCAAGTCTTATAATAATCCCAAATCAAACAAGTTTTGGAGATGGCTAGGAAAACTCATGATCTTGAGTGCAAAGGAATGCCTAAGAAACCTGTATTTTGTTTTTGTACCTATACATTTAATATGTAACTGTAAAGGCAGCAAAGGCATGCAAGTACTACAGGGGACTGCAAAGATAATCCTAAGACTAACCTTTTCCAGGGCAACCCTGGAGAAAACTGAGAAGTGACATCTTTAACTCGCATTTCAATTCTGCTTCCTTTGCTAATTGTTTCCTTTCCAACGATTCCATCAATTCCGATGACAACTTTCCATTGACTTGCCCTTTCCCCCGTATATACTAAATAAAGAGAAAATAGAGAGCTAGTAATGCAACGGGCTGTATCTCTGAAACGTTGCTAGTGTTTTCCACAGAAACAGAAGGGTGACATTGTGCATCTATTATTAATGATCAGTGTGCCTTCACTGGCTGCATCCATACTCATAAGTCAAGGCAGTGTTCCTGGGTGCTGGGATTTGATCAACTGTACTGTTAAATTGCTGCAGCTGCCCCAGCATGGTTTTAGGCCTGGGCCACTTAGCACTGCCAATCTCTGGGCATGGTGCAGGAGTCGGCACACACCAGTGGCCATTTCCAAATCGTACATTGCATGCAGCCCCATGCTTGCAGGCTGAGAGAATTTAATAATATGATCATGGTCCAGGACATGCCAGTGGTTCACGGCAGCCAGGATCGTTCTGGCATGCTTAAATTACTAGTGTAGATATAGCCATGGTGTCTCAGTCGTGGCCTGCCAGCCATCTTATGCGTTTCATTTTTTCACTCGTCTTTCAGATTCTTATGTTTGTTTTAGGCTTGTTTTATTTATTTAACAACTTCTGGTCACCACATGGCATGAGCAGCATCAGTTCAGATGTGTTGTCATGAGTGTGTGTTGCACTTGTTAGTAACACAAATTTTAGGATGTACTTACATATTTTGGAATCTGCCACACACAAAAAAAAGCAAACCCTTCTCAAGAGACTAGCGTTTCTTGCCTTTCATACAACTAATTCAGGATACTAAATATAGGTGGTTTTCCAGTAGACTATAAAAGAAAAATGAAGGTGGATTTCTAGTATGAAAAGAATCCTCTTGGCAAATGTGTTAAAACTAAGAAAGGATGATGAGGAAATCTATTTTTCTCAGTGGAACAAGTGAAAACTCTGTTAGGATTGACACTGGTAAAACACACTATAGCTGCTTCTCACTTTGTCAATGTTTACATTCCTTTTCCCTTTCTTTAGGTATAAAAGTGTTTAAGGTCTTACGTGCTGAATCTTTAACAATTTCTTATGTCATTGCTTTTGCTTATTAATAAGAAATAAGAGGAAGAACTTATAAAAGTATCAAAGCTTTTATGGGAAGTGTGGAAATAAATACCAAAAACTTCCCACAAATTTTGAAATCTGAACTGTGTCTTGGCTTTACAAATGACTTGTGGAGAATTATTTTTTTTTCTAAAATAAACAACTGACAGCATTTACCAAAACCGTACTGTTTTATGGCAAATGAGGCGGGGGTGGGGGGTGGGGGAGCATTTTACTAGAACCACTTTCCAAGAGTGTATTCCATTTGGTCACTTTTCATTGGAAAAATAATAGTCAACTCTTTCCAGAGAACGCTTCCACTACAAAATTGAGAAGATCCTGTCACAGACACAAAATAAACAACTGACAGCATTTACCAAAACCGTACTGTTTTATGGCAAATGAGGCGGGGGTGGGGGGTGGGGGAGCATTTTACTAGAACCACTTTCCAAGAGTGTATTCCATTTGGTCACTTTTCATTGGAAAAATAATAGTCAACTCTTTCCAGAGAACGCTTCCACTACAAAATTGAGAAGATCCTGTCACAGACACAGCCTGTGCAGTGAGAAATATCCTTTAAACTAGCGCAGAGTTGAGATGATGATGAGCTAGGAGAGTGGCTTGGTGTAGGATCATTTCCAGGTATAGAACTGCTTCTATTTTGCCCCTATCTGAGAACACATTAGGAAAAAGTAACAAGCTCCCTTTCCTCCCTATTTACTAATCCTGTTCATCCCTGGCAACACTTATGCTACATGTCATGGTTGTTAAGCTGTAGTAGGTTAGATAAATAGGTCCGAATGTTGTAAGTTTGAGAAAGAAATCTGTTGTAAGGCTGGGAAGTCTCAAACTCATCTCTTTTCCCCAGGGCGGGTGAATGAGGGAGAGCTGGATCCTGTAGAGAGACGTGGAATTAACGAGTGAGCTTTAAAGAGTGAGAAGAGTGTCGAGAGGAATCCCCCAAGACACCCCATTAGAACAGAAACCACTGGCGAGGAGGGATGATCCAGTGGTCGACGAAAGGTCCAGGCTGAGAGCTGGGAGATCTACGGCAGCCCGAGGTAGCTCTTGAAAGGTTGGCTGCTTGCCTGTCTGCCTCTTTGGGGCGAGGTTTAGGCCCCAGACCTGTCAAATTCTGTGTGCAGCTCTGTGCTGTTTTGTGAGTTGGGACTTGGAGTTCTGACTCAATGCCAAGGGCCTGTATGCTCTGCACCTACTGAAATATTTGGGGTATTGTCAGGCATTGTAAACTTATTCCTGGGGTGTGTTCATACAGAGCTATTCTTGCTAGCATTCCATACAAAAATATCATTTTAAGAGGTGTTGTGAAAAAGATCACTGGCTGAAAAGTTAATTTCCTGCCCAAATGGATGACGCCTGCAAGGTAAAATAAATGTATTTAAAGAAATCGACTATCTAAATCAGTCTATTTCAAAAAGAGTTTACTTTTGTCAATAAGGCAGAATCTTGTGAATCTACACACTTCATAATTTGCACATAAGGTTGGCAGTTTTTCCCCTCTTTTTGGCAATGATTTAATAGCAGAGAGCTGTAGCAAAGGCTCAGATTACTAGGATTATATTATATTACACAATATACTGCAGCATATTTACAGAAGAACCTTATTAATTTGTATTAATATGAAGCCACCCACTGTAAATTACCGCTTTTTTTTTCCCCTTTTTTTTTTTCATGCCACAGCAAGGAGCACATTTCAACCCAGCATCCTGAACAAGTAGCGAAGTGGTATGATGGTGGAAGTGGGGAAGGGACCAGATGTGAGAAATCTTCCTTTTAGATCCAGATGAGGACAACATTTTCCTCCATGCTATTGGATTAGTAGTCAGGAGTCCCGTGTTCTGCTCCTGAATCAGGAATTGATTTGCTGTGTGACTAACACTTAATCTTTCTTACTCAGTTCTGCAACAGTCTGTGAAATGACGATGAGACTTTGATGCCTTTGATATCCTTTGCTTTAAGGTCTTGCATATAGTTTGTATGAGGTAGCATTATTTGCTCTTAAAATGCATCCAGTGATTGCTCGCAAAGCAGTTTGGTTGGCATCACTGAAAACTGGAGTGGCTTAAAATACCTTTGCATAGGGTGTAAGAGGAATGAGAATTTGGTTCTTGTATCTGAACGACTGTCTACATGGAATTTGAGGTTAAGTTGTACAGAATACAGTTGTCTTTAGTTAAAACAAAGTGGTTCTTGAATCCAGAGTCAGTTGGGAAACATTTTTGTTCATCTGGACAATGATTAAGAATAGGAAAGAACAGAACCTGGCCGTGTATTTTAGTCCCTAATTTTAATGAGGAGATGATATTTATTCCATCTAAAAAGGTGTTTCTGGCTAATTACATGATTAAAAATTTAGCTTGGCATTATCTGAGCTTGTACAGCAAACCTGACCTCGTGTTTTATAGGATTTTAAATAGGATTACTATGAAGTAGAGAGCAACTAATTAAAAGATGGCAGCTTTCCAGTTTCCAGTTGATGACCTGCTGCTGCTGCTGCTTGTTGCTGTCCCCAGAGTGAGCGGAGCAATATGATCCTCCGCTCCGGGATGTACAGAATGTTCTGTGGTGTTCGAGTCAGGCGCTCTATGGAAACTTAGCAGGATCTTGCATCCTCAGTGCTTTTCATGCGCTCTAGCTGGGGAAAACTGCCAGAAAGCCAAACCAAACATTTTTATGGGTTTCCTCAGGCCCTACCTCCACATCTTGTTGAAAAATTAAAGCACACAATCATGGGTGGGTCTGTTGAAGCAAGCAGGCACTATTATTCCAGGTTTTCAAGGTTGTTTTTCAGTCTGTGGATCCAGTCAATTAAGGAAGAGCACGTCTAAACTCTTCTCTGAAATTTCTCATGAAAAACCCCAGTCCAGGAACACTTTCCAAATACCGCTCAGCAACTGCAACAAGAAATCAGAGAAGGCAGAGATTTTGCTAGAAGCATGAGTATCATGGAAACGTAGCAGTTTAGCTTTATTGATGAAACAGTTTCAGATGAAAAGGTCCAGTAACACCCCCATTCCCCATTTCACTCCCACTGTTTGAATTCGTAATGTACTTAGAACAAAGTCTTGTCAGAATTTTTTTAGTCATTATGGCTAGATAGGAATTTAAATCCTACAACTAAAGTGTCAGCTGTGGTAGCTTGCAGTTCAGTGCAGGTTAGCCACCTAAACATTTGCCCAAATTTTCAGATTAAGTTTTCAGTCCGCACTTTGCTCTGCTAAGGCTATATGTTTATCATCACTTGACCAGCTAGTTGCAGCTTGTGCACACATCCTCAAACAAGCTTTAAATCGTACTTCTTGGCTGCCATGTAGACACGTCTTTAACCCCTGCATGGCAATGCCAGACACTATGCTTCTTTTCTGATGCAATTTTATTGCATTCTTTCTGCATCCTCATCTTTGATCTAGAAAGATCATCCTGGCTGGATAGGAAGTTAGTTCAGGCTGTATATTTAGTTCATGTTATAAAAATTAGTCTTAAACATTTCAAGACATATGCATACCTAAGAGCAATTAAAGGGATTTTATTTCTGTACCCTTTTAAGAGATTAAACAGTAGATGCCAATTGTGCCAAAATGTTTTTCTAGTACGAACTCTGCAGGAGCCAAAAAATACAAGACATCTTCAGCCAGAGGCCTTGCCAAGTGCAAGCATTCAAAATAAAGCTGTAATGTGACTGGGTTGCATGGCACCATTTAATCTGAGGACAAATTTGCAGAATTTCCTGGCTAAAAGCCCTGAGCTACATAGTTCTGCATGACACGAATCAATGAAATTGCTCCATGATGGGATTTGAATGAGGATGCGGGGTGGCTTCTATTCCTTTTGTACCCAAATACCTTTTGTACCTAAATATTGCATAGCTCCGCAATGTTTATGATGAAACTTAGTCTTTGCACTCTTACTCTTATACTGTGTTTTCCAAATGCTTATCTTTTTTGACTTGTTGTGAGTCGTGGACATCCCTAAATGATGTGAATCGCACAACTGCAACTCACTTGCATATATTACTTCAAGAAGGGTCTCATAATTCTTAAACTATGTATAGGAGACTGTGAGAGAGGGGAATAAAGTGATTTGTTTTTATTTCTGCATTGGTAGGAGGGGAGGTGGTCCAATCTTGTTCTAAAAGTCAGTCTCCCTAAAATATGCTTTATACTATGGGCTGAGCTCTGCCCACGTGAATGCTTTAGAGGCCTCAGTTCGCAACTACCTAGAGGCTCCTGGAACTGTTAAAGTCTCATTTTGTTCCTTCAAAGTAGAAAAAGGAGCCTGGCCCAAATTAAGCTAGGGGTGCTGTTCCCAAGGCATACCAAGCTTTATGGGACTTCAAGCACAGTATTTCAAACCCTTAATTCAGAAGTATAGGGGAAAGCAATCACCACTATATCATGCCTCTTTTTCTAAACAATCCAGTATGTTTTCTTTTTGTGTAAATGTGATGCAGCTGGTTCTAGTACCATATTTACAGTAAATATCCTTTTTGGTAAACTAAGGGCTTATTGAGGCAGTGCAGTAATAATGTGTTAAAGGATTTAATCCACTTTTTGAACAGTTACTAAGCATGTATTTTTTTGAATGAATGAATGATCTGAGCATGTAGGACAAAATCTTAGTAATGCAAAAGATCAGAAATAAGCCAGTGTTTATATTTTTAATCAACCGCTTATGAAAGAATTGTGGTTACTAAGCATGTATTTTTTTGAATGAATGAATGATCTGAGCATGTAGGACAAAATCTTAGTAATGCAAAAGATCAGAAATAAGCCAGTGTTTATATTTTTAATCCACCGCTTATGAAAGAATTGTGGGGTTTGAAGGAATCCTGACTTTGCTTGAATTTAGCGAAGTAAGATCTAAGGGTTCTTCTGTGATGAATTTCTTCAGGAGTTCAAATGAAAATATGGAACTTTCAGCCAGAACCTATTGCTTAAACTTAATGACTTAATTAGACACAGAAAAATGTTAAAATGTATGGAATGAGAATGACTTTATTCCCTTCTTTAACAATGTTAAGAAAATGGACTTGTGTTATGGATGATAGAAACTGTCATTGATGCAACCTGTTTTAAACATAATTTTATCCCGGTTGCTTTTTTTCCTGCATTTTTTGGATTAGACAATATTCTTCAGTAGAGATGATGGCTGTAACACTCTGTTTTCTTCAAAGAGGTTTCCTGCATATATCCCACCATGCAGACCAAGTAAACTTGGAAGAAAATGTTTCTAGAGCACTTTTCTGTGAGCCTCCTTAACTATAGCTATACTCATTTATATGACATGAAATTACCTGAGAAACCTGTTTGTCAGAGGAGCTTAAGTAGGAAACTAATGTCAGCTTACAAGGAGCCTTAGGAGCCTTTTAAGGAGACCCAAAGTGTATTAAACAAAAAGTTGAACCTTTAATTCAATACTTTTTCAGTTATACCAGTATGACTCTTTTTAATGTTGAGTTCACCTTCATTTCAGACTAGTCAAGCACTATTTTAGACAGCCTGAGGACAGTTTTGGTCCTCAGATTTGAACATCTTACACGAGAGTTCCTTATGCCAGGTTAAAATTACTGACAGGTAATGGACTTTTAGCTGGGCCAGATAGCAAAGTGGCATCCTCTGCTGTGCAAGGCTGCATGCTTACCCCATAGAAAATGGTCAGCCTATTTATTCTTTTGCCTCTGCCTCTAATTTACAGAAGACTTCACTGTCACAATGAAAAAACTGCTTGTGTAATATAGCTTTTCTCCTCAGAGAGCTTCTAGAACCAAGAATTGTGTCCAGCTGGGCATTTATCCTACCAAGTGAATTTATCAGACAGAAACATAGGAATGGAAGTGAAGTCTTGAGTTGTCTGTTCAAGGTCTTTAATATAGCTACCATGTATTTTCATAGTTTGCTAAGTTTTTCTGAAGAGCAGTTATGTTTTTCGCCTCTTTACTCTGGAACAGATCTTCCATCAGAAGGTTATTGCTGTAATGGCTAGACACCATCTTTCAGTTTCCAGCCTCAAGTAATTTATGACCGCTGCTTGCTGACTTATTATTGTGCCAGCCCTGTCTGTTGGCTTATATAACTATTCTGCTTTCCTGATGTTTACTTGCCCACTCCAAATTAATTTTATAAGGCTACACCAGCAGAACTTTCTTAGTTTCCTCTCACATGATAGATTATTAATTCCTCTGGCTATCCTAGTATGCCATGTCTACACCTGTTCTAGTGATGAATTCATTTTCCTTGAACACAAGTTGTATGCAGTACTGCAGATGAGGTCTCCCAAAGGTTGCACAGCTGGACACTACGAATTTGCTACTCTTCCTCTAGTGTTACCTTAACAAAGCATTGCTTTTGTAGCCTCCTTCAGTCATCTGGTAGTTCCAGAGCAGACTCCGCGAGTCTTTTCCAAATGAGAGTTTTAGTTCTTAGCCTTCAATGCACGTTTTGTTATTTTCACTACTGAGTGTCATCTCGTTTCAGTTCACAAATATTTAGTTCTTTCAGTGGGTTTTCCTTGTCCTCTTGTATGTTGATGTATGTCTTTCTGTGTCGCCTGCAGACTTCATCAGCGTACTCCCATGTTCTAGAGCCAGGGAATTAATCAAAATAGTAAACAACATCAATCCCTTGTGAAACTGTTTGTAACCCCACCTCCAGCCTGACCCTTTTCAATTTTACACACTACTCTCTCCATTTTTATGCTCTCTCCATTTTTATGGGTTGGACTTCATGCTAACATATGCTTTATTTAGAGACTGCAGTCTGTTACTGGGCCTGGGAACAGAATCTGGATCAACATCTTTCTCCCTGGTGGATGTCTAGCAAATAATTGAAAAATCCATTAAGAGACTTTTTATCTTCTTAATTATGCCTAGCCTAAGTAATGCATCAGTTTTCCTGTTAGCTGTAGTAGCAGAGGTGAGGTCAGCATTCATGCTGGGCTGGTTTTGGTTTTGGAATGGGGATTTCATTGGTTTGCCCATAAATAATTTGGGGTTTGTGTTTTTAAAATTGCTGGTTTATTTAGAACACTAAGTGAGAAAACATTCAAAACACATCTTCTAATTAAAAATTATGCTGAGGCTCTCAACAATATACAGATGTTCCATATTTTGGTCATGTATCATCCCAGATTTTGCGATAGCATAACACTCGGCTAAACTGCAAGACTGAGACTATCTTGTCCTATACTGTCAGAGGAGCCAAGTCCAGCGTAAATTGTGTTTTCTTTACTCTGAATACAATTTTGTTGTTGTTGTTGTTGTTTGGTTGTTAACAGTGTGAGTTCACAAGTTTCCATTTCTTTTAAGGCAGGAGTGCATCAAGATCCTCACTGAATGGCAGTTTAATAGAAAACCTCCAGAATTTGGGATATTGGCTCTGTCACACCCATAATGAGTCTGCTTTCTTTTACAGTTGTGTGTGTCAGAGTGTACAAGCAGCTAGCTGGCTACAACTGCAGGTCTCTTACCCAGAACCACATTGGGAAAAGCATCAAAATGAGGTCCAGCATCTGAAAACAAAAAATTCTTATTAGATCATTCTTCACCTCTGGAATCCAGCACAGTGTCTATTGCTCTCTTTATTAGTACCTCAGGCAGCTCAAGCAATACAAACAGCGCTATTCTTGGCCTCATCTAAAAACAGTCATAATATCAGGGAGCGTTTCATAGTGGAATCCCGTCTACAACCAAGTTACACCTCATGTGGGCCAATGTTCTCAATCCTTCAATCACATAAACCAGCCAGCGGCTCCTCTCACTGGCACAAATAGTATTTCCCACCAGGGCAATGAGTCTTTCAGACACCGAGTTTTTCTGCTCACAGTTCTGAATGCACATTAGCATTTGGATTGAGGCAGCTAGATCTGAGCAGGCTCCAGGGTCCATTAAACTTCATCATCTTGAAGTTCACTGGCATCATTGTTATTTAAAAAAACCCCCACACTTAAAAAATGAAGCACACATTCCACATGTACTAAGTATAACTTTCATCACTACGAGTATTTCCATATTCAAAAAATGTGAATTTATATTTGATTTGTGCCTTATGAAAGAAACTATTATACGAAGTTTCCATTTTGGTTGAGTAAGTGCTGTTTAATTTGTAACTTCTCAGAGGATTAATTACAAAAAGAGAAACAATAATGAGAAATGGAAGGATTTGTTTATCTAGA
>NW_008795527.1:6051681-6099959 GCF_000699145.1 Aptenodytes forsteri
AAATAACTGATTCACTTTTTAGAATAGCTGTGTCTTGTATACACAGGATTTGGAGCTCTTCAAAGATATTTTTCCCTTTGCACAACCACTTTGGTATTTAAAAACAAGATAAGGGCATGTTTCTATCCACAAAAGTTGCGGTTTTGAATAAAAGTCAGGTTTATGTTGGAAGTTACTGACTGAATCCTTAAAGGAGATTTTTTTGGGTGTGATTTCCACAGATTTAGTTGCGAAAAACTTAGGTATGAGTTATTTATATTGTTAGTAATAATTAAACACAATAATGTTTTTACTCACATCTTTATATTCTACCCCCACCTGGCAAACTGGGTTCACTTCTGGTCACCTTCCTGTTAACCTTTTCCCTTGAAAACTGATTATTAATTCTGACTCTTTGTTTTTGGTTTCTTAGCCTGTTTCTAATTCATGGCAGTATTTTACCTCTCACCCCAATTTAGTTGCCGTAAGGTTTTTCATGCAACAAAGCAAATGCCACTTTAGAAAAAAGGAATTGTGAAAGACACTTAAAGGGACCTTATCAAGCACTTTATTTTTTGTTCGTCATCTTTTGAAGGAAAGGAACTAATATAAAAGCATATTTATAATATAAATTTAGAAAATAATGAGATAATGAAAATATTAATATTACTCTGCTGTTTTGGAAACATAACTATAATAGCTCTGAAGTAGTACATGAAAGCCTGAAGGTGAAACAGAAAATGAGTCTGACTAACTCTGGGAGCCTGGCCAACCACTGATTGCAAGGAGTTTAGATCTAAGGGGGAGTTAGGTGCTGAGTGGACATACTAAACATAGTGATTAGAAAAGGAAAGAATTAATAAATACAGAACATTCATAAAGTGAACCTTCAAGGCGATGGATAGTGCAAAAAGGAAAGTTCTTGGGCCAGCAGAATTCCTAGTCATTTACACATTCCAATAAGTGAAAAGATATCATATGGAAAAAGGCAACATGACTTCTAAAGCATCCTAGATATTTGCAATATTCACAATATTCCTATTTATAAACGAGGAGGATGAAAGACACATATTAAATGTAATTTGACATCTGACCAAAGGTATAGCACTTTTGCCTGTCAGCTGATATTCTTGGATGCAAAAAAGAAATCTGAATTGGATTTCCTATGGCACAGGAACTTGGAACAACATGAAAGTCAAAGTTTTGGAACAGCAGTCAATCTAGAGATAGAAAGTGACACCAGTCAACATGAAGTGGCATAAAGAAAGCAAAAGGAAAAGTAGGAGGGAGCCATTTTGTGTTCATACTCCCAACAGGTACAACTACATTGACAAGATGAAGGAGAATGAGACAAAACAGAGACTAGCTGAAGCCGTCAGCCCATGTATTGACAATGAGCCAAATCCTGAAGGTGACTCATTATGAAGACGTAAACAATCCTGGTCGGTGACTCAGTGGTGAGGAAGCTTGGCTAAGACATCTGTAGTCCATATAAAGAAAACAGGATGATGAGATTTCTCTGGGGTATGGTAAGATAAACTATGGGACAATAATATTGCACGTGCCTCTGATAGCTTGTAGAAAGTTGGGACATTCTTACCCTTTATAGCTCATGGAGGAATGTACATATCACCAACAAAGGAAGCTTTGATTGGCATTTGCCTGGGGAATCTGAGAGGAGCGCTGGAAATGGATATAGTGTGAATCTTCTGAGAGTCTGTGGAGGAAGGAAGAGGGTGGGTGATGAATATCATCATGCAGGGAGTGAATACTGCAACGCAGAGAATATTACACAGTTTGGTCAGTTAATTTGTTACGGTTTAGAATCCACCATCTGTGTAGAAGGTCCATCTCCTTTCCGATTTCAAAAACTGGCAGCGTGTGCCCGGGAGGATCTCAGCAAAGCAAAATAGGGAAAGAACATAGATTTTCTAGAAGTTATGCTCCGTAGGTGATGGGGATGATTTTAAATAAAGGTGAAGATTATGCATCTGTATACTGCTTGAAGAAGCATGCTGAACAAGAAGAAAACATTATCACTGATAAAAATTAGCTTGGGGTCTAAAATAAAAACTTTATAGAATGATTAGAATAACTAGAAAGCAAACATATTGCACATTGTTTCAGTCTGCCACAAAAGAGAAAGCGGTAGGTGAATATTTTTGAAAAACTGCTTATAACATTTATGAAACGTATGGAAGCAAAACCCTTCAGTTTGTGATATGGTAATGAAAAACTAGGGACCAGTGACAGCAGGCAAAGCTGTAGATTGGCTCTTGTCGCTATTTGTAGACCCAGGCTTGAAGCAAGACTCCATTTCGATAGATGCTGTGGAAATACACAACAGATCAAAGATCCTTAAAGCATTCTATAATTTACAGGTGAACACAACTGAGTAAGAGTTTAGCAGCTCTGTGAAGACTAACAAAAAAATAACAAAAAGATGATCTGCATTAGACAGAGAAGTACTTTGCACTCAGCAATGAGATACCAATTTTTGAGTAGTTTGAGCATTATCAGGTGGCGTTCTTTGGTTCTGCGGGCTTTTACTTGTTTTCTCTCCCTAGCCATCTCTCTTCTAGAGAAATACTGCTTCACCTTCCACTACTCTTATTTTTCAAAAGGTTCCTCACACTATTGCTGTTCTACCAGCAACACTACTTGATGTTATGTCACAGACATTGCTTCTGCAGGAGTGGGGTTTGGCTGTTGTGTCTGAGTTTTGTGGCCACTGTTGAGGGAAGTGTGTGCGTGGCTCATCCCCACACCTGTTTCCTCCCTGTGTTTCACTGCCAGGGAGGTTCTCCGGGGTCTGTGTCATGGAGGAGCCTGGGTCAAATGATTTTTCTGTAAAACGTTTCTCTTTATGTCTATCTTCCTCTTTATACACACGAGAGAAATAGAGAGAAAAGACTGTTAGGAAGTCATTACTGAAGGAAAATAGAATTACAAGAGGTATTTCTCTGCTGGGAAGAGAGCTGGTCTTCAGCTATCCCCTTGTCATGACTCTATTTTTTTTCTGTTCATTAAAATTGGAATATTTTAAAGTTTCTAGGGTACTGTTAGGTAAAAAGTTGAAGTTGCATACAATGCTGAGAATTCCTCTCAAGAGATCAGGAAACATTACCTTCTTGGCTACCGCAATGAAACCTGAAACTTTTGTTTTGGAGTTGCATTTTGCAGACTCCAATCCTGTTTGATATTTGGTAAATGTATCAATTTGTCTACTAAGCACCGGATTTTTGCAGCATTTTCTCCTAATGAATTCCTATTAAAACTAATGCAGGGAGAGTAAGTTCCTGCTCATCACGAATAAGTGTACCACAGTTTGGTCCTAAATGAACTGGTAGCTATGTACTTGCAATCCTTCCCAGCTGCTGACAAAGACCTGACTGAGCTGGCTAAGCCAGGCAAAGAAGCAAAGAACTTAAATTCTCAAGAGCTTGAATCATGGAACATAACTTTAAAGGAAAACATTGACTGGGAGTTTTGAAGGAAGTAGAGACATTTTGACCACTGTTGCTTAACAAATATGCTGTTGTCTGTACTCTTTCTGTTTTTATAGAACATTTGAATTTCTAAATTAGTTAAAATAAGACCTTAACAAAAATCTACTTTTTGAATTGCCATGCATGCTGCAGAGTCCTGATAAAATTCTATCTACCTTGACTCAGATATGGATTTCAAAGGTGGGTTTTTTTGTTGTCAGTTAAACATTTGGGACCAAATTAATTGGATTAATTGGGCACAGCCTGAAGTTCTCAGCATCTGAGAACAAAAATAATTGGATTATTTGGGCACAGCCCTAAGTTCTGAAAGCATCTGGCACTGTCTATTCAGTAGCAAGTATTGTCTGAAATGGATGCTGCTCTAAGCTGCATGGAACAAAAAAGCAATCCTGCATCTGGCAGGATTGTGATACCTTAGGAAGGCTTTCTTCTCATGTTCATCCACCTGGCAATCAGCGTTGTACCTCCTGCAAAACAGAACAAAGCAATGAATGCCCCTCGTTCATTTTTCCCAAAATAAGAATCCATCAATCTGAAGAGATAACACTCAGGTAAACTAGGATCTTTAGAATTTTAGCTCAAATGAGGTGATAACTGAAAAGAGGTATGTTAAGAGATGCAGAAATAGCACTGAAGGAGAAAAAGGTGGCTCATTAAAAATAATAAGAAACTACCTTAATTCTAGAAGATGTACCCCTGGTGGTTTGAACCGGTCCCAAACGCTGTTTCAGTTGCTTTCTTATTCATGGGAAGCAAACAGTTGTTCATCTGCTGAACAGATTCACACTTTTCAATCTTACAATTAAGGACAATTATTTTCGGAAATCCAGGGTAAGGATCTCCAAAGCATCTTAGTGACTTTGCTTTACCATTAGATAGGCTCCCCAGGTGAATTTTTTAAAAATGAGAGTAAATGTCCAGGTTACTTAAGCACTCCTGAAAACCTTAACATCAAATGCACATCTGCCTATCACTAAAGCGAGAGATGTTCTATTCTCAGATACAATAGCATGATGATAAACACACCGGATGTGGGGTTTAGATGAGTCACCATGACAGTTCCTCAGGGGACCCAGACCATGAATAACCCTCAATAAGCCAAATTAGGTAGCAGTGAGGGAGGACCCTGCAACCCAGTCTGTTGCTATGTTTCAAACAACCCACTCTGTTTCTATGCTTCAAGCACATACTCCCTGTTAATACCCTGGGCCAGCTACATATTTCACAGTTAGCATCACAGAGGAAGCGTGGTTACTAATCGGATGTTACTCTCTCTATCCCTCTTGGGTAGTTAGAAAGAAAGAAAAGGAAATTTTATATTGTTAACCCCCCAAAATTTAATTTCTGCTCTTAGCAGAGATTTAGTGACAGTAGACTCAAAAATATGAAATCATAAACAAATTATAATAAATGAGCCATCCTGGGATTTCAGCTACAGTCCCTTTATCCACAGCGTATTGTAAGGCACCACCTCCTACGCAAATTGCAGTTAACTTGTAATTTGTTTTTAGGACCAGATCTGTAATACCTCCAGTGCTTCTGTCACTCAATATGTTCTCTTTTGGACTAACTGGACAGCTCTGTCCAGTTTTCAGGACTCTATCAGAGATTTATCAGTTTAGAGGCTTTTGGATACCTTAAATCCTTTATGACCAGGAAACTTAATATTCTGAGACCCAGTCTCTCCCACATTATGCAAGCTTTATCAGTTTTTATCTGATGATCCATTTTGCATTGTTTTCATCCATTTACAACATTTGCAAGGCCATATTTTAAAACACAAAATTAAACATGAATCTTCATTTCTCTTTTTCCTGGCCCTGAATGCTTGATTTCTCAACCTCAGTTTTGTTCCAATCTATTTTTGAATCTCTTTGCATACTTCGATGATATATTACTTATGAGATAATATGAAAATGTGGAGTTTTAAAAATATCCACTCTTGTGGGTCATAAGGATTTTTTTCCATTTTGCTTTTTGAGGGGGGTTTGGGTTGTATGTTCTTTTAACAGTAATTGCCTGAATTGCTGTGCTTCTGCCACATATTGGACCTCACGTCTCTAGGCTGACACCTGTTATTTTCGCAACAGCCACTTTTTACATTCTTTGAAGTTGTGACAGGTGTTGCAAAACATAGGGGCTTTTTAAATCATGTTGGCTTAGTTCTTATTAAAACGAGAAAATATCTTTTTTCAATTACTTGTTCTGCTTTAAAAGACCTCCTTTTCCCATGGTACAAAGGAAATGGATATTTGTTTCAGGGTTCATATGTTAAAATTAAGAAGAAGCCAGGTCTAATACAAACATAGAAGCAATGACCCCTACCTTTCCTGTGGTTTATTCTGTAACTCAGTTGTTATCACACTGGAACATGAGAAGGGAGTCATTGCGTCTTGGTTGAGAACACTAGTGGACAACAGCCTTTGGGTTAGTAAACATTTTCGGTTTCTTTTGCACTGTACAGTTCCTTCAGGTCTGTCACAGCTCTTGCAAATTCTCCTTGATTACTTTGTTGAGCCTGTGAGGTTCAGCTCGGAAATCTTTCAGTCTTCTTTTCCTTTATCTTATCTTACTTTCTTTCAAAGTCAAATTGGAAAGCAAAGGGGGATGAAGTGTTTTTGACCCTATTCCTGCCTCCTCCTGATGAATAAAGGCTGATTTTCCTTTTTTATTATTTTATTTGCTATAGATTTGGTAGAAATAACAGAGTACTGGTTTATGAAGAGGAGTGGTATCTGTGGTGTGGAAGAGAATAAGGAAAGGTTTCTTTCTGACAGATCTGAAGCACAAGTAAGCTAGAGGTTCATGTCCTTGGCTATAAATTCATAGGCAGATCCTTGGGGACTGAAAGACATACGACTTTTTTCCCTGTGATTTCCTCAGAGTTCTACCCTTAACTCCAGCCTTCTCTGAAGCACGGCCTAATGCTCCCTGGGTGCATTCCCTGGTGCATTTCCCTTGCTTGTAAGTTTTTGAAACATCGTGCCAGATCATGTTGCTATAACATTTTAACCTTTCTCCACTTGGGAATCAATATCTTGCTCCAAACACCAGTTGACAGACATTGGTTTTCCTGTTGACTTTCCAGTATTATGAATTACTCAGATTTCTGTGATAGGCTTTTAGAATAATTTCAGAGTCATTTGTAGAACAATTGCTTGCCTTGCAACTGCAATTTATGTGAACAGTAAAGTTCCAATTTAGCAAAGTACTTAAGCATATGCTTTAATTCAAGCTTTTGCTTTATTCTATACATTCAGAAAATGCTTAAATACATGTTTAGGTACTTCACTGAACTAGGGTCATTGGTCAACATTTGAACTGGTGAATTCCCAGTATATAAATAAAAATGCAGTGTAGTTTGTTTTGGTACTACGAAAGCTGTCAGCAAAGCTGTTAGGTGCTCACTGCTTCATTTACCTCTTCCAATTTTTTTATGGCACATATTATAAATGAGGAAGGATATCAGAATTTAAAAGAAATGCTGGCCTCTTGACCTCATTTCTTGTACAGTGAAGACTGGATGTAACTGTGTATCTTTAAAAACAAACTCAGTCCATTTTTTTCAAAATTGTAATGTAGTGCTCACTGAACTGTTTTGATACATTTTTAAAGCCATTTGTATTGCTATACGTGTTTTTTAAAAATGTTTGGATGAATTTTAGAAACATATCATTACTTTCTTCAATTTGATTTCTAAGCAGCATTCTGCATACCAAACCAACTTTAACTAAAAACTCACTTCATGAACTAGTTGGTAGATTCTTAGCTAACATGTTTGAAGGCTGACCGTGCTCAAGCCAATACACCCTACCTCTCAGCTAAACGTGCCTGTGTAGCTTTTGCGTTGGAGCTGGATTGTGGCCGGCTGGGACCGGGAATCAAGGGAATCGAAGGAACTGCCTGCACCTGTCTGCACAGGCATATCTGTAGTTTCACTAGGTATAATTTACCTCATAGGGCTGGAAAAGAGCCCACATATTTTTCAAATCCCACTGGAGCCTTACTTTGAGGACTTAAGTGATAGAGAGGTCTCCTGATACCTATATATTCAGTGATAAATTTTACCCATTTATGAATGCCCATACTATACCTGCAGGTTGTTCTGAGGTGCTACCCATAGGTACCACATTGCTCTGATAGCTAAAGCGATTACACTATTAACCAACTGAAAAAACCTAGGTGCCATTTAAACAGATGTTGTACCTTTCATCAATAATGCCTACTATGTTTTCTATCCACTGAAACACAAGGTGTTTTCTGCACCAGGTGATATAGAGCAATCACAGATGAAGCTGATATAAACATACATACAAGAAACCATCTACACTGTGACATTAAATAGCTAAAGTTCTGTAAGAGTGTAACCTCCGGAGGTGGGTTAGCAGCTTTGGGGAGGTTGCTGTGGGGGACCGGAGTGGGGAAAACTAGGAAAATCTTCTTGCTTCAGAATAATCATGTTGGCCCTCTGAACTTCTAAAAAGCAAAGCTATTAAGGCAAAGTTGTAGTTGCGGTTTTTTTGTTTGTAAAATGGTACAAGACCTATGTTGCTGCAGCACTTTGATTTCAGCATTGGGAAACTGTGTTACATTTACAGCCTCATCTGAGGAAAACAATGTTTTATGATGCAAAGACAGAAACAGGTTCTCATATTCTTCTTAACAGTGTGCAAACATTGTGGTCTCAGTTGGTAGTGTTTAAAGCAGACAATTTTTTAAAAAATTTGATTTGTGTGGGTTTTGGTCCCAAAGTTTCTTTAGAAAAATTAGTACTTTGGGGTTGTGAAGGAAATGCTATTTGTAAAGGTGACTTTGAACTTAATCCTGTGAGGTGCTGAGCATTTGTAACACCTATTAAAATAAGGAGGATTTTCTGGGTTAGGCTGGCATTCATTATGTCAGCTTTCACGTTGCACTAAGGTTTTAATCAGATATCATTTGGAAGTGTAGTTTCTCGTGACTCTCTGAATTTCTCCTGCACTGCACCCTGTCATCTTGCACCTGTTTCACCTGTGCCTGGAGTCACTCTTGTGTACCCGGACAGAAAAACCTACTCAGAAAAGCACCTGGACGTAGCTTTTGCTTTGCAGGGAAACCAAACCTATTCAAATGCAGGAATGCTTTACTGACCTGGGGCACATGTTATTTGTACGGGGAACTAAAAGCACATCTACTGTTTAGGTGTGTAATGACTTCCTCTGGCTTTTGCTGTCACAAGCAATGGTCCAGCCATTAGGAGCATCTGTTCTTAACCACCATCTATCTACTTCTCATTAGTGGCAGGAGAAACAGCCTTTACTTACATGTAGCCTTTACATGAGGAAAACTGCTAAAATAATCATGTGCCACTGGAAGCAGAGTCCTCCTTTTGGAGAGTTAAAAGAAAAAAAGGCAGAAACTCTTCAGCAGTATTACGTGTTGCTTTCTTTAAAAGAAAATATTAAATGAAAGCAGAAATCTCCTTACTCCGAAACAGTAGCTAGAAATGAGCAGCTTCTGCTACACACATCTTGCAATGTTTGTGAAACAAAGATAGGCCTTCTATTTTGCAGAGTATGGTAAGTATAAGTTACCTTTCCATTTAAAAATTTTATTTTATTTTTTAAATGGATGCCAAGGCAATACTTGTTAACAGGAGAAAAGGAGAGGGTGTGAAGGGACAGGGAAGTATTTTCATACTGTTTTCATTTGCTAATACAATGCCCTTGGAAAAAAAGGCAGAGGATGACATCATAAATTTGGAATTCCAAGGTCACAAACAGGAATTCAGACAACAAATGGGAGGGTTTAGGAATGTACGTTGTAAAAATAAATCTATCAAATTTAAAACGAAAAAATAGTAGTATTGAAATGTGGTATTTCCAAATAGATATTAGTGTGGTAAATGCATCCCTTTCCCTAAAGGATTACTTGATACATTTTCTGGTTTATTTTGTTATATTCAATAATGTGAATGCAAATACGAAGAAGTTTTATATTTGCCTTTTTTTTTTTCTTGGAAAACTACCACTGCTCTCTTAATCTTGATATTTATCACTCCACAGGAATGCTTAATTCAGTTTTGAAGTTTCATATGATACAGTAGAATTTTCTGCATCTCTGTAGGTAGCAGCCAGGGACATATATGTAGCAGTGATAAAACTTTATTGAAAACTACATAACAGGAAGCTTTTGAGATGGAATTTTGAAACCCTTTTCTGGAAGGGATATTAGGACTTTTTTTTTTCCTCTCTCCCTTTGTACCTGGGGTTTTGGCATTAGGATGACCTAAACAAGAATTGGAACTGCTGCTTCTTTAATGAGATTTTTCAACCTTATTTTTTGTATTAGATTGCCCAGACTAAAATCATAAAAATCTACTGTACCGTATAAACTATGCACTGTTGTTAAAAAGTGGACTTTTGCTTTGCAGGCTACCGTACCTATTTGTTCCTGTTTCCTTAATATTGTTTTCTCCAGATGTTGGAAGTTAAAACACCCTTGTTATTTTTTCCAGTGTCACTCTTTGTTACTTTCCATAGGCAACGTTCACCAAAGCCAGGCAGTGGAGGAAATAACAGATGTGTTAGCCTCAAATTATGGGCATAAAAATAACCTTAATAAAATAGGTATTAAGTGACAGCACTTTACAAAAACCCAGGTCTAATTTACTCTAGCCTAGAAAGCAATAACTTAAGGGGACCTCAGACGTGCATCCACGGACTCCAGATAGTTTGTAGCAGAGCGACAGTAGCTTGGATGATGACAATCCCAGCTTGCTGTCGGCGGCGCATTCCAGGAGAGGCTGTCAGGGTGTGTTTGCGCTAGACACTTTTCTGCCTGTAACACTATTGTTTGCTCGTAATTAATATGCCATTATAGACCTGCTAATTCTGCCAAAGAAACCTTTCCTCCTGCTTAATAATAATAGTAGCAACAACACGACCAATAATAAAAAAATCAGCCACATTCTGACTTTGAATGCAGACAAAATTGTCACCCTGGGTTTACTCTCCTTTTACCAGGCCTTTGGTTCCTGCTGTTCACAGAAAGCTGCAGATGGCTGCCTCAGCAGGAAGCCCTTCCCCCTTCCTTAATGGAACTCGTGGGAATGCGGGGATCCTGGAACCGAAGCCCTCCTTCCCTTCCAAACCTCCTCTCCAAACCCCTACTGAGTAAAAGGAAAAAAATCCCCACATCCCTGGAAACATTTTTGCCAGCCTGTTTTTCAGTAAAAACTTAAATTAACCACTTCACTCCTGATTATAATAAAGATTTGTTATTGAAACAGCTTCTCTTTAATGTACTGAATCATTTCCACCCGCTTATTGAAGTCGTCCATTTGGGTTGAATTATAGCGTCCCGCTTCCATTATGTAATAATTTCAAATAAATGAAAACAGGTTTGAATTCTCCAACAATTAGCAAAGTTTTAGCACGTTCCCCCTCCCCCCACTCCTTCTCAGACACCCCTCCAAAAATGAGATTAAAAAAACTCAAAACTTTGGCGAAGTCACATCCTAAGTTTTTGTCTCTCGTTAAAATCTTCTCCCAGATTCGCTCGAACACATCATATGGGTTAAGTTACCGCTTCCCTTTATATTTATTTTTAAGTGCAAAATAAAAACAGCTTAAGTATTGTGATTTGATATTAGGAATGAAAGAGTTAAATGCCTGAACAAAGCACTCCATTTATAATTTTTGTTAGGAGTTCCACACTGAGCATTAGAGTGAGGTGTGTCTTATAAAGAGGGTGTTTATATTGGATTTGATATAGTTAAGAGATTCAGCTTACATATAATAGTCTCCTCTAAGAAGCAGCATAAAACAAAATGAGTTCAGTGGGATTTGCTGAAGTATAAAATATAGTAGAAAAGTCTAATCTTATAGACTAGTATCAAGCACAGAGGAATTCATCTCTTGCAAAACATCCACTGCAGAAAGGGAAAGAAGAAACGGGGGCCAAATCTGTAGCCGTTATTTTCAGCAATAGCCTTAAGGCCTCCAGCATGCCCTACATTTGCTCTTCCCGACTAAAGTTACATGTGCTAATCAAGGCAGTGGGATGGGGTCCATAGTTCAAATGAATTGGAATACGTTCCTTATAAAAAAAAATCAATTAAAAATTGCCCACTATATTTGTGGTGCTTTCACTAATTCAAATGGTGTTTGGATCAGGCCTGAAGAAAATGTGGAAACATTACAATGCAGAAAGAGAAATAATAGAAATTTTAGATGTATTCGTCTGCTATAAAGAGGGTGGCTAGTGTCTATTGCAAAGCCTTAAGTAATAACCTTGTGTTCAGGATTTGGAAGCCTACAGTAACTATGTTGTATAAATAAACAATAGCTGGAATACAAGAAGGATCTTCGGATTAGAATGGTGAGCAGTCCAACTTAAAAATGTCTGACAAGTCTGTTAATAAAGGAAGGCCATCCTGGATGGCTCAGCTAATTGAGAAGATGCTGGGCAAATGGGGCAGGGTGGGGGAAGAACTGTTCTGCATCTGACTTAGGCAGATTTGGCTTCAGTTCCACCTTCAGTGTGATACCAAAGATTTTAGTTTCCCTGACGCCCATAGAAAAAGCAAAGCCTCTTGAAATGGGACGTTATAAATACTGCAGAAGTAAGGAAATAGAAAGCACACTAAAAAGAATTCTTAAATAGTAAGGACCATATGATGTACCCTGAAGGCCAGTGGGGATTAAAGCAATGGTTTCATTAGCTTTGCAGTAAGAACAGTTCAGGGAGGACTGTAGAGTGGAAAAATAAATATACATCTGCACTTAAACACTAGCCTGAAAAGAGGAACATATGGTAACCTCTGGGTGCCAGCTTTTCTTAATGAAGGTTGCAAAGCCTGTTACATTTGATATAAAGTCTGAATGAAGACATATAAATATTACACAGCTTCTTAGAACTGATGGTATCACACTCCAGGGTTGTTACTTTGAGTTCATTTGCTGCCAATAGCACCGTGATTCAAAATACCATCAAAGGTTGAAAGTTTCCAAAACTGCATCTGTGTATGTAATTGTTAAGGAATCTTTAGAAGTACATATTAGGAATGAGAGGGCTTAATGGGAGGAATGGGCAACTTTTGAAAGAAGTTGACACCGCTTGTGTCAGATTGGAAAAAAAAAATACATTCCTGCAAAGCAAGGGAGTGCTGTTTGGTGACAGATATCAGGGCATCGTCAGTAGGAAAACAGGAATGAATAGAAAATCACTAAAAATAGAAGCACCGAAAGGCAAAAGGGAGGTTTTTTTTTTTTTGCCAAATATGAATGTTATAATCTACCCAATAATAAGAAATAAGTGGCAAGTGATGTCGTCATACAGTATTCTTGTCAAATGGTCAGCATTTGGGCTTCGTGGTTTTCAGAGACAGATTTATTGCCCAAGATGAGGGGAAAGTTCTACAAAATCCACGCCATAAAAAAATGGTTTTGTGTATGATTTCATTCATTATGACTTTTACTATACAGCAGAATGAGAAGTGATCATAGTAGAGATACTTGAAAGGTGAAATGTGACCAAATGCTGCTTAAATATAATAGATAAAACATGAATTGCATTTCAGGAAAGAAAAGTAGTTACCCTGGAAATACTTTAAATGTTTGCATGTGTAATGGTTCTCCAAGACCCAGCACACTAATGATGGGCCATTGCGCTGAGCTGAAAAGGAAATCCATTCCCATACACTGCCCCTATCCAAGTCCATTAAGAAATAATGGTTGTAAGATGAAAGTCTTGTTAGGGTTTCAGTGAAAATGTTTGGCACACCAGGATGAAAAGTCAACAATCTGCTTTTAACGAGAGACACTGGAAAAACTTTGGTTAACATACCACTGAAAATATTAATTCTCCTTAATGGCAGGATGCAACACAGCTTTTTATAGTTTTTGATCCATGTCATAAATTTGGCCATGACAAAGGGATACTCCAGCTTTAGCTCACTGGCAGGAACATTAGCTGTTTCCCAACAGTAAAAGGTTAGTCCTTTGGATTCTCTGTAACGCACCAAAGGGCCAAATTCTTTGCGTGGAAATAAAATGACATAGGCCAAAGAGTGAGAGGAAAAAAGAAGCATAGTCAGTGTGTAAGCTGTAGCAGATTTAATTTAGCATATCTTTTTTGCATCCATCGCCTTGCTAAAGGGTCTAAATACAATACCAATAGGAACATTTATTTTAAGATGAAATGTAGAGCGATGGTGACAGTATAAATGTAGATGTTCCAGCCATTTCCCATCTGTTTCAGGTAAATACTCTGGTGGGAATGTCTAGCTCTGTGTGCTTTTTCTCTGCAACTGCATATTATCATGTAGTGAAGGAGGGAAAGTGTTTCTTTTATCAGTTCAGTGCAATGAAATTTGGAATCCCTTCTGAATCAGAATCTCTTCTCTGAAACAATGCTCCATTTGTTCAGCATATGAACATAGAGTTGCCTTTTTAGCAAAGCTGATATAAAAACTTCATAATTTATTACTTCAATATCAAAGGCACCTACTAGGTAATACCACCTTCGGGCCTGGTACAATACGATCTATTTCCTTTACAATAAATAGAAGTGAACAATAGAAATTACACACCAGAAGAAGAATCCTTGTTCAGCCAGCTTGCAAATACAGCATTGTTCCCTACACAGTATATTTCAAATACAAAAACTTGAAAGTTTGGCAAACTGATTGATTTATGCATAGACAAAATTTCACCTCTGATGGCTTTGTCTAGAACAGAAATGTCACCTTTAGGTAGAATATTGACTTAAAAATCTCAAAACACTTTACAGAAATATCCTATCCTGAGACCTATTTTGTAGATCAAGCAGCTTAGGCAATCAAACCAAGTTGTTTGGCAGATAAGTGGCTAGAATGAAACTGGAGGTTCCCTGAATCCCAGCACAGTGCTGTAGTAACTTCTCCTCCCTAGGGTTAAGTGTCTGCTGAAATGCCCTTTTTGATATCCTTCCTAAATCACCCTTTTGGGTTCTTGTCTTGTTTTTCACCCATAGGACTCCATATCCTTCAATTATTTCTGATCAGTGAACTAAATTATCACCTTCATTGATACCAGTCTACCCTGCAATCTGCTGAAAAGCAAAATACATGCTTCAGAAACTAAAACTAGATGGTGACTTTGTAGTAGTCAGTGGATTCTGACTTTGTAGTAGTCAGTGGATTCTGACCACCACAGGTCTCCAGCAGGAGCGTTATTTGAGATTCCTATGATTGTAGCTGTCACTAGAAACCACAGAGACAATCCATGGAAAAGATTATACAATCACAGAATTTGTGAATTTGTGGTTAACTGCCACGAAATCAAAGGGCATGAATATTAGTGCCATTGATTTACCTGTTCTTTCATTTTTTCTAATTGTGACCTGGGGCTTGGAAGCACCATCTAAGTGAGACATTTGTGAAGAGACTGTCATCTCCATGCATTAAAACTGCTGGGAATAAAGCAAGCTATTGTTTCATGTTTGGTCCCGGAGTCTAATCTTGATTCTACCCACTGCTTTTTGAAAAAGGCTAATTAATCATACTACGCTGGGAGGCTTCTTTGAGATTCTATCCTTAGGATCAAAATACTCCCTTATTTCTTAAAGGAGCATTGGTTCTTAAGAATAAAAAAACCTCTGTAATGTACGTAAGTGTGATAAATAACATCTTATGTCACTGAACTTATCTGTCACTGTGATATTTCCTCTCCATGTTTGAACTAAGACACAAAGTTGTTTGACATTTTCTGCTCACGTTCATTTTCCCCCCATTATTTTCCTTATGAACTAGCACAATGCTGAAAACTTGAGTGTGGAGGAAAAAACCAAGATTTTTCTATTAAATGAAAGAAAAAGGGAGAACTCTGGTACTGTTTTAATAACTTGATTTCTATGAAATATTGGGGTTTGTCTTTTTTCCTTTCAAATCCTGCCTGTTGATTCAAATTTGATTTTGTATAGCAACAATTTTGGATGGTATTCTTTAAAATTTTCTCTGTGCTTTTACAAAAAGGGGTACAGAGGGGAGAGAAGGAAAGATGGAGGAAAAAATTGAAAGACCGAGATGAAAGCTGGATCATTAAACTATTCAGGAGCTAAGACATTTATTAATAAAAGTGTTATCCTGTGCTTTGAACAGAGTGAGGAACTTAGACTTGGCCTGTCTTGTGACCTCCTTCCTGGCTTCCAGTTGACATTTTCTGAGAGGTCTACGCTGCTGATACTAGTAAGAGGGAGGGAGGTGTTCCAAGGAGTGAGAATATCATGCAATAATTAATAAAAGAGGTTGAAAGATGAGTAGGAGCCTAAGGAGATACCTTTTGGTATGTGCTGTTATTTATATGCATCTTCTTTCCAGGTATCAGCACTTCCAATCTTCTCTCTTCCTGTGACTCCCTGTGATTGCTGTCAAAAAGTTATAAATTATGAGTCCCTCTCACACTTCAATTGTGACATTTTTTTCCTTTGGCTTTTTAGACTATTAAAGAAACAAAGGAAATTAGATGGTAAAAAACAAATTTCAATAACTTCAGTATTTCCACTGTGAAATCTGTCACATTTTGCCAAGTAATTCACTTCATGTGGTACAGTATTTGATTCTGCACAGAGATTACAAACCTGTATGATGCCTAACAGTAGCCTGGAAAAAGGTTTCGATGGACAGAAAAGGACTTAAAGCTGTTTTTTTTAATTAGTTAATTGTTATTTTCTCATGTATGATTTCTTTTTAACAAGTGTCTGGAACAAAGATAGCTAGGGAAGCACAAGCATTTTTTGCCACCTGTTGTTCTCTCAGAGTACTATCGGGATCATTGGTCTGAATCCTTGGGCTAGAAAGAGAGGGTTACTACTGAGATTTCAGGTACTCTTTGAAGAATCAAAACAGGTCCTGGAAAACTGCAGCTGTCTAAAGGGGTTTGGAAATTGGCCTCAGTGGATGGGGCCTGGACGGGACTTCCCTTGGCAGCTTCAGCTCCCCAAGGCCAAAGCTAAAGCTGAGATTTCACAAAGTGGCAGCTTTTTCTTTTATTTTTATTTTCATTTATTTTTAGTTTAAATGGCTAAATGGTCCCACTGGGGACTGCGATTGGCGTGCATGCTTTGGACCTGCCTGGGCATTGTAAACTAGGACAGAGTTGGCCTAAGAACTGACAGGCCATCACTGGTTTCACAATCAAATAGTTTAGACTCTACTGTTTCAACTTCCTTTCAATAACTGTTGAATTATTGCCTCCTGTTCACAGACACAGACTGGCTGACTCAGTTAATCTTTGCCGTGTCCAGTTTCTCTGGCCGATAGGAAGCAAAGTGGGGTCCACAACCTGGCTGACTTGGAGCTGAGAGACGAGATGTGTGCTCAGAAGTTTTTTGGTTAATTGTGTAGGGACTCTGGCAGAGTGTTTTTAGAGTTTTAGAGTAAGGTTGTTGCATCACCCAACCAATGGAGGAGAGAAAGCAACTGCTTTTCGCAGCCAGAATCTGTTCTTTTGGCTAGTACAGGAGGGGCTTAGTATCCTGTTTCTTTTCTTGGCTCTCCATAAACATCTGGCAGGGATGCCTATGTTTTCAATCTTCCCACTAAATTTCTTATTTTCTTTATTTGGTCTGAACACAGTTGCATTGCAAAGTTTGCCTGATGACTTCTTTAATCAAGCAAGTCAGTCGCTAATCACTGCTACTCTGCAACAGCTATGTATGGACGCTCTTTTGTAAAATGGCAGAATCACCTTGGATTTAGACCATGTCCATGGGGGAGTTGCTACAAAGCCTATTGCACTTTACTCATTTATGTGGACACGCACTGACTAATCCAGAGAGAAAATTTCAGGGTTTAACTCAATGATGTCATTACTCAAAATGTACCTGGTGTCGTGTGGGACACAAGAGGTGTGTGAGAAGGGACGGGGAGTATACTGGGGTAAGGCATCCTTTGGCCTTGCACTACTAGTACTGACTGCCATAGATCTCACCCACCCCCTTACAGCAGTTGCACAAAATGTTTTGATTCTCAGCAGCAAAGCTGTGTGAAAGAGGAGCTGCACGAATAGCAAACGCCATGAAATGATACAGAATTGATTGGATTAAAAATGCTGAAATGATCCTAGCAGGCCAGCCACATGCCACATAAAGGTCCCTGTCAGAGTGCCGCAGGAAACTACTGCTGGACCCAATGTCAGGGCCCTGCGGGCGCTGCCAGGCCTGACTGTCCCTGACCAGGCTCCCCCAGGGCTCCCCCATCCTGCCCATGGCCCAGGACCCCATGTCAGTGCCCTGGGGCCATCTGTCCCTGCCCCAGTGATGCTGCAGCAGGGCTGGTCTCTAGCTCCCCACAGCCTTGCCCTGCCCGGCCATGGGCCCTGCCAAGACAGGCCCACCCAGGGCCCAGGTCCCGGCCTGGCCCATTCCCCAGGGAGGTGCCCGATGCTCAGGGCTGGGGCTGATCCCGCTGCCCCCCTACTGCCCTGCTCCCGGCTGTGGCGGTGGGACAGGCCCTGGCTGCCAGGCCCAGTCCTGCCCATCCCCGGGGAGTCCCTTGGGGAGCCCCCGGCCCCTGGTGCTCCCTAACACCCGTGTCTGTGATCAGAGTGAGGGTGTAAGTGAGGTGAACCAGCCAGGGGCCAGAAAGATGGTTATATTTCTCTGCTGTCTTAGCTCCCAGTCCCCAGCTGTGGTCTGTCTCTGATGTGTAAGAGAAAAGTGGCAATTGGAAAAAAAAAAGGGGGGGGGGACGGAGAAAGAAATTATGCTACGTAAACCAGAAATGAAATAATTCTTCCTGACTTTTACGTGAGGGACTGAAACCTCGAAGCATGAAATGTGTCACATAACATGGAGGTGCAATATCTACAGCCGTACCTAAGGTGAGGGGAGGTAGGAGATAGAGGTCCATCAGTTCGGACATCTGAAAGGACTGCACTTCTATTTGGCCCAGTTTCCTCTCACTACCTCTTCATCTATATCAACATACTTATCTGTGGAAGAAGAGGACAAAGAAATTTTTCTTAAAGATCAATAAGAGCAAAAATTTTATTAGAAAGAGACTTAGTTTCACCTTGGAAAATCGATGCCACAGTCCCTGACTTTCTCTATGTTTAATCATCTTCACTGATGAGCTATTGTCATGTTTAAGTTGATTTTTAGTAAGTTAATGTTCAGAAAATGTCTTGTAAAGTCCTTGTCAAAAAGGCTGAAAAGCTTCTTGTTATTTTGCAGAATTTCTCCCTGTGTGTGCCTGTAGTCTGCGCTCGAGCTTATGTCTGATAAGCAGCTCTTCTTAAGTCTTGATTGAGAAGACTTGTTTTCCAGGCCCTGTATCATTTCTGTGACCTTCCTTTGAACTCCAGGATTTGATATCCTCCCCAAAGCACAGACACAAGTACGGTCAAGTACTTGCCTTATGAGTGCTGTGCATAACAGCAGCTAGATTACTCCCTTCTCATTGCTTAATATTCTCAGTTTTACACATCCAAATAAACTGGTTTTGTCCATTGCATTGCACTGACGTTGAGTTCTTCAGAATATCTTTTGTGGTAACAAAAATTCTTAATGATCTCAATAAGGCACAGACTTCATCCTTAGTATTTAGATGTTAGGCAAGTCTGCAATTTTCCAGGTTTACAGTCCCATGTTCCACCTGGGGAATGTTAGAGCTTCTGTTACTACAGCCGATCTCATTATCTATAGTTTGAAATCTGTTCAAAATAGATTGAAATGAGAAGTTCCAGAATAGCTATACCAAAGCTTCCAAAGGTGCGCTCTCTCATAGGAGTACGTTATATTTCAATCATTGCCCCAGGGCTGGAAGGAAAGTGGGTCCTTCACATGCAGGGCTTCAGCAAAATGATAACACATTGAGTGATATAAACCAGAAAGGTAACTCAATATGTTTGGAGTTTCTTTGCTTTTTTTTTCCTGTATTAATTAGTTGCTTGCTTTCTTTTCTCCCACTCCAAGAAGAAAGGAGGGCTGGAACCCAGTAGATGCAAGAAAAATATAAAACTAAAAGCTAGAAAAATAATCAATATCAAGACTCGATAGGGCTAGTTCGGATGAGCTGCCAGGTCAATCACTGTCATGCTTATGTATAAAGGGAGAAAGCAGAAATGGGAATTGATTCCAGCTTTGCCAGAACTCTATGTTATGAGCCTGAGGAAATAGCTGATGTATGTCTTAGATTCCCTGTGTGTAAAAGGCAGCTGACAAATTGTTTGTTAAATACCTGGAGAACCACTGACAGAACACACAAATTTTTTTTACGCGGTTTTGCTACAGAATAACTGTATTCCTTTATTTTCAAGATATCCTTCCAATTTATTGCAGAAAGGAATATAATTGTAATCTGGACCGCAAGCAAGCCCTAAGCCCCACCAGCAATTTTGTACTTTTTTTACAGCAAGGCTCTCTTATTGCACCTGTTTTGCCTTTGTTTTGCCGTGGTATTTTTTTATCTCCCCATGTGCATAATGTGGTCGATATGGTGGGACTGAAAAGCACATTTTCAGTCGGTGTGCTGTAGCACATAAGCATGGAATAATTCTATATATTCATGTAGAACTGGATGGGTCTGCAGCTTCAGGACTCCAAATGTCCAGGGATGAATAAAAATTCTCAGAAAGACTGCGTATTCACTGCATTGTTTCATGTTCAGCTATAAGATCGTGCAAATGTCTGTACTGATATTTCAGCATTTTGAGAAAGAGGTCTGAATCCGTCCTTGCAGCTGTTGTAGAATTTTCTCCAAACTGTTACATGAATCAGTTCCCTTTACTTGAATATCTTGCTACTTTACAAGACAAGCTATGCTGTATATGACATACATTTTGCACAATTTGCTACAGTTAGAGTTCCCGGATCTTCCAATATGGGGCAGCAGTTGCCAAATCCTGGCAGAGGAGAGTCACTTATTTCCATCTGTGAAAATATAGTCCTCTTTCTATGTAGGCAGAGAGAAGTTACTAAAACAAGCCACTGGGAATGTGGAGGAGATGGAGTTTGTTTTATTCTTTTTTTTTTTTTTTTAATTTGCTGGCAGAGCAGAAGTAATGTGGCCCAGGAATGTTTCCATTTCTTACATTCTTTATTATGGTGAAACCTACACGTTAATCTTTCATGTGATGTAGTTTCTGGTCAGAACTGTGATTCATCCTTTAATTACTGGAGGTGTTTTTAACTCCTCTGAGTTGTTTTTCTAGCTAATTCAGTGTTCAATACCACATTTGAATTTCTTCCAATAGAATCTGATGCTTTGCTCACTAGATGCCACTACGATATTTTAAAAGGCTTCTGGAATGTATAATTTCTCTCTTCTCTCTCTTTGCGGAACATTGTTCCACCCTTGGATCATATTTATCCCACACTTGGAGGTATAACAGATATATGTGAGGCTGCTGCATCTGAAAATATTTTTGTTCTTCAGTATAGCAGTTTAGCAGCATTTGCTCATACTTACTGACAAAGAAAACCTAATAAAACAAACAAAAATGATGATGATTTTGGCTGAATCTTTCATGGTTTTGACTAGATTCTCTCACTAAGCAAATAGACTGTTAGCTCCAAATTTCTCCTGCTTCCTCCCATCCTCTGACAGTCTTTTTACATATGCCCTTGTCGTCTTTGATTTGTACCTTCTCTGCTTTGTTTTCTGTGCTCAGTTCTATGTTTCCACTTAGTTTAAGGCTTAACTACTCAGTCCTTCCAAAAGCATGGGCCTGAAATAATGTGTGCCCCCGATGCTGCATTCTGCTCTATTCTGCGATATCTTGCCTACTTTGATTTCAGTAAAGGGACTCTCTTATGCTTAATATTCATACATTGCCTATCAGAATAAAACATAAATAACCATAATAATAATCCTGACCGAGTGCCTGCTTTTGAACAAAGCATTGTTTTATGTTTTTTTCTTTTTTTAAGTCTGCAAAACACATTGCCACATTTTCCACAGGCTCATCTTCTGCACCTATCAAACTGCAGCTGTTATACAACCAGTGTCCATTTGGTCAGTGTTGTGGTTTAACCCAGGACAGTCAGCCAACAGTAGAAATGTTTTCATTGAGACCTACACTGAACTCAGCATAATAGCAAACAGGTGGTCAAATTAGAAGAAAAACAAGTTTTTAAAAAATTAGTGAGTGAAACAAATAAATATTCAGGTTCTTAAATGTTGATCAAAGAGTGATTAAAAATCAGCTTATATGGACATGTACTTTGGGAAGAGAGCTACTGAAACGGTTCATGTGTTGTGGGAAGGGCTCAGTCACTGATGAGGGTTGAGGGGAAAACTCAGCAGATAGGTCAGATGAATATTGTTTGGTCATTTTCTGCTTTCAGTATACCAATGGAAATGATGTGAACTTTTGTAGATGTATGTAAATGTATTTAGTTGATAAAATAAAATCCAAGCTGCGGTGTGCTGTCTGAATTTGGAAACTCATATTGCATAATGATATTGCTTCTTGTTGACCTGCAGAAGAATTGCATGGTTTTATGTCTATCTTCTGACTGGATGAGCGTTGTTGCTAAATTGGAATATGAGCATAAACGGTCTCACTTCTATTGGACAATTTAAAAACACACATTTCATCTGATTGAGCAAGCTTTAAGCTTTCTTTTCTCCGAGTGCTGAATGTGAGTGAAATAATCATTAGAAAGGAAAACAAATGTTGCACAAAATAAATACCGTTATCATAAATATCATCTAAATATCGCAGATAAGCACATTGCAGAAGCACATTTATGCCTGTAGCATATCCAAGATCAAACAGCAAATCACTAACAACTGAAAAGAAAATGCCAACATACTAATAATTTCTAATGGCAGTAAATATTAAAAATATATCACTGTAACAGTAGAAATAATGATCAGAGATTATCATTTTGGCATACAAATAAAATTATTACTCAACAATTTTATGAATTTTTACAAAATGAAAAATACTGCATCATCCCAAGGAGAGAGCCTGAAAAAACCCTCATTTACTTAGGTATGGCACCATATTAAGAAGCTGCCATAAAACTGAACCTTCGCAAAGCTTCACTGATGTTTGTTTACACAGGAAACATCATGAAAAGTGCTTAAACCTAGTGCTTTGGCTGCGTCAAATGAACCTACCCTATAGTAAGGCTGCAAAACTTATTATTTATTAAGAGCAGTGATAAATGCAGTTAACGATTTATTTAAATGTTAACATCAGAAGTGTTTAACAAAGGGAGAGGCACCAGGAAGCTCAGTTAAAGTTGCAGATCTGTTCCGAAATCCCAGCATTGTTCCTTTCCTTTTTCTCAGCAGCATGGGTTCAGGATGGAGTTGTTAGGTTTAAGTTAGAATTTCCTGGCTTTTTTTTGGTTTGTGTTAAACCTCAGTATTTTTAAACATACTTTCACAAGGGATTCCACTGGTCAATTCTTCTCCCTTTTTCCTTTTTCCTCAAGGTTGTTTTATGCATATTAATCATTTTACAGATAGCATACGACAATTTGAAACAAACTTTTTCCAGGCTCTCTGTTCCAAACCAGAATAACCCGATTTAACTAGTATTTTCTGTATTGCTGTTCCAGTGCTTTTTCTGTGTTCAAATCATATTGCCTTTTTGGGAAAAAAAAAAAGAAAGAAAAAAAGCGCTTTTTAATGCTCTCCAGGAGATCCAGCTCCAGGCTGGCTTCTGCAGATAAGAAATGATATCTGGCTTCCTCTTGCTTCTGCTATCTGCATGCTTCTACTGTATCATGGTATTCCTCACCTTCAGTGGCAGCATACAGCTGCTGCTTCTCTCTCCTCTTAGATCTGCTATTATGAATGGTACTAGCTGAAAAAATGCAAACAAACCATACTACTGCAGAAGAAATTTTGTGTCCTTTTTTAAATTCAGCAAAAATTTCTTCTTAATTGTAAGAGGGTGAATATGAGGAGTCAATACCGAAATGTTAAGGTAGAAACGTTGAACTTGTGTCAAAATTAATTTTTTCCCCTGTTTGTAAGACGATAACTCATTTGATTTATTTTTTTCTTTATTAATTTGATTTATTTGTTTGATCCTATTTTTGTTTTGTTTTGTTTTTTTGTTTGTTTCCCCAGCTCACCAGGATAAGCTGTAATGATGAGCTGGAGTTCCCAGACTTTCTTTGTGCCAGCCCGGACCATCCTCCTGTGATGCGTTGGGCTCTTTTCTTGTGGCCGAGCTGCCTTGGAACAGTCTTGCCATAGCTTATGAAATGAAATGCTGAAGTACAGGAGGGTGACTCTGAAGTGAGAAGTTTCAAATTTCATATTTCTTGAATAAAGTTTCTGTTTTCACTCTGATTCAGAATTGATGTCAAAATAATGGAATTGGGCTTTTAACTCTCACTGCAATGAGAATATGCTGTCCTTATACATGTATTTCACAGGCCCTACTATAAATTACATGCATGAAATTCGTTGCATGAAGTAGCCAACAGGTGTTGCTCTCTCCATCCTGGTGAAATACTCCTTAGCGCTCCCTGGTGTTGTGAGGATGGTTGTCTTTCAAACGTTACTTTTCAGGAGAGGGCATTTCTCTGCCTCTGATTCTGGTTCCAGCATTTGTTCAGTTTGTTCTGATCACCTTTTCAGCCAGCTGTCCTAAACTGTAAGAAAGAGGGACTTACTAAAAAAGAGAAACCAGCTGTAGCTTTCAGGAAAATCATGAGTATTTTTGAGACTATTGATAAAGTTGTAAGATTTTAAAGTGACTCCATTCCTATGGTGTGGAAATTAAATCTTTTGTACTGCACGTTCAGAGTTACTGTGGGAACACTAATTCTTTTCAGTGGTGAATTTAGTGATAAACTCTCTGCTTCGGTCAACTGGTACAGGTATGTAGCCACTTCTTAGAAGTGGTTTTGAAAAAGCTAATCTTAATTTTCTTTTCATAAACAATAGCAAAAATGAAAATTGACCTTTTTTTAACTGCTTCTTGACTCATAAGTTGTTCTATTATTCCTGTTTTACTAGTATATTAACCATGAAATCTAAAGCTATGCATTATTTAATGTGCCAATATTGTGTAACTTTTTCTCAAGAGAAATTTAATGGTATATTTTTTTTTAAATTAGAAGTGAGCTCACCATTTTAAGTTTCAGCAGCAGTTTTCACTTGAGAAGTGTAATCGTATTCTGTGGTTACAGTTTCTTGATAAAAGAATATATATATAAAAACATTCCTTTGTGGAGTTCATTTGCGGAATTTTCTTGCCTTCTATCATTCTGGCGTGTGTGTGTACCATGGGGATCTGTGCTTTACAAATAGAAATTACCCATCAGATAGATGGATAAGATTATCCCCAATTCCTGTTAAAGGGAGCTAAGCATGCAGATCATTTGGATGTTTTCAAATATTTCAGCCAAAGTGGGTATGTGGTCTAACTTTATTACTGTGGGAAAGCCACAGGCAACATTCTCAGTTGTGTAAACTGATCCAGTATCTTCAGCTTTGCTGATTTATGTTAACTGATGATCTGACCCAATGTTTAAAGGATATTAGACATATCAGACATACAATAAAATATAACTGTTGATTGACTGTTTCTTACAGAACTGAAACACAGAGAACAGGCGTTTAAGCCTTTCGTAGTCATTCAATATTTTAAATGATGGTTGAATGCAATAGAATTATTCTAATCTACACCAGCTAAGGATCTGACATGATAGTTCTGAATGCTGTTAAGATCATTTGGCTGTTTCTGTTTACTGTGGTATCATACAAGAGCAATGAGACAGTTGGCAAACTTAAATGGCAACAGGATTACTATAGGTAAAAAGAAATATTTTCAGAGCGCATCATTAACTATTGGGGAGTATCCTGCCCCCCCAATATTTTAAGGCAAGGAGATTAGAATTGCAAAATCACTTTGTCCAGGATAAAAATATAAAACGATCCTGAATACTTCTGTTTCACTTCCTGAGCTGACCGCAAGTTTCTGCCTGCGAGGTACATGCTTTCTGTTAGGCATAGTGTTGCTTTGTTTTCATTATGGATGAGCACAATGGTGGTCAGAGGAAGAAGATTCTGTTTTTCTTTGAATCATTTGACACTTTTCCCTGTCAGAGGAAATGATCCCGGCTCAAAGGACTCATCAGTCTGACCAGAATTCGCAATTTCCAAACTATTCGGTCAACGAAGGGATTTGCTAGGTATCAATTCCTCAGCCTTTTAGGCAGTTTAAAAAGAACTCTGTTCTGGCGTCTTTCCAAATTTTATATTGTGCCTGGAATTTCAGCCTCCAGCCTTTCACTCCAGTTCACTGGAGTTTACCCAGTGATCATTTGATGTTGATGTTTTGCTTTGACACGGTGCTAACATGATGTGCTGAGGATGGAGAAAATATCAAAGAGCACAAAAAACTCTTTTGCTGTTTAAAAATATTTGAAACCAAATCTAAACTTTGCTGATAGCTGAATCCTTTCTTTTTGTGATTTTTGGATCAGATGGGCTTTTTATCCAAACTATTTATCCTAATCAGCAGTTGGAGGAGAGGAATGTTAAATAAACTATTTTATTCTGATTCTTTCTCTGGATGTTTACCAGGCTGTTGACAAAGGCCAGAGAATGTTTAATGACTTGGTGGGGAGACTTGAAACAGAAGTGGGGATCACACTGGATGCTCCTTATTTGCTTTCTTTCACAGTGCAACAAAAGGGAAATGATGACAGACCACCTCTTGATACCCAGTTTGATTAAGAAAATTTATCATGTTCCTTGTCATGAGTTCAAGTCTCCCACATTGAATACTATAAACATTCTCAAACAAAGCCAGAAATAGGCAGATAAGACTCAGATGTCTCTACCAGAGAATCTTATTCAGTCTAGAAACGTGAACATGACCTCAAAATAACTCTCATGTAGAACTGGGGAGGATTTAAAAGTACTTGAAAGCCTTCTCCCTGTGCCATCAACTCAGGGCTCCCAGTTTGGTGAAAGGAAAAGTGGTCTCCTCCGTTTCTGAAGCCTGTACATTCCTTGAGCTGACAGTAATCAGACACATAATCGGGAACTCATTATTTCCTGGAACTTTGAATTTATTTTCATTCTCTCAGTTCTCATATAGAAAATTATCCCCCAAATTAGAACAGCATTCTGGCAGTCACATTAGAGAATGTTACAAAGGAGATAAAAGTGGCATAGAGCACAAATATATTTCAAGACTGTGTCATCAGATCTATCTCACCAAAGCAAGAAGATTATTTTTTGACATGAAGAGCTACATACAAACAAAAAATGTACACATTTGTTATTTAAAGACTCTGCTCTGTTTGTGGTTTTTGCACACAGGACAAAACCAAAAAAACATTTCTTTAGTGGCTTACTCATGGAAACCATGCATTTTAGTAGTGTATTCCGAATACACTTACAATAAGCAATAGATACCTTTAAGAAACAAAGCTCAGAACTTGTACTTTCATATGGAATATTGAATGCCATGTTAGTATGAATGTTTCAAGGAAGGAATGGAGGGGAAATCTGAGATCACGGATAGTGCTGGTTTTGCGCCATCCAAACGGGTTGCTGTAGGAACACTGGAGAATGCAGGTATCCTCTGTCTCAAATAATGGCAATCTCCACAAGTGCAACACATCCATTACGTGGAATCCCTCCAGCTGAGGCCAAAACTTTTTAGAGCTTCAGTACAGCCAAACTGTGCTTTGAATTTTGGACAACCAGGAAACAGAGAAAGGATTAAATTCAGTAAACAACGTGCAGAGGCAAATAGTTTTTCCAGCCCTAGAATCGGGGCTTAGTGCCCTAGCCCTTCATCTCTGGAGACCTGATTCTCATTCCAGGGTAGGTAATAAATAACATGCTTGTTTGGTCAAGTGGTTATCTTCCGTTTGCCAACTTTTAGGATTCTTATTGTATATTGTAGACTGGCTTTTCACAGGTTGATTATCTTCAGTTTAGAGTAAACTCCCAAGCAGAATTTTCAGCACACTCTGGTAGCTGAATAGTCTTTATAGGTGGGTGGTAGAAAAATAACCTTTATTTTTATGCGATACATATGGTAGACATGTGGCAGAAAACAGAAAATGACAGGGGATTTAAAACACCGTCAGAGAAAATCAAAGGGATAAAGTCAAATGAAGCAGATGAGCTTATGATGTTAGTGAGAGTTGATATGAATCTTTAGATAGAAATTACATAATAATTTTGCTTACTAGATCTCTTCTAGTCTAGATGTAGGATTTTTACAATAAAAGGTATGTCTGGTCCCTGAAAATTCCAGATGCAGTAAAAAACCATCAGGCAATGCTTGTTTAGATAAAAAAAGCTCTGAAGGATGGATCATAGCTTAAATCTAGGGAATATGATTTTCCCAGTAAAATGACTGAGAGTGCATTCATGCAAAAGTATGTAAGAGTACTTGAAAAGGTATTTCCACATGTAATATTGGATTGTTTTGTTTGGAAACTTTTAAATCTGTAACTATTCAGAACTTTGACCTAGGGGTGAGAGGTCAAACAATAAATATGGTGAAATGGTGAGCATTTCTGGTCTACGGATATTTCACCTTGAGATACACTTCTTGTATGAGTACCTTTGTATGTGTTTACTTTCAGACCTAGTTCTTTTATCGCATTCCTTAATTCAGTATCTGAGCACTCTCAGTGAGACACTGAGCAATAGCGTGGGGTATTTGTTTTTCAGATCTCATTCCCATAGGGAAAAGTATGTTTAGATTTGTTTTTGTAAAGCTTCTTTTGATTTGTTCTTCTCTTTTCATAGATACAGTTATGGTTCTACAAGTCCATGTAAAAAAAAATGTGCTTTGACCTTGGAGCAGAAGGTGGTGAGATTTCTAAAGTTTATTATTTGGTGAGTGGGCCCATTTCACAGTTTTGAAAGGTCTGTGAGAAAATCTTGTCTCTTGCCTAGATAAACACTTTAATTACTGTAGAGAGCTGCACTGTTTCAGAGGAAGACAGTTATTTATTAAATACAGTCTTCACCCCAGACTTGAAGCAGTTTTATAAATGCCCTGAGACATGGACATTGGAAGAGAAGGCCTGAGATTGATGTAATGATCTGTGATAACAAGTTTTCTCATGGTGACTTCATATTCTGTGCCTAAAACTTGCCTTAAGCTGATGCTCCAACCAAGACAGCATTTTCACTGTGTATTCAGATTGAAGATCTGTTGGTAAAAGATTGGGATTTAACAGGATGCAGAATGGAGTTGGACTGGATAGGTGCCATGAAAATCTCAGTGAGTACAGCAAAGAGATTACTTACAGAGGTTGTCACTATTGGCCCTTCCAGTTTACACTGTAATGTCCCAGTATGACCTAGCTGAAATCAGCAATACCAGTATCAGTGAATTTGTCAGTCTTTAGACGTTCATAAAGATGTGTAAAATTTGATTCTCATCTTGAACAGTATTTTCTTTTGATGTTTGAGAAAATGAATGAATCTTTGCCTTTCTTCTTGGCCTGTTTTAATTTTCCATATTCCACTTTTTTGGTCTAGGCTATTTAGGCTCTTATCACGTTACCAAACATCAGTGATATAGGCTATACTCTTTGTCAGTCTTTAGACGTTCATAAAGGTGTGTAAAATTTGATTCTCATCTTGAACAGTATTTTCTTTTGATGTTTGAGAAAATGAATGAATCTTTGCCTTTCTTCTTGGCCTGTTTTAATTTTCCATATTCCACTTTTTTGGTCTAGGCTATTTAGGCTCTTATCACGTTACCAAACATCAGTGATATAGGCTATACTGGAAAATCTCATCCCTGAAGAAGTAGGTTATTTTCTGGTAACAGATATTTCATGAGTCAGCAGTGACTTCAGCATTTCTGTCTTTTTCCCTGGGTAGGACAGAAGATAAATGTTTGGAGTCTGGATTCTTATTTTTCCTTTTACATTTGTTGACAGCTCTTGGTATTTTGAACTATAATATATGGAAAGGAGTATGATATCATATTGAGTTCATTTGGAAGAGTATCCATCTCACTTATTGGACATCATAGGAAGTGAAGGTCTGTTTGGCATTATAAATTGTTTGGGTCCAAGGAATGGGTTAAGTTGGAGTTTGTGTTTTTGCAGGAAGTGGAAACATAGGGGCATAACAGAAGTGGAAGTAACTTCCTGGTTGTCAAAGCAAATTTGCATTGGATTGAAGATAGATTTGAGGCCCTTATGTATTAATACAGAAATGTTGGCTCTTGTGACAAGAATAATTTAGGAAAGTTGCCTGTAAATAAAAATCAGATAAACTTTGGAAAAATAAGATCAGTGAAAAGTGTTGATCACATTGTAAGACTACAGTAATTAGGCCAGAACCTGTGGATAATCATGCAATTATTATCAACATTAGCCAGGTCCAAACTGATCAATGTGGTTAAGTAAAGAACATACAGATTTGAATAGGTTGCATGAAATATTTGGAAACAACACATGTGGACTGGGCGTCTGCATTGGAAGTACAATGCAAGGGGAATAGAAAACCAACAGGAAACTAAATTGTAGAAGACTTTTCCAGTTAAAGACTTATTCTACTGTCCAATACACTGTGCCTACAGCAATAGTAATTAGAACAATAATGTAAGCTTTTTCACTAGGTAGCAGTGCTGAATAAGAGAGAAATTACTTGTGCGGAGTAATACATTTAAGGTTATTTCATGTAGTTATTTCAGTGGAGGTATGAATATTTCTGACATGATAGTGTTTTGATGACAATGTGAATAAGTGTATGCTCCCAGATTCTGTTGACATGAACTTTAAAGACATAAGGCAAACATTTAAATCAGAGATGGAAGTGTGTATGGGAACAATTTTCAATTGTATAACTCCATGCGGATTTGGTAGTAATATTCTTTATTATCCATCTGTGCGTAAAGCTACAGGATCTGATACACAACTGCAGCATCAACATGGCATGGCACAATCAATTACATTTGGAGCTTAAGAAAAGTGTGCTCATGCTGCCATTTTGTCTTAAGTTTTGGGAGGGATTAATGAAGCTAAGAAACATAAAAATGGAGTCAAGCAAAGTGATTTTGATCGGTAACAGGGAGTCTACATCAATCACTGAAAGCTTGTGTGGTGGTAATAATCAGAAAACTTTGGGGACTGGGAAGCCTGCTGTGGCTTGCAGTAGTTATTATACTCCCACCAAATTTAATGGGATATGAATACACATAACTGTCCTTTGCACCTTGGAATGTCTTTTGCACTACTGTTTGCTTATAGGATTTTTAAATTATTATTATTATTTTTTGTAATTGGGGACAGTAGGTTTAAAGGGCATTACAGTAATATTGGCACAGACTATAAAACTTATCAGATGTTCACTGCTTATAAACACAATACACTCCCTCTCTCACTCTTTGATCTTATAACTAGCAAAAAAAAAGAGGAAATGACACTTAGAACCTTTTGTTTAAGGCTTTTAATTTAGCTTTATAACACACTCAGATTGCATACTGCTGTATCTATTTAGTAGATTAAGAAACTGTGGGACAGAAAGGTTAAATGACTTATCCAAGTTGCAACAGAGACTCAGTGACAGAACTGGAAATAGAAGCCAAATGTCTTGTTTCTCATATCTTTGGCCCAAGTCATCAGATTCAAGATTAAAAATCAGACAAAACTCAGGAGCTTGGAAGCTGAGGAAACTGGTAAGTTGAGTTCAGAGATTCTTATGCTTACAAGTAAATTTGTTTGTAATTCAGGTGCCAAGATAATAAATGAGATATAAATTATAATGCAATTCATACTTATGCATGATTATTTTTATTGGAAAGTGCAGAAACCAAATCAAACTTTGCAGGGAAGCATGCTAGTTTCAATGAATTTTTTCTGGCTGCTGAGGAAACTGGTAAGTTGAGTTCAGAGATTCTTATGCTTACAAGTAAATTTGTTTGTAATTCAGGTGCCAAGATAATAAATGAGATATAAATTATAATGCAATTCATACTTATGCATGATTATTTTTATTGGAAAGTGCAGAAACCAAATCAAACTTTGCAGGGAAGCATGCTAGTTTCAATGAATTTTTTCTCAGGAGAGGCTTTGCAGGTTCAAGGTGGAATTTCTAGTTACAGAAACCCAACCCAGAAACACTGGATGTGGTGACAGCTAAATGGTCGGGGTGCTTACCCCCAGTTTGGGGAAAAAAGGTTCAGTCTGTGTTGCATCGATTCAGGATGGTGATTTGAGCTGGTTCTTTTGCATCATCTAGGGACACTGGTTATTCTGGTGACACTCTCTTGCTGTTTTCTCTCAAAATACTCTAAAAGTTGCCTGTTTCATCCAAACACTACATAGGAAAATCTTCAGAAAATTAATTTTTCTTGCTATGAAAATATCCATTCTCACCCAGCTTCTAATACAGATCCTTCAATAGTCTGTTAGTAGCACGTTCAAAGTTCAAAGCCAGCAGCGATCTAAATCAACATTATATAGCCTATACAATATATCTGAGCCGTCAAGACCAGGTGTTTACAACACAAAAATCGTTACAGTAAATGCAACATATTTCCATTAGTTTTTGACAGTTTTGCTAAAGCAGCCAAAGCCTGAATGGACTTTGAGCCAGAATATCCTGCTTGATTGTAGAAATTATCTATTCTGTTCAGGCCAGAGGTATGTTGCAGCAGAAGGCAGGAGCTAAGTATAGCTGTGATGCGAAGAGGGGAAGGAGGAGTGGAACTCTGCAAACCATATGACTGTATGTGACCCAGAGTTTGTGGTGTGCTACGTGATGCTAACTGGAGGGGAAAAGGAAAGAGAGAGCACTATAGCCCTCCTGAGTTTCCATTGTAGTCTACCCCTAGGAAGAAGCCTGCTTTGTGTGTTTAACGAGGACTTCTAGCCTTCAGTACTGTTGATTATGTTTACTTTTTTTAAATTAAATGATTTTAAAAAATGCAACTAATTGGATACTGCATCCATGAATCCAACTTTGTAGTTAACATATTGGGATGCTTGGACTGGAGCCAACTCTGTATTTTACTTTCTGATTTTTGGAGCATTATGTCATGATGAAACCAGAGAAAGTGTGTAATAGATCCATCCCCTTGTTATCTGTGATCTTACTAGTTCCACAGCTTGCAAATCCTCCAAATTAGGTTCACATATCAGCACTTCAGTAGTCTTCAGCAACATCAGCTTGACACAACATAACAAGCTTTCTGATACTGAAATGAACGGTTGCCCTCTTAGCAGCAGTGGTATAAACTGGATTTCACTTTCTTTAATGGCTAAGTAACTTTTGTTCAAGTATTACGGGAATTTCTTTCAAACCCTCCTCCTACTTTTTTTTTTTTTCTGGTGTGTCTGTGAATTAAAGTGTCAGTGAATGGTCTCTTTCTCTGCAGAAAGCTCGAGCCAGCTGAGGTCTGATATCAAGTGCGGAAGTCCTACTGATCTGTATATAAAAGAACACTGCAAATTTACCTCTTCAAAAGTTTGAAAATGATCATTATGTTTTTATAGATAACATCAACTTGGTCTCCTTGTGCATGAGAACTGCAATTAGTATGTTTAATGGCATAATTGTAGACGGCACTTTTAGGAGGCACACTGAGCACAGGATGAACAATCCTCTTCCTACAGGCCTTTGCCTCATTTACCGGACACCTTCTAAGCTGTGCAGCAAGCGAGGCAAGGGACCGACGGACAATGGGCTCATTCACTGCGGAACACTGATTCATTTCTGCATCACCTTTCACTCTACGCAGGGAATGAAATGGGAGGGGGTGTCTATGGAAAAAATAGTATGCGTTTTGTGTGATTAAAGATTGTATCATAATGTACAAGCACAGGAGAACTGTAGTACAGTTGAAAAGACATGCTTGATTTACCGATTTCTTAACTGTTGCATGCGTGACATCGAAACTGTCAGAATGGGTGTTTTCTTGTAGTTTTTTGATTTTGTTGTAAGGTAGACGTATACACATTTGGAAGCGGCTCTTCTTTATGTTCATATAGAATTGACAGTAATTTTAATGTGTGAGGTGATTAAATTTGAACAGGATTTTCCATGTCAGTATATGTGGCTTTATCAAAATAGAAATTTTCATGGGAAAGCATCCATTTTTTTTTCTTTTCTGAAGATTTCACAGGAGATGGAAATATTTCAGGTCTGTCAGTGTTTAATTTCTGCCTCAGCATAAGCTTAGCAATGATATATAGAAATTGTTGCTTTGGATCTTTCATGCTTCTCTTCCCAATAGAAAAGATGCTGTGCATCTGGACTATGTTTTCCATACTGCATGGCAGTCAGTCCCTGGGGATCCATGCTAGCAGAGAGAATAGATCCTTTTATTTCAGTTTTGATTTGACAGATCAGATAAAATACGTTGATTCAGGGATATTGAAATAATTCAGCTAAAAAGCTGAAAAAGAATAAAGGGAAATTTTTTAATTTTGTCTCAGTTAATTATAAAAATAAGCATCAGAATATCAGAATATCCCCTGGGGTGGAAAGTTCATTTTTGATCAGCTATGCCACTTACAGATAAGGAAAAGCAGATGATTATATTGCAAATTCTGATTAAGTCATACCATATTATTTTTATCATTTTTTTTTTATGATTTATATTCTATTTCAGTCTCTGTGTGTGGTCTGGACAGGGCCTCAGTACAGCAGAGACTTCAAGACTTGTGCCAAGCTGTGCAATGTTATGGTGGTCTGATGATACGGGTTGCTGCTATTTTCTATTTTAATAACAACTGTTTTCTTTTAACATTATAAAGCTGGCAGTTGTCAGTGTTTTTAATTGAACTACCCATGAAGTGTGAATGATAGGTGGAGCTGGCACAAAGGATGATCCAGAATGAATTAATAATATTAATAACAGGACTGGAGTTTATTTTGCCTACAGAAAATCCCTTCTCTGTGACTAGCCAATAGACTCAGCATTTGTGTGTATGTGTCTCCATCACCACCACAAGCCTTAATACTTTGTATAGTCTGTTTCCCTTTAAATACTGCTTCAGGCTTGAGTTCACATGTCTTTCCTTAGCTCATACTATTTCTGTAGCAGAGCCAACAGCCTGACAGCACTTTTAAAAAGAATGAATGGGGTTAAAGTACCCAAGTACTGATACGCTGTTTTTATGGCTGTTCCCCATAGTTTTGACTGCTGAGCAGTCAACTATTGGTAATTCACAGAGAACAGACGATTGAAATTCAGATTGTAGTTTTCTTGTGAATGGTATCACAATTTTCTCAGTCTAACAGCGAAATACTTCCTTTAGAAAAGTCCCTCCTCATAATGTCACTGTCAGGAAGGTTACTGCGGTCTGTGTTATTCCAGTCCTACCCGCCCTAGATGGATTAATTTACCGAGGTCACACTTGTTTCGAACATATATGTATCTAGCCTGCGCTGTGGTGTGCCTACTGGCACAGCAGCTGCAGATCCCTGAGTCAACATGTGTGAAAAGAGACTTGGGAACCTCGTCCAGGACAGGCCAGTGGGCTCTCATTATCCAGCCATCTGGACCCCAGATTATTGCAGATATGACATGTGCAGTAAAGGCTGCCACACAAATACGTGTTATGAATTCAGCTCATTTTATTTTGAGTTATAGAGCTTTGAATTCACTCTGTTCCTCCATCTACAATAAACAAACACATGTGTACACACACACTACTGCCTTTATATGCTGTACCTACCTGCTCACCCACTCACACCCTGACTGGCTTCACTGAACTTGCTCCTGTGAAGGTCCATCATTCAGCTTCCACGTGCTTCACCTCTGTGAGGTTATTATTTCCACTCTTATCTCATACTGGCCCTTCTGTCTCACTGATTGGCTTCAGTGACATTTACAATGTTCCAGGAAGATGATTTCTCTCTTTATCTCTTTTTAAATGACTGCCATGACTATGTGTGGGGGGAGAAACCTGGCAGTTCAAGAATGGAAAGCAATTATACATCATACACCCTGTAGCTTTTATATTTATATTTTATATTAATGATTGCTGTGAAATGAGAAGCCAAGCCTTTGAACAAAGAAATATATAACAAGCTGGGACAAGTGTGGCAAGGCAAATGTTCATGTGGAACAAATATTTCTATAAACCGATTCAAGAGCACAGGAGAATTTTTAAGGCACTCATTTGCAGGACGTAAATGCTGACCTTATGTAGTCTCTATGTATAGGAACCTTCCTCAAAGTTATACTATAAAGTACAGACTAGAGTTGGAGGACTATAGAGAGCTGATTCCTGAAGCCTTGTCTTACCTTAATCTCTGAACCACTGGGATAAGGGATCGTTTGGGGATAGCCACATTGTCTGACTTTGGGCACTCAACTGAAGCACCCAGCCTGGAAGACTAGCCTTTCCAAGCTCCTTACATGTACTCAATGGAGGATACGGACTGATCTAGAGACCACTTCTGAAAAACTGCCTGACAACTGCCTGTCCCTCTCTACTCACTGTGGAAATACCGGGGAGGAAGACAGAATCCTAAGTCAGTAGGCTAAGGTATGTGGTGTGAAATGCCTGTATGATCTCACACTGTCTTCTGTCAGGTCCAATTTTTTTCTCCACAAGTTTAAACTATATGGAAATGTAGCAAGGTGGGTTTTTTTCAGCTTGGAAAGCACAGGCAAATATGGCATTGCACGTGTTTTGGATGAGCCCCCTCTAGTATAACACCTGCTGTACAATTGTCTGAAACTGTGAAGGAATAGATGACTTGAACCCATGCATTACCCTGGGCAGAACATGGTACAGGTATCTTTACATGTCTCGATCACATTATGAAAACAATCCATTACTCTGAGAAGGCTGAATTTATTTAATTATATTAATTATTTACAAGTTCATACATAATGGGACTCTCTGCATCCTAAAACAGTAACTGGATTTGTTACTGGATCTCCATTCTCTGGCTCCTTGTTTTTTCTCTAAAATAAACACCTTTTGGTTTCTTGCAGCAACAATTTTTTTTTCCTTGTAGGCTTTTTACTCACTTCTAGCTCCTATTCTTTCTTAATCTGGCTCTCGTACTTCCTTTTGACTTTAGCATTGTGCTTTCTCAGTTAACCACATTTCCTCAGTATCTCTTTGGCCCCCTTTTCCAATTCAGTTGAATATAAATAGGTACAGATTGTCATTCCAGTCGTTTCTCTCTATAGTCATTGCTTCTGGTGTCATGTTATATTAAGATCAGATGCTCTTTGAACTGATATTGTCTCTTCGCTTGTTAGGTACCTGGCATGTTTTCTCATGCTAGAAAAATAATAAGGTTAGTTTGCAGAAATTCCTTTCAAACATCACTGGGTATCCTGTCTGGTAGGAGAGATGAACCTTTTTCTCTACATTTAGATAGCCATCCAAATCCCTTTTGTCTCAGCCCTCTTGTGCATTGTTCTGGGAGTTTTCTTCCTGTGGACAGCTCAGCAGATTCATGTGGACCATCTCCAGGTCAGTCCCTAGGTTTTGCTGCTTTACAGCTCCTAGTTAAGAAAGATTATGAAAAAAAGGGTCATTGTTGTCTCTGTTCCCTCTTGTTCAATTTGGAGGATGTTCTGGCACGCAGCAAGCTTCAGTGAATCCCGGTGATCTGGCACTGGGTCTGGGCTTTGCTTACTTCCTAACTTAGGCTTATAGGCCAGGAAAATGTTGTAATGTAGTTTCTTCTCTCCAGTTAGTCCTTGGAGATTCCTCCTCTTCAGATTCAACTGGAGACCTTCATATATTATTTTCTCTGCTGTTTTTTAGCTCAGCAGATTTCTTGTAACTTCCTGCCTAACGGGTCCATCTCCTCCTCTTCACTCCTTATATGAGCACGAGGTCATGGTGAGGTTGTTTACTCATAAGTCTGCTTCCAGAAACCCTTGTCCTTTCAGTTTGTAACCTTTTAAACCCTTGCAGGACTTTAAACATTTTCAGCTCAGTTGATTCTTTTCTTCCGAGTTTTCAGTTTATGTGATTAATCTTTATTTTTCAGTGTGTGTACTTGAGTGCTACAAGATTCTTATGCAAACACAAAAGACAAGAAATAAATATATTGTACAAGAGGCAACTGGATAGGAATGAGAAAAGGGTAACTTCAGTTTTAGCCTAACAAAGAAAGGAAAGAAAAAGGGAGATGTGATCAGGACGGGAAAGCTCCAAAGAGCGGAAACTAGGCACCTGTTCTTCAGGTGTTTCACAGTCAGGATTGATTGATTGATTGATCCCAAAGGACGGCGTTGTAATATTGTCACACTGAAGCTTGACACGTTCTCTTTTCCCTGTACGTTTGTGGTCACAGTTGACAGAGGTTAAAATCTATACTCACAAATTAGGATTTGAGCTTAAAAATTCTCTTTCTCTCTCTTCTGTGTTCAAGAAGGTCTGGACACTTAGTGTGAAATACTCATTTCACATTCATTGTTACATCAATGGGAAAATGGTCCTTGATTTTAAGAATGTTATCGAAAAGCTTTACCAATGGTTGAAGAGCAGAAAGAGAACACAAGGAGAGACTGTCAAAATTATGGCTATTTACCTTTGGGCATTTAAAAAATAAGCACATGTGGATGGCTGACCCCTCTGGTACTGGGAGAGAGGAACCAGAACACAGCAACCCAGTCTATCAAGTTATGTTCGCAGATCAAAGGTAGCTAACAGCTGCTGGAAAGGGAAATAGGATAAGGAAAAATGCAGACCTTTGGAATGATATGAATCAAAGCAATAAAAAAAAATTTCTTGAGAGGAATCCTGAAGCAGCTGATATGAGAAAACCTAGTAAGTACACAGTTTGTGTGAATTCAAAACCTGATTACCTTTCAAGGTAATACAGATAGGCATTTGGGGGCTTGTCTTCAGTGTGCATTCTAGGTGAGTTCAGAAAATATTCAAAGGTTAGGAGTTAATTAACCATCCTGTCCAGGATAGGATAAAGGTGATTTTGCTATTCACACAGCAGGCTTCCTGTGAGTGAGTTAGGCTGATTTAAATGAGGGATGCATCTTCTCTCTGAAACAGAAAATACCTAAGATCCAGGATAATGGTTAATACAATTTATTTAGAGTTTGGTAGGTCATACGTAAAAGGAGATTTGGAACTGCCTTTTTTTTTTTTTTTGCTACTTGATGCAAATTGGATGTGCAAAATTGTTTTCTCCCACTTGTCCAGAATTAGGTGGAGAACTTAATTTTGAGCAACAAGAAAAATAAACTCACTATCTCTACCCTTTCGCTCTGATAAAGATTTGGAGAATGGGCCTGTAGGCTGATAATTATGTTGTTTTCAAAGCTGAAGTCTGTTTTAATGGAAATATGTATCAAAAAGTTTCCTACTCAATGAAAATGCTTTTCATTTTTAAAAACTTTAAAGTGTTTCAGGAAATATTTTGAACTTTATAGTTCCACCCTCCTACTGAAAAATCCATACTAGAAAAAAAAAATATTTCCAACTAAGCATCAACAATTGCCAGCGCTCATAGAACGAAACACACTGTTTTAGTAATATCTTGTCAGCCCTGCCATGGTTTCATAAAGCAGATCTTCACTGGAACTGTTCTGCCTTTCTTTTCAGATATATACTGACATTTTCAGATATATGTGCAGAGAAAGCTCTTTTTCTTAGTAGCAGTCTTTTCATGAGCAGTGTAGTAGGATCTGTGCTGTAACCTCTCCCAGCCAGAGTCTACTGCGTAGACTGCTCAGAAATATAATGATGTGTTTGGAGTGTGTGTGATAGCACTCTTCCTCCACTTTATTAGATCAAGTCATAGTATTTAATCTCTTTGCACACTTTGGATTGTGCAAAAAGAACAGAGACTGTTTTGTACATTGTCAGCACCTGACTTTATAGACCAGACTGAATTCTGGAAATGCAAGCCAGAGCTCCAGTGTGTGGTACTGATTCTCCGAACCACAGCCAGCACTGGGCAATGCCCTCCCATGTGGTGTAATGTAAAGAAAAAAAGGGTTTTGAGGGATGACAGTGATCATTCTTAAGAGAAATGTGACATGTGGTGTTGCAGGTAAGATTTTAATAATGGGAGGGTTTTGCCAATAGGGATGATGCTTACTGTTGAAGGTAACCTCTCTTCTGAAGGGAAGCCTTCAGAACATAGGGAGGGAGTGACCATGAAGAATTTCTTCACCTTTTCTTTGATGATAGTGGCCAGCAGATGGGATTTCTGAAAATAGAGTGAGAAGTCTTTTGGGGAATTATATGGTGGAGAGGAAAAGCCTGAATGATTTGTCATTGGAGGACTTTCTAAAGTTCTAGGACTTGATGTACCTACTAATAAGAAACTGAGAACCACCTACTAATAAGAAAGTAGTAAAAAATATGGATAAGTCTAACAGTAGTGTTGTTTTACTTTTATTCTCATATATAGTCAGTTCATATGTCATTTGCTTTTTTATTGATTTATGAGGACTTCATCAGACTACTCTCCGTTCCCATGAAGTATAACAAGTACAAAATGATCATCAATGATTGAGTTAATTTGCACCCAAACTTTATGAACTGCCTTTTGTTTCTTGAATTTTCTAAGTGATACAATTTAACACAGAACTACTCTGAAACTGCTTTTCTAATGACAGGTAAGATTAACTGAGACACGTCTACTATAATCCCTGCATTTGCATTTATTGGTCCTGTAGATGTGAACTAGAAAAATCTTACAACAAAATTGGTATAAAAGAGATGACTTTAAGCCACACACACAATCAATTAAAGCAGATGAGGTTCATCTCTTCCAGAGCCTTAAACATAACTCTTTGCACAGGTTTCTTCTCCTAGGAATTCTTACATGATACAAATTCCCTAATGCTTTACTTAACTATTATCAAATTGTGGCTTAGATTACACTTATAAATAAAAATATAGAACAGGACCTTCAGTTCCCATGTTTCCAGTTCCTACTTTAATCAACGTGAGTTTGAGGATATTCAGGGCTTTTCAGCATCAGATATTTTATATGGCATTCATTCTTCTTTCCCACAGGACTCTGAATAAATACTAATTATAATTAAGCTAAAATGTTCAGCTTTTTAAATATGTATCTTTTTTTTTTTTTCAAATATACTTTTCTTCTGGATAACAAATGTGAATACAGACTTATTTCCTGCCTAACTTACTTTCCCATGCCTGCATGTTTTCTTCTTTTTTGTCCTTTTTTGTATGAAGGAAAGAAATAGTTTTGTAGAAAGCTGAACCCACAAAATCCACTGGGTATTGTTCTATGCTAGAGATTGCTAAGCATAGTATGCTAACAATGGGCCAAATACTGTACTAATTTCTCTGGGATAACTTTTGGAATCTGGGAATTGTGCTCATTGAAGGAGGATAGCAGAGCCTTACCGTACAGCAGAACGCCCAGAACGCTTTCCTGAGCTCATTTGCCTATCCTGCCGCATAAGGTTTCTCTATACCACTGGTCTTTCACCTGGCAAGGTAATATAGTAAGACTTGATGTCTTAAAACTATTCAAAAATGCTAATTCATTAGGCCTTTCTGTTAGTACCCAAATAGCTGGCCAAAGCCTGATATTGTTATCTAGAATATGAGAAAGGAATTTTTCTGATTATGCTCCATTTTGGCTTACCCTTAAATCTTTAAACTGATTGCTAACATGTCTCAAACACACACTTCAGACTTTCTGCTCTTTGTTGTGTGACATGTATTAATTAGAATTAAAGACTCCAATGCAGTGAACTGAGACTCAAACATGGAAATGTAAGGTGAGGATAAAGTTTGGGGCTAGCGAGAGTATTTATATGACAGTAGTGCCTACAGAGCTGGTTAGCTCAGGGACTTAGGTCCTTAGTGAAGGGAGAAGTTTGAACTGGATGACAGAGAAGAGAAGAATGATGTGATATTATAGTGTATGGTAGGGGTTAGGTCTGGTCTAAAAAATGGGCTCAAACTTCTGGCTAACTGACATTGTAAACACACCTTTGTGTAAGGCTACAGAGCGTCCTCTAAATGGCTGTGGAGATGGGGGTGATGGGGAGTATGGAAAGCACTTAACAAGTTTCTCACAGAACACTTTTGTGTATCTCAGCATAACTTTTCCTTGAAGCCCAGGCCAGAGTTCTCACTTTGCAATTTCTTGGAAAGTATTGCATGGAGTCAGATAGGGGTTATGGCATTTATAACCCTAAATGTCATTATTAGTAACAATTTCCAGTTGCTGACAAAGGCAAAGCACCACACAGTTGCTCCATAAACAAATATTTATGTATAATACATGGAAAGTGTAAACAGCTTTTACAGTGTTTCTTAAATAATTTCTCAATGCGATCAAGAAGTTAACCTACAAGTGTTTCTTCCTGAACAGACTAGTACAATCTGTTGTTATTACCATATACACTCACAGAATTAAAGTTTGTCTTGTAACATTGACTTATAATGTAAAGAATCAGTACCGCATTTGGATTTCAATGCTTTAACAAATGTATATGAGGACATTCTTTCCTGTGTAATCTCCATTTCAGAAATTATTTCAGTCTGTGTGGCCTGGAATACAGAGGTGCAACTTGGATTTTTTTTTAAAGCTGGCAAAAAGATTTTCAGTGCTTCTCAGGCCTTTCCAAAATGCTTCTCTTGTCAGCAAACAAACGTTTGGCAGAACCTTATAACTAGATGTATTCAGCCCTTTTTCATTACTTGCTTGCATCAGCTTGTGTGTGGGCAAAGAAGAAATCAAGTATTGCCAAACCTGAGCACTCAAACATTATGAATTGGGCTCCAGAAATTCAGCAAATTGCTTTAAAATTCATGAACTTTAAAAAAAAATTGTATTGAAGAGAAGGGTCTTTCCATCTGCTCTGTGATGGTTGAGCATTTTGAGTCATAATTTAAAACTTTTCTCTGCAGCCAATACAAACCTAAATCTATTTTAAAGGGGAAAATTGCACTTAAATTCATGTGTCTTTGCAAGATTCCAGAAGTTGGGCTTTTAGGAACACCACCAAGTAACAGCAGACTTGCAGTACAATTGTAGTAACTGCTGACATTGAAAGTGTGTAATCTGCAGCAACAGCATTACAGGTCTTGGGATGAGAGCTGACAGCAACATCATGCTTTCTCTATCATTCAGTTTATCCTCTAGCCAAGACCCTTGAGCTTCCAGTAACACCTGTGTGTATGACTAGAACTGGGCAGAAAGCAGCAATCCCATTTCACAGGGTGTTCGGATATTTCTAAGTTTAGTTTAATTCACGCAAAACTAAATGTAGACATTCTCTTTGAAATAGTGTTCTAGTATTCAGATAGCTTTACTTGAAGTCCACACTCAGAGGGAGCACTTTGGAAAATGGCATTGGCCTCATGGTTCAAACACTCCAAAGAGAGAGTAGAGTAGTCAAAAAAGCTTCACTGCACTGGCGTTTCCAAAGAATATGGCATTTTGTGTAAAATGGAAGTTTTTAGAAATGTATCAGGTTTGTTCCGTTGCTTTGTGGTCCAGGTTGGAGAAAAGAGATAGGTCCCACTCAGCTTTTTTTGTTGTTGTATGGATGAAGATCTATTTTTTATATCAGAGCAAGAATTTGAACCTCTGATGTCCCAGGCTTTTGTAACAACCACCACGTGAGAGACAGTTGAATTCCTCCAGCATAAATCTGCCACACACATACAAATTTGAGAAGCTTTGTTTTCATTCCAGTATGGAAAAGACTTTCATGTTTGGTTTAAAAAAAAAAAAAAAAAAAAAAAAAAAAAAAAAAAAAAAAAAAAAAAAAAAAAAAAAAAAAAAAAAAAAAAAAAAAAAAAAAAAAAAAAAAAAAAAAAAAAACCAGAAAAAAAGAGATGAAGTTCTTCTTGAGTCAATAGTAGTCTGGTGAGTCAATAGTAGTCTGGAAGCCTTAGGAAACTCCATCTCCTAGGGAAGCCTGCCTGCCCTGGACCCTATGGGACAGGGAGTGTGGGAGTGAGGATCCTCCAGCTACTCCTTCTGGCTCCCAGTTCGCCTAGGGGTGCTTCTGCTGGGCTGGATGCAAACACAGTTGAACAGGAGACCAGGGCCTGCTGCAGAATCTAGCTGGTATCTGGCACAATATTGACAGATAGGAATTATATCTCTATAACTATACCGATACAGATCTCTCTCTCTCTCTCTCTGTGCATATATACTTAAATGTACTTATGCATATAAACTTTAACAATTTAATTTTAACAAATCCCAACTGAAGAAAAAAATTGCTTCTGCATTTTTGTGACTTACTCTTTTGCTAACCAGTCTCCTGCCTAACTTAGCTCTGAGCCTTTGAGAGTGTGGTAAGAAGTTACCAGCCTGCCTGCACTGGTAACGTATTCCGGAAAGACCCCAAAATGTGTGTGCCTGATTACCCTACGCTCTTCTAGCTGACGTCTTCAGTTCTGCTATCTGCATGTAGGCAGTCACATGGTTCAAACAAAACATGTTTCTTCCCTCCTTTTTTAGAAACAACAAAATGTTGACATTTGACACATAAGTTGTACAAGTAACAAGGAAGCTGGACGTGTGTGTTTTTGAAAAGCACCGGTTTTGCTTTTCCCTCTCTTTGGGAACCTCCCTGAAAATTTGACTTAGTTCCAACTTCTTCAACAATTGGCCAAGACATAATTCCCAAATTTCCCTTTCTACCTCTCCCCGCTGAACAATATCCTACTTCCCCTGACATGTCTGCTAACTTTTCTGGGAATCTTTATACAGACCACAAGAAGCTCAATATTTTCAAGATGAAAATCCACAGCAGCCTTTCTTCTGCCAGCCTCTGACCACCAGCTCTTTTCTTTTTTCTGTTTAACGCCAATGTTAGTGTCAACCTTTCTCTTCCTCTGTCTGCAGCTGAGTTGTTATTTACATGCATCCCACACATCCAGACCCTTGTGTATTGTTTCCCTCTACTCAGTCTTCAGTCTGCATCCCTTTTCCTTTGTCCTCCATTGCCAAGATTCTGGTTCATAGTGTGCTTATCTCATGTCCTAACTGCATTTCTTTTCCAGTTTACCCCTCCGCACTATGCCATGAAATCATTACGTATAGCTCCTGAGAAATCCTTCCTGTACTTTTTCCTGACCACTCAGGAGGAGTAGAAATCAGATGAAGATGTGAAATTCAAGCTCTTCTTTTCCATATTCCACATTTCTCCCACTCATTTGTCTTCTCCTTTGCCATATCCCAAAGCCTCGTCAGAGCAATTTTACAGAGGTTACCCTTTTAGTTATTTCGTTCCCATTTTAAAGTATTCTACTTCACAAAATCTCCAATTATACTGCTGTAAAGGATTAGTGATTTTTCTGCTTATCTTATAGACTTGGCCCTGTTGAAACACTGCTGCTAACTTATTACAGAGATAAGATTTTTATTACATTTTGGCACAGTCAATAATGTGCATAGAGAGGTCTATTTATATAGAAATCAAGTGTTTAGCTCTTAATTACCAGACTGCATCCATCATTCATCCATCTCTGCATCCAGAGACACTCTGTAGTAAAGTCTTTTACCAATAGCAAACAGTCATTCTCCCTTCTTTCCTTATGACTGCTCCAAAAGGAGTAAGTGAATTAGCTATACCAAGTACAATTTTTAAAACTGGAATTACATTGTTCTTTAGCTATTACACCATCCGGTAAAATGACATATGAGACTATGTCATTTCATCTCCCCAAAGCAATAATGGTTTATGCCTGCTCAACTGTTATGCTTCGTGGCCTTAATTCCTTGGCAGAACTTCTGGAATCTGCTTTCTGAGATTAGCAGTGCCCTCTCGCCTGATTTTAAACAAAAATAATTGGAAAGGCACATGTACCAGCTTCCAGTTTATAAGAGTTCATTATTTGAAATCCCCTGAGCTCCTCCAATTAGAAAACAACTTTTTGACTTAATATCCTTCAATTGTTAAAAACTTGCGTCACTGAGAGATCACAGTGAAACGTAAAGGTCCCAGCACATTGGCACTTGATTGTGAGGGGATGTGATTGTTCCACATTTAGACTGGAAAGGGTTAGGAACTCCGCTTCCCAATGTGCTTAATGAATGAAAGGAAAATTGGACCCTTGAGCCAGAGGCAATGACCTAACTGAGTGAAAAATGTTTGCAGGTTAACAAGGGCAACTGTTCCTTGCTATAATTCCCACTGGAGGTGAATGACAAAAAAGGCCAATAAACCTCAGACTTTGGATTATTTATTAACCTGTTTTCTTCCTAGAAGAAAAGACCTTACTGTAGATCTTGGAAGACAGAACTGAAAAAAAGTATCCTTTTACAATGGGTAAACTAATGACCAATGTGCACTGCTTAAAAAGACTAAGGTGTAGTACTCTCTGTGATCAGTGAGATTTTTAAAAAGGCAACTTCGCTGGGACTGAAACGCAAGTAGAGTGGAAATAAAATTGTTATTAAATGACACTAACTTAAGCCATATTAGAACAAAATGTAACTGGAAATGACGTATAAGCATTGTTGACACTGAATCAGAGAAACATATTTTATGTCTTGTCTTTACAAGCATTGCTGCCTAACATGCTGACACAGCAAATCTGTAGCTTTCCTACAAGTACTCAGAAACTAGCGTGTGGTGGGATAGCCAAGTGTCCTGATGCAGACTGGAGCCTCTCTAGTTGGAAGTCATGCAAATCACTTCTCACCCCAGAGGGCAGACTTGGTTTCCAATCTAAATCATTTGCCATGAAGTAATGGAAAGATTCCTGTTGTCTTCACTGAGATCAGGTCTGGAGCCTAACACAGAGGCGTTGGAAAAAAATTGCAGGGTAAACGCAGAACAATGCAGGAAAAGCCTTAAGACTAGTAATAACCAGTATAGCAGCTGTCAAACTACCTTTACAAAAAAATCTAAGTGATGCCTTTTCAGGAAACGATGTAGACTAGTCAGGAGAGAATTGAAGGGTATGATCCAAAGTTGAGCTGTTTCAGTGGGCTTTGTATTGTATTAGTCCCTAACAGAATATACAAATAACGTATTGCTTCCTGTATTTGAAGTGCCAAAAATGAGACAGTTGCAAGCATTCTGCAAACCATATGTCTGAATCAGTCTGGGACTGAAGCAAAAGGAAGGAATATGGATTTGCATAATGCAACTCTCTCTGCACCATAGATATGATACCCATAATGCATAGATGTATTTTCAGTAATGGGAGCTGCATTTGACTTTCATGTTAAAACAATCCTGTGTTTTTCAAAATGCAAATGAAAAGGTGAATACTGTATTTATCTATTCCTTTCCTCTCTGAATGACAGAACAGCCTTCATGCTCAGACCAGTTCCTGAAAAGGTATGATTAAATTTGTATGGTCTTTAGCTGTGTGTTTGCAAATCTCATTGACTTCAAAATGGCTAGATATTTTACATTTGATTATTAATTCTTAGCTAAATAAAGTATCTGAGAGAAGCAGAGGTTTGCTTTCTATCCCAATGACTTTTAAATAATGCAGGTCACGGTACCTTTGTAGGAAGACATAACTTCAGTTGGAGTTCTTATCTGCTTTCTTATATGAACACAGAGAGAAATAATATTTTAAAGATGGGGTTTTTTTCTATAAATTAAAATTAGTTTAAAATACAATGTGTTCTAACACTAACAGTGCTCTGTTTATTTCTTTTAAATATTATTTAGCCTATACTATTATCCTTAACTTGATCCTTAAATTGAACTTGCATTTTGTGCAGTGCCTGTCAGTCAGAAACAAAATGTCCAGTGACATCTGCTAGCAGTGAGCACACAGACTTTTGCTTGTTTGGGACTCCATATGTACTTTTCTGCCCCCTTACCTAAACCAGTAAGCACCTGAATTCTTAATATCCTTGTAAGGATTAAAAAAGGCTGCTCAGTATTTGTGATAGACTGCAGGATTTGAAACAGGACAATCCAAATCATTGAAAACAGTTTTGTAAATAACTGAACATGTAATAGATGAGGCAAATATCTGTGGTAGTAATAGGGAAAAATGGATGAGTTAGAACTGGACAAAAATTCGCGTCTGAGAGCTCAAATTTAAATGTGTCTGTAAGGCTAAGATTCAGACACACAAAGCAGACCTTGCAAAATGTCAGATATGTTGAGAGGGTATCTATGGCTGAGTTGGGCCCAGAATGACTGATGAGTCCATGACTCACATTGTCATCTCGTAGACATCTGTTCTGTTCTGCAGGGTTTCACCTATAGGAAATGAGTTGCTTGCAGGAAGGCATCATCTGTTTTGCTGTGTTTTTCTTGCCATGGAGAAGTGAAGGCAATAGTCATTAACAGTCTTGGAAGGCTACTGTAGATCCCGAGTACTGTAGAATTGTGGTATAAAAATTGTTGTTGTCTCTATTGCAGTCAGTAGAACTGCCCCTGTATACTGCAGGCAGGTAAGAATTGTGCTTTCATAACTGAGTGCAACACCTGTGCTAAACTGAGGGTCTTCAATAGTGTAATAAGATCTGCTGACTTCCATTTAGGTTGGAAAGACCTTTAAGATCATCAGGTCCAACTATTAACCTAGCACTGCCAATTCTACCACTAAACCATGTCCCTAAGTACCACATCTACACGTCTTTTAAATACCTCCAGGGATGGGGACTCAACCACTTCCCTGGGCAGCCTGGTCCAGTGCTTGACAACCCTTTCAGGGAAGACATTTTCCCTAATATCCAATCTAAACCTCCCCTGGAGCAACTTGAGGCCATTTCCTCTTGTCCTATCGCTTGTTACTTGGGAGAGAGACCGACACCCACCTCACTACAACCTCCTGTCAGGTAGTTGTAGAGAGCAATGAGGTCTCCCCTCAGCCTCCTTTTCTCCAGGCTAAACAACCCCAGTTACCTCAGCCCTTCCTCATAAGACTTGTTCTCCAGACCCCTCACCAGCCTCGTTGCCCTTCTCTGGACACACTCCAGCACCTCAA